>NW_027411646.1:0-331508 GCF_047663935.1 Musca autumnalis | reverse complement strand
AAAAAATGCTCGGGATTTCAATCAGAAAACCTAATGTTTCGTAAATCAGCCAGTTGCTCACTGCATTGTTATTCCATAAGATATATTAATTTTGATAAGTGAATCTTAGCAGAAAAAAACATTTAATCTATGATTTTATCTCCAAAACGTTCTCGATCTATCCATAAAAGTATTTTAACTTCAATAAGTGGTAAACCTTTATGCAAGAGTGTAAATTCTTTCCTTGTTGATATCAGTGTTGTGCTTATATTTTATTCTTCGCTAGCTGCAGCCAGACTTAGTGGTCAAACAGTTATGTATGGATGCTAGTGGTGTATGTATGTATGTATATGGTAATGTACCTGACATACGTACTGCTGCTAACATTTTTGCATTACGTGTTCCACTGGGCCCTGTTATGGGCTTAGCGTAGACCGATGATAATTTATGTTATTATTAAATCCAGTTGCTTTACAGAATTTGTGCAGCCTGGCATTGCGGCCGAATCAAAAACAAATTCCTTCAATACCGCGCTCTTAACTGTTATCAGCACATCTGCTGCCCATAGCGCCCACCGAAAGATCTTTCGTCGTTGGAGCTCTGCATAGTTGGCATGTTATACGTGAGTACTACATTTCTCTCATTATATTGTTTGGTTACATTTTTGTTTCGGCATCAATACTGCAGCTATTCTAAAGCAATAGAATATAATAGAGTGGGTAATACCCCTTACGATATCTTGTTAAATTAAAATTTTTGTATGTTTAATTTTCTCTTCCTTTTGATTTAGCATAAGGTTAATGATAATTAATTAGGCTAGTATAACTCTAATTTTTGTTTAGCCTTTAAGGAAAATGGGATTACCTACCCTAGAATTACTGAATATAATAACATGAATATGAAGTATTTAATAAATGATTCAAAAATGAATTTGGTCTGAATTTAAAACGTATCTGTTTGATTTCCTGACTAACTAAGTAGTTAGGTCACTGTTGTAGTGGGGTCATTTGTAAAGTTCTAGCTACAGGTAATGTTACTATGACCAGGATGGGTGGGCATATTGGGCGTAATACCATCTTAGCGTCCAACTAAAGTAAATTAACCGACCGTAGACCACCTCATCTTTCTCCTTCCTCTACATTTGCAGCACGTATAACTAAAGTAAACTTATTGTAGCACATGAGAAGTTAGTTAATCATCGAACCTACCCCTCCGACGAGCTAGTAGGCCGGTACCAGATACGTGCGCTAACTATTTATCCTGACACCACCTCCATATCATACGTTATATGCTACAAATCTCTAATGTTTTTAATGCATCGGGAAACTGATTATGTTATCCGTTCAAAAATTGCAGAGTTTTGACCAGGAAGAAATGATTCTGAACCAATGTGAGCGGTTCTTTCTTGTTCAAACTTAAGTAGATAGTTGATCTTCAGTGAAATAGCATCGGCAACAACCAATTGATTAATTATACTGACAAGGAGAACTTTTATAAACTGTCATACTTACCAGAACTCATACTAATAGCCATAAATTCATTATAACACGCATGATTTGTATTCGTCATTTAGGCGCTCTACAAATGATCGGTTCAAGGAAAGGGACACCTTCCTTATTTGATATCTAATGATTTGTGCTATCATTTCTGTGTTATGGACGAACATACATATATCTTTTCAAAAGTTTACCCTGGTCAATATGTATACTGCATATGACCGCCAATGATTATTTCAATTCATTGCAAACGGAAAAACAAATTCAATATACCCTCCATACTATGGTGGAATGTATAACAATTGTGATCTTCAAACGAGGTAGTCTCATGTTGACTAAAGAGACATATTTAAATTCTCGTTATTTCGGTGGATTTTTAGATGAATAAATTAGAATTGTATCAGCAATAAGCAGTGTTGTGGTTCTGAGACATGATCTATTGCTATCTAAACAAAATGTCAGAGAAATCGAATTAAACGTATTAATCGAAAAGGTAGCCTGATACGTGAAGCCAGTGCAGTAGGGTTATAACTTTTTTGAAAATATAACAAATACTACTACATAACCGTGTGTGCGAACGACTAAAGCCCATGGTCAACGAAATAATTGGACATACCAATGTGGCTTTAGACCTGGCAAGTCCACCATTGACCAGATATTTACCCTGCGGCAAATCCTGGAGGAGACCCAAGAGATGCAGATCGACACCTACCACCTTTTTGTCGATTATAAAGCAGCCTTCGACAGCCAGCTACGTTCAAAGGTATTGCAAGCCATGTCTGAATTTGGTATCGCCGCAAAGCTCATTCGTCTTTGTAAAATGACTCTAACTGACACAAGATCTTCAGTTAAAATAGGAAAGAACCTCTCCGAAGAGTTTTGTACCAAAACATCCTGCTAGAAAAGGTTATACGAGAGGCAAACGTCAAAAGAAGTGGCACAATCTACACCAATAGCCACATGTTACTTGCTTATGCTGATGATATAGACAACATGGGACGATCAGTAAAAGAAGTAACCGGTACCATTATGAAGGTCGAAGGAAAATCTCCTAAAGTGGATCTGGCGGTAAACGGCGAGAAGACCAAGTTGATGGTGTCGTCGCGCAATGCGTCCATTGAGATCGGACCAACTGTTCCAAATTTTGGACCGAATCGGTTAATAAGTTCGAGAGTTATCGTGTGCCGCAGCTACTAGACACATTTTTTTTAAGAGTTTTCTTGCAACTTTCAGGCTATTTTCTCAGGAAATATGTTTTGGCCCTGATGAAACTAGAACCGTTGTATGGGGAGCAGTGAATACAAGTTGCTACAACAGAAATCAAAGCGATTCGAGAGCAGTTCCTAAACTGAACTTTTTCGACATTTTGTGTAGGAGGTACCCGAAGTAGTGGACCGATTGAGTCCATATTCGAACATGATCTATATCTGGTACATATATTAGGATGTGTAAAGTATGGACCAAATCGGTCACTCCTTTCAAGAGTTGTCGTGCGTACAATTTTTCCGAACCGGACCGATATGGCTTATCTTCAAACTTAAACTAAGTTTGAACAAAATATTACGAAGGCCAAATTTTGGACCGAATCGCAGATCCGTTCGAGAGTTATCTTGCGCTCCAAACAATACACGCGGGGGATTTTTTGCGCCTCAGGAAGTATGGACTTGCCCCCAATGAAACTTGTACTGTCGTATTGGGGCAGTAAATAAAAGTTGCTACAACAAAAATTAAAGCGAGTCGAGAGCTGGTCCTACACTGAACTTATCCGAATCTTTGTGTGGGAGGTACCTGAAGGAGTGTACTGATTGAGTCCATATTGGAAGCTCATCGTAGACAAAATTGGTAGACATTTCACGATGTGTAAATTATGTACCAAATCGGTTACCCCCTTCAAGAGTTATCGTGCGGACAAATTTTACAAACATTTTCGAACTTTTGTGGGGAGGCACCGGAAGGAGTGGACCGATACAACCCACCTTCGAACTTTAACTAAGACTGGACAAAATATTACGAAATTGTGGACCGAATCGGTTGAGCCGTTCGAGGGTTATCGTGCACTCAGCCAGGGTTATCGTGCAAAGACAGACGGACGGAAATGACTAAATCAACTCCAAATTGTCTGAAGCGGGTTTCTTCTAAACATACTTGGGGTCTAAAACCATTATTTCGATAAGGGACATTTTTTCCGTATGAAAGTGTATATACACTCGTTAGCATAAATGCTGAGGGTGTAAGAAATTATCCAAATCGATCCAGACGTTCTCTGCTAATGCAATTACCCACGAACGACATTTGATTTTTATTTATAAAGATAAAGCGTTTTTAAATATACCGCGCCTGCTTTCGAAATAGAAAAATGCGTGCTATTTTCACCGGGGACCATCCCCGTTCACTCTCTGAAAATTTAAGGAAAATCGGTTCAGTAGGTTTTTAGATATAATACATTTTTAAAAATGTGGGCCTTTGCGTTCCGAACAAATACGTAAGGTCGGAGACACAACCACCATTGTCTCGAAAATTAACTTTATTTTTTTCCTATTTTTACTGGGGGTCATCCCTGTTCATTTCCTGGAAAATTCAGAAAAATCGGTTCGGTAGTTTTTTAGATATAATATATTTAAAAAGGTGGGTGTGGTAAAACCTTTGGGTCCCGAACTAGTACGTTAGTTTGGACAACCACCATTGTCTAGCAAATTAAGTTTCAACCCGATACATTCGGTTATATTGCAAATATAGGTTTTTTTTAAGATGGTATAGGCGAGGTACCCCGCTCCCACCGAAATGCAACAAAATATTCAGCAATTACCAGCGACCGACATTTCATTTGTATACCCTACATCATAATGTGGAAAGGGAATTATAAGTTTGTTTTCCGAAAATTCAACATGTGGTATATCATAATTCATATATCGACGAGATAAAGCGGGTTTTGGATGTGTGTCCACGTGTCCGTCCGTTCAAAAAAAAATGTTAATCAAACTCCAGGCCGCAATTATGGATCGATCGGTACGAAATTTTGATGGAGGTCGGCTTCAGACCAGAATAGATCCGTATTGTTATTAATGATGATTGCAGAATATTTAGTGGGTGAAATGGACCAATAAAAAAATTTTTTATCGTTTTTGTTGCGGCTATGTGGGTTGCAATAATATTCTGAACGGAGAGAAATTTTAGGTAGAGTTTGGGTTTACCGCAAAAAACAAACATGGAATTTAACATGACGAAGAGATAATATTTAGCGGGTTAAATTAACTAATACTTTTGTGTTAAAATTTGATAAAATTTTACAGTAATGACTACATCTTTATTCCTGGAAATATGTTAAAACTACGTAAATTATATTTAGAAGAGGAACTCTTGACGTTTCCATTGACGTCAATTATGTTGATATACATCTTAATGCAAATTTTTAATATTTTGAAGAAATATGTATGTACTCGTATGAAATATTTATACCTTCAGCATTTGTACTAACGAGGGTATATACACTTTCATACGGGCAAAATGTGCCTCATGGAAATAATGGTTTTAGACCCCAAGTATGTTTGGACGAAATCCGTTTCAGACAATTTTTAGACTATTTAGCGATGTCCGTCCGTCTGTATGGCTGGTGCGCACGTACCTCCCCCACAAAAGTTCGATAACTCTCGAAAGAACTTACCGATTTTGTCTATACTTTGCAAGTTCTAATATGGACTATATTGGTCCACTACATCGGGTAACCCCACACAAAATTTCGGAAAAGTGAATTTTAAGACCGCCTATCGAATCGCTTTGATTTTTGTTGTAAGAACTTGTATTCGTTGACCCCATTACGAAGGTACTAGCTTTTTTCAGGGGCAAGTCCATACTTCCTGAGAAAATGGCCCGAAAGCTGTAAAACCCTTGTCTAGTGTATGGAGCGCATGACAATTCTCGAATGGATATATCGATTTGGTCCAAAATTTGGCAGTCGTTATATTTTGCACTAAATTAAAACAAGCTCTACGATGGGCCATATCTGTTCCCTCCTTTTGGTACCTCCCCCACAAAAGTTCAAAAATGTTCGCTTAAATGGTGCGCAAGATAACTGTAGAAAGCAGTAACCGATTTGATCAATACTTTCCACCTAGTAATATTTCCGCGAGACATAGATCCGGTTAGAATATGTCAACACCTTTAAGTACCTCAAACACAAAATTTCGGAAATGTGCAGTTTAGGTTTAGTTTAGTTTTTATTACAACTTGCTTCGCTCAAAGCCTCGACTACGACGGTACATTTTTTTAGTGGCAAGTCTGTACTTCTTGAGAAAACGACCCGAAATCTGTAAAAACCCTACGACCAGCAAGTGTTGTGGCTGGTGCTCGTCCTCACTTTGCATATCGATTTAATATCTATATTTCTTCTAATATTAGATTAAATTCGAAGGTGGTGCGTATAGGTCCACTCCTTTCGATACCTCCCCCACAAAAGTTCGAAAATATTCTCTAAATTGATACGCGCGATATCTCATAAACGGAGCAACCGATTTGGTCCAAACCTTGGATCTCGAAATATTTTGTAAAAATTTAGTTTATGTTCAAAAGTGGGCTCTATCGGTTCACTCCTTGGTGTAGAACCCACAGAAATGTTCAATATTTTTGTGCAGTTAAGGGTCTGTTCGAGGATCCTTTGCAAATTGTTACCGAAGGTACTCCTAGTAGCCCTGTTTACAGCGATATTATGTTTTACGCAGGCAAGTACATGTTTCCTGCTAAATGGCCCAACAGCTCTAAATTATATGGCGACCAACTGAAATGACAGGTGGTTGTGATATCTATCGAGAGGAATGATTCCTAAAATAAGACCCACATCCAAAATGAACTATGGACCTCCTTTAGGTACCACCCTCGCAAAATGTTGTTGAGCTTTAATCTAAATTCATATTTTGGTCGATTCACAAGCCCAAAATGTTGAAATAATTTTTTTGAAAAAAAAAGAAATGTTCAACATTTTTGTGCAGTTAAGGGTCTGTTCGAGGATCCTTTGAAAATTGTTACAGAAGGTACTACTAGTGGCCCTGTTTACAGCGATATAATTTTTTTCGCAGGCAAGTACATGTTTCCTGATATAATTGCCCAACAGCTCTAAATTATATGTTGACCAACTGAAATAACAGGTGAGCGCGATATCTATCGAGAGGAATGATTCCCAAAATAAGACCCACATCCAAAATGAACTATGGACCTCCTTTAGGTACCACCCCCGCAAAATGTTTCAGCTTTAATCTAAATTCATATTATGGTATTCACACGCCCAAAATTTTGAAATAATTTCTTTGAAAAAAAGTGTTTCAATTCACAGAGGCTGAGGACATATCTCTGTCTGCAAAGCTGACTGATACATTTTTACTTGTTTATTTAGTTTTCCATTATTAAATATTCCAGAAGAGTATTATCAGTATAGTACCACGTCTTCCTGTATCCCACATAAAAGCGTACCTCTTGATTTTTGATATTTTGAAGGTTTTAGGCACAATATCATACCGAGATATCGGAAATTTGGTATTTAGTCTTCTTTCCGCCCTAAATTTTTCGGTACAGATCGACGTTGGTACCTCCCGAATTTCGGTATTTTGAATGTTAGCCAAATTGTTTTACCGAAATTGCTGAAATTTGGTATTTAGTCTTCTTCATAAACGAAATTAAACAAATTGTTCCATATTACTATAACACAACTCGTGGTGGGGGGGTATAAAAAGTTCGGCCCGGCCAAAATTAACACTTCATTACTTGTGTTCTTTTTAAATCTTTTAATTTTGTGTGTCTTTGATGGAAAGCAACTATCGTAATGCCCTCTTGATTCTCCTCTTGCTTCATGTCGTCATAAGTTTACATCATTCCGGGGTACTTTTCTGGACTATACTAATGATTAAATTCCTCTTTTCAAACCATGTAGCCATGCATTACATGTCGAAAAAGTATGTCATATGCGTTACATAGGTCATCTCTTCTGGTGTGCTTGAGAGAAAATATCCTTCGTAAAATCTATTGACCTATATTCTACAGAGTTTCTTTCAACCTTTAACTACTTGTTTTTTAATGATATAAGCCAGTAATCAGTCTAATTGAATTAAGCTTATCACCTACATACCGCCGATAATCGATTACTGATATACATACTTCATGTGCACATCTTGCTACTAAAAGTTAAAAGAATGTATTTAGTTGATTGTGAAGCTCTAAGAAGTCAACATGAAGGGTGCTACGTTTGCGTTGGTTTTATCATTAGCCATATTCGGTGTGGTTTATACATTTCCAACTAACGACAAAGTATCCTATAAAGGATACAAAGTCTTTAAAGTGAGAATTGAGAATGAAATTCAACGCAATTTCATGAGTGACTTCATACAAACTAATAAGGCCGGGGTAAGATGGAAAAACATGTCAACTAAGATTATCAACTAAAACTTATTATGTACGATTTCTTAGATTTCCATATGGCACGAGGATTTAACTAAAATGGATATTTTAGTTGATCCTCAGACACAGTTGTATCTCAAGAATGCCACTCTGACTAGAGGCATAAAGCTCGACGAAATGATTTCCGATTTACAAAGGTAATTTTACGTTGATTTCTTTTAATATTTTTAACTTTGACAAGTGCGTTAATTATAAGTCGATACATGCCAAAAGTTTTCCATACTCGAAATAACGGGTTAACGGGTTAGATAAACGTTTTAAAGTATAGGCAATTCCAAACATTAACAAGTAATAGCGATGTTAAGTCCGACCGGACCGAACTTGTTATACATTCCACCACGAGTTGTATTATAGTAAATTGAAACAATTAGTTCCCTTTTGTTTATTAAACTACTAAGCTCTCCCACCAAGCTAACTGAAGAACATCGCCTTCTTTTAAAGAAAGACTTCATACCACTGAGGCTTCGATGTTTTCTATCCGTTCAGAATCCGAAATACCATGTACAATAGGGTTATGACTTTTTTGAAACCTCGTATTCCTGAATCATATTTTTATGAGTTTTTACTAAGATTGGATAAAATCTTAATTATGAGGTAATTCGATATAAAAAATCTCACGTACAGTCATTTAAAAAATTGTCTATGCGAGTTTTTTAACAAACTTTTGATGTCAGTATAAGCAGATATATATAATGGCATAACCTTTTATTTCTCATTAAATTTCTTGAGAAAACAACCCGAAAGGTGTAAAGAACCCCTATGGCACCATATGTAGAGGCTGGAGAGCATGAACTGATCAACCAAATTGGTTAAAAATTTGGCCTTCGTCATATTTTGTCTAAACTTAGTTTCAGTTCAAAGGTGGGCAATACCTGTCGGCAACTTCCGGTACTTCCCCACAATATTACAAAAATGTCACTAAAATGGTATGCACGATATCTCTTGAACGAGGCAACTAATTTTGTCCAAACTTTGGATCTTCTAATATATTGTCTAAATTTAGTTTAACTTATATCGGTCATATCGGTCCTCTTTTCACGTGTACCTTCCAAACAAAAGATCAGCGTTTATGTCTAAGTGCCGTTAAGGGTCTGTTCGAAGATCCTTGGAAATGTTTTCCGTGGACAAGTCCATACTTCCTGGCATACTGGTCCAAAAATTATACGATGACCCACTGAAATTACTAGTGGGATCGATATCTATAAAAAAGAAATGACTTCCAAAATAAGATCCACATCCATATTGGTCTATGTCGGTCCATTCCTTCAAGTAACTCCTCGGTAACACTTTTGAACTTTTTTTTATTGTCCGAGTCGCAAGAAAATTGGGGAAGATAATATTTTTGGCCAAGGGACGCACGCTATTTATTTTGGTAAAAATCGAGTCAGATTTGGATATAGCCCCCATATACATCTTCGCCCGATTTAAGGCATTTGGTGTACGAAACACGCTATATATGTTCGATTTCATTTAAATTTGGAATGTACGACGGTATTTAGTCTAGAAATAAGTGTGCTAAATTATATATAAATCGGTCCAATTTGGCTATAGCTCCCATATATATTCTCGGCCGATTTTAGGTATTTGATGTACGAAACGCACTACACAGAAAAAAAATTCATTCAATATATGAATAGTGTTCAAAAAAATTTTCCAATGTTCAGATTTTTGCATTTTATGAACCTAGTTCATAAAGCAATAAATACCGGTTTTTTTTGAATGAATCATAAACATGTAATATATGTATTCTATTTTGCAAAATATGAACAAATTCATTCATTTCAAAATAATCTTCCTTAAAGCAAAAAAAGTTGCTTATATTCCAAAACTCTTTTTATTTTTTTTCTATACAAAATTTTGTTTTTTTATCTTGAAACTATTTTTTTATTTTATTTTCAAATTAGTTGTTTTTTATTTAATTTTGTTTATAATTCCTGTTCTTTAAATGGTTCTCTTCTAATTGATTTTCCTAATTAATTACGTATCTCGTAAATCAGAACAACACAGAAAAAAAATTCATTCAATATATGAATAGTGTTCAAAAAAATTTTCCAATGTTCAGATTTTTGTATTTTATGAACCTAGTTCATAAAGCAATAAATACCGGTTTCTTTTTTGAATGAATCATGAACATGTAATATATGTATTCTATTTTGCAAAATATGAACAAATTCATTTATTTCAAAATAATCTTCTTTAAAGAAAAAAAAAATTGCTTATATTCCAAAATTCTTTTTATATTTTTCAAAAATTTATTTTTTCTATACAAATTTTTGTTTTTTTATTTTATTTTGAAATTATTTTTTTATTTTATTTTCAAATTAGTTGTTTTTTATTTAATTTTGTAATTCCTGTTCTTTTAAAGGGTTCTCTTCTAATTGATTTTCCTAATTAATATTGTATCTTGTAAATCAGAACAATGTGAACCATACGTACATACGTACTGAGTCCATCAGCACTAGCTTGAATTTATAGATGTTGCATTTATATTAAAGTAATTCAAAATTCAATTCAAAAATTAATGCTATTGATATGGTGAGTGTCTTCCGAAAACAAACGAAATCTATGGTGGTTAGTTAGTGTGGTAGCGGTGAGTAGTGGTGGTTGTTTAGGCTGTTGTGCTTTGTTGACACGCAGTCAATGTGCGTGTAGATACGATGGAGGGGAGGAAAGACAAAAACAATAGAAGCAAATCCACCATATCTTTGTAGGCAAAGCACAAAAACCGGTTTTGCCAAAAAATAGTGGTTAACGTAGGAGAAACTATGAAATTTATTTTTGTATTTTAGAAAAGCATTCATACTTTTGCAAAAATAGTATTGTGTGCATGAGTAAACAAATTTGTCCATTCACTTTAAAAGAGGTACGTTCAAATTATGGACAACAAAATTGGACAAAATTATGAACGGAATTAGTAAAGAAAACCATACTTTTGTTTTTTCTGTGAATGTGAACCATACGTACATATGTTCACATTGAGTCCATCAGCACTAGCTTGAATTTTTAGATGTTGCATTTATATTAAAGTAATTCAAAAATTGTATTTGCGAATTAATGCTATTGATATGGTGAGTGTCTTCCGACAACAAACGAAATCTATGGGGGTTAGTTAGTGTGGTAGTGGTGGGTGAGTAGTGGTGGTTGTTTAGGCTGTTGTGCTTTGTTGACACGGAGTCAATGTGCGTGTAGTTACGATGGGGGGGAGGAAAGACAAAAACAATAGAAGCAAATCCACCACATCTTTGTAGGCAAAGCACATAAACCGGTTTTGCCAGAAAATAGTGGTTAGGAGAAACTATGCAATTTATTTTTATACCCTCCACCATAGTATGGAGGGTATATTAAGTTTGTTTTTCCGTTTGTAACGCATTGAAATACTCATTTGCGACCCTATAAAGTATATATATTCTTGATCAGGGTCAAGTTCGATGATGGGCTATATCGGTCCACGTTTTGGTATAGCCCCCATATAACGGTACCCCCGATTTGCGGTATTTTGACGTTTTTAGCTACATTTTCAGACCGATTTGGCTATAATTTGACATTTAGGGTTCTTACGTATCAACAAACATATATAACAAAACTTGTGGACATAGGTCCAAGTTTTGGTATAGCCCCCATATAACGGTACCCCCCGATTTGCGGTATTTTGACGTTTTTAGCTACATTTTTAGACCGATTTAGCTATAATTTGACATTTAGGGTTCTTAAGTGTTAATAAACTTATAAATTAGAAGATGTGGACATAGGTTCACGTTTTGGTATAGCCCCCATATAACGGTACCCCCGATTTGCGGTATTTTGACGTTTTTAGCTACATTTTCAGACCGATGTAGCTATAATTTGACATTTGGGGTTCTTAAAAGTCAATAAACTTATATAACAAAAGTTGTGGACATAGGTCCACGTATTGGTATAGCCCCCATATAACGGTACGCCCCGATTTACGGTATTTTGACGGGTTTAGCTACATTTTCAGATCGATTTAGCTATAATTTGACATTTTAAGTTCTTAAATGTCAATAAACTTATGTGACAAAACTTGTGGACATAGGTCCACGTTTTGGTATAGCCCCCATATAACGGTACCACCCGATTTACGGTATTTTGACGTTTTTATCTACATTTTCAGACCGATTTAGCTATCAATTGACATTTAGGGTTCTTAAATGTCAATAAACTTATATAACTAGTGGACATAGGTCCATGTTTTGGAATAGCCCCCATATAACGTTACCGCCCGATTTCAGGTATTTTGAGAATTTTACAAACATGTTTTAACCGAATTATCTGTAATTTGAACATTTGACATTTGAAATTCTTAGTGGTCACCACAATTTTTAACAGAACTAACTGTAATTTGACATTTGAAGGTTGTAGTGGTCACCACACATCTGCATCAACAATTTTCAACATAGCCCCAATATAACGATACTTCCCTATTTTCGGTACTTTGAGGATTTTACTTAAAATGTTTAACCGAACGTAGGTCCATGTTTTTGTATAGCCCCAAAACAAACCTCCCGATTTTCCGTACCTTAGCTTTATTTTTTGGACGAACTTTCTGTAATTTGAAATTTAAAAGTCAACAAAAATTCTGTAACAAAAATTGTTCATTTAAGTTCATATTTTCGTATAGCCCAGATACCTCCGAACTAGCTGTTAATGACATTTGATGTTCCCACGTTATGTACCGATTTTCGATATTTTGAGGATTCTAGCTAAATTTTTTAACCGAATTAGGAGTTATTTGACATTAAAGGCTCCCATCAAAAACTGTCAACATAGGCCCATGTTTTATTATAACCCCTATATAACAGTACCTCCCAATTTCTAGCCCACCAAAAATTGTCAACAGTTAGATATAGGCACCATAAAAAAGGGCCTCCCGAATGAAGCATTCTATGTACATTATCTGACAGTTTAACGTACTCACTTAAAGTTGGGGACAGGAATGAATATTTTATGGTGGAGGGTATGAAAAGTTCGGCCCGGCCGAACTTAATGCTTTTTTACTTGTTGTATTTTAGAAAAGCATTCATACTTTTGCAAAAATAGTATTGTGTGCATGAGTAAAAAAATTTGTCCATTCACTTTAAAAGAGGTACGTTCAAATTATGGACAACAAAAATTATGATTCCGTTCAAAAAAATGCATACTTTTGTTTTTTCTGTGTATATACATATGCCCGATTTCAATAAAATTTGGAATGTTTGTCGGGATTTGGCCTAGAAATAAAAGTGCCAAATTATATCGAAATCGGTTCAGATTTGGATATAGCTCTCATATATATTTTCGGCAGATTTGAGGTATTTGATGCACGAAACACCCTACATTTGTCCGATTTCAATGAAATTTGGAATGTGTGGCGGTGGTTAGGCTAGAAATAACTGTGCCAAATCATATCGAGATCGGTTCAAATTTGGATATAGCTCCCATATATATTTTCGACCGTTTTGATGCACGAAACACTATATATGTATATCTCCAATTTTGATGAAATTTGGACTATGTGACAGAATTTGGTCTACAAATAAATGTGAAAAATTATATCGAAATCTGTAGTGGGATTCTGTAACTCATTTTTGCTGTTATCGATAATTGTCGGTAAAATTAAAATGCTTATAATTTCGATAATTATCGAAATTTTTCGGTAAGTGAACGATGAATAAAAAGTAGTCGCTAGCCTCTACCGACACAAACAGTGATACCAACTTTTCTTTATGTTTTTAGTCATAATTTTGCGATTTAATTTTACCGATTTTTGTCGGTAACAGCAAAAATGAGTTACAGAATCCCACTACTGTTCTGCTTTGGATTTAGCTTTTACATATTCACAGTGGTTTAGGGTATTAACTGTTTTATCTAAATTTTCTGGGATAATCAGACCAAAGTAGCTATAATTTGGCATTTAGGGATCCTAGTGTTGAAAAATGTCTCCAACTAAAATGTTGGACATAAGATAAAATATTGTTTTATACCCTGGAACCTATCTCCGAACTTTACATGGGTTTCCATAGAAAATTTTAGTCCACGTTGCGTCGTTTCACTTTGAGTCGTGTTTTTTGGAATGTATCAACGACGCAAAGCGAGATCTTGGTGTATTGATGATTTTCTTCGTGGGGCTTTTCTACCCATTGAACATCCGAAATATCAAGTAACAGTCGCTACAGTGACATCGAGCGGTATCGTTGGACCTTTCAATCTGAGAACCCGCAATACCTCTTCTACAGGGGCTATGTTGAAATGTGTATCTATATCCACAATTATATGTAGGTATTTTTTTTATTCCCATATCGAATACTAAATACCAAATTTCAGTCAGTAGTCCCTAAGAAGATCAAATACTAAATTTCAGCCATTTCGGTGAGAAAATGAGACCGAAACCTTCAAAATACCGAATATCGGGAGGTACCGTTCTATGGGAGCTGTAAAAAATGGGGAGCTATACTGACAAATTTCTGGGGGAAAGTTCTGCGGCCCCAAAGAAGACCAAACACTATATAGTATTCTATTGGGGCTACATCAAAACGTTGACCTATACTGACAAATTTGTGGAGGAAAGTTTTGTAGCCCCAATGATGAATAAATGTCAAATTTCAGCCATTTCAGTGAGATATTGTAGCTAAAACCTTCGAAATACCGAAAATCGGGAGGTAACGTTCTATGGAGGCTATATCAAAACGTGGCCTCATATGGCCATTTTCAATACCAAACATCCTTAGAGTAATATAAACTTCTGTACTAAATTATAAAGCACCATCTTAAATATTGCGAGCTGTATCTTGGTTTCAATAGACGGGCGGATGGACGGATAAACAGACCTACATGTTTACATCGACTTAAATTTGTACTGATCAATAATATGTTCGAGGGTTGCACGATAACGTTGTGAAATTTGGTTCAAAATAGTTTTATTACTTTCCTAAGTAGTCTCCAGCATTATTTAATACACCTTTTCATGCGCTCCAACCAATTGTTGGATCAATTTTTTCACTTCGATTGAGACATCTCCAATATATGGTTTTGAACGCTTCAACAGCATCTTCTGGCGAGGAAAATCGTTGACCACGTTTATTTTCCTGATGTGCGGCAATCAAATGAAGTCATCGCGTGCCAAGTCAGGGATCTACATCAATTCCACGGTTTTCCGGTCAAAAAGCCCTGGTTTGAATCGATGTGTGAAAGCTCGCATTGTCATGGTGCACAATGATTCGTCCTTTGTGTTCGTTTTTCATATTTCTCACGGGACTTCCGGCAAACAAGTTGTAGTGTACCACTCAGAATTAACTGTCTAACGTTACTTAAGCCGTATAGTCGCCACATGATCAGTTTTGCCGAAGAAACAGGCGACCATTTGCTTCGAAGTGTTTCTTCCATGAACAACTTTCGTAGAATTTGGCTCGCCTTCGGAGACCAACACGGTGCTGCTTTGTTTCTAGCTCATACGCATAGATCCAAGATTCGTTGTCTGTGACGATGTTATAAACTTCGTTTGAAGCACCGCGTTCGTATTTATTTACAATTTGTTTGCACCGATCGACAAGAACCTTTTTGTGGAGAAAAAACAATTTTGCGGCCAGGTGTTCATACTATATCAAATGTTAGTTATTGGAAGAAATGACCAAGAAAGCCTCTATTTCACGGTTCATAACATGGCGATCTTAAATTTATCCTGCACACCGTCCATTTTCGAACGACCCTCACGACCTTAGCTCTTTAGCGATTGTCGGCCACGATTGTATTCATTAAACCAGTGTTTTGTAGAGCTATAGGATGGTTCTTTAACGACATACAAATATTCAATTTGATCGATGCACTCTTGCCTTGATTTTCCACGTCAAAAGTTTTGAAAAATGATAGGACAAAAATGTTCACAAGTAAATTAAATTTTTTTTGCAAATGATTTTTTCATGTCAAACTTTCCAATTAAAATGCCAAATGGCGCCTGGCAACCACACAATGTTGTCTAGGCCAGAACGTTATGGTGCAGCCCTCGTATACCTTATAAGGGCTACGACGAATACTTGAGGTGTCACAAACGGAATGACCAATTTAATTATGTCTCCCACAAACACTGTGCAACTCGAAAAATATTAACCCTATTCTGATACCGCAGCGTGATAGAAGACCAAAAAATAGAAGACACGTGTCTCGCCGTTTTTCCCTATCTCATCAACTTTCGCGGTTGTAGGGCTCCAAAGGTGTGAGGCTTTGATGCAAAAAGGGGTAATTTTTCAAGACTATTTCTTCCAAACCTTTAGGAATTTTGAATTTATCTCAGAGGCAAAGTTGTAGATCTTGTCTTAAGGAACAAAATAATCCATCAAACTTCATATATATAATCCATCAAACTTCATATGCAAGGTCAAAATCGCCAAGGTCAAGTTTCTTTTAAAAATTTTCTCGGGTTTTGGTCTGCAGCTATCACACCGATCAAATTTGAAGCAAACAACCAACTAAAAAAATGTACATCAGATCCCAATAAACATCTGTCTAGAACATACGATCTTTGTATAGACGGTTCTTAAAGGTCAAAATAACAAAGCAAATGGGATTTTTATCTTGTTTTTTTCTGGTTCTGGTCCACAGATACTAAACCGTTCAATATTCAAGAAAACAACAACCATGCGAAATGTCTTTGAATAGTTCTTAAAGGTGAAAATAGCAAAAACTTTTAAAAATATTAAATTTTTACACTTTTTTCTCCAATTCTGGTCCAAAGATTCCCAACCGCCCAAAAATTAAGGATACCGTCAACTACAAAAATTTACCTAAGATTTCAGTAAACAACTTTCTAGAACATATGAAGATTCTAGGAACGATTCTTCAAGCTCAAAATTAGATTATTTTAGATCATTCTTTCCTGTTCAGGTCCGCAAATACCAAACCTTTCAAATTTACTTGAGTTTTTAACAGTTTGTTATTCCAAAACCTGAGCAGGGGGAATGTAAAAATAATTTTGGGCCTGTTTATGTATGTCGATAAGAAAACAAATGCGGAAGAAAAACTACCGAATTTGAGTGTGTATTTCGAATTTGTTTTTTGTTTTGAAGCAAAAGCAATTGAAATAATTTTTCAAAAACTAAAGTTTGGGTGTCTTTCATGCGCACACATTTTCGTTTCGAAATACATAAACTGGGGGTAATTTATTATTGTAAAATAATTCCAGCTTAATCTCGGGTTCTGTTGTTTTTAATTTTTTAAAACAACAAGTTGTATTTAAAGTGGGATGTAGTTAAAATTGATTTAATTTCGGTTTACATATGCGGCTACGAGATTTTTTAAATGTTTCTGATGAATTCGCATTTAAACAAATTCATCGGTTACGTTCATTCTTGAGCTTTGTAGTGGGATTCTGTAACTCATTTTAGCTGTTACCGGCAAAAATCGGTAAAATTAATTAATCGCAAAATTATGACTAAAAACATAAAGAAAAGTTGGCATCACTGTTTGTGTCAGTAAAGGCTAGCGACTACTTTTTATTCATCGTTAACTTACCGAAAAAATTCGTTAATTATCGAAATTATAAGCATTTTAATTTTACCGACAATTATCGATAACAGCGTTTTGCAATTGCACTACTTGTGATGCTTAATATTGTTCTTGAATTTCAGACCTGAGAGTCATTCATAGAATTCTCATATATTCTAGAAAGTTGTTTACTGAAATCTTAGGTACACTTTTGTAGTTGACGGTATCCCTAATTTTTGGGCGGTTGGGTATCTTTGGACCAGATTTGGAGAAAAAAGTGTAAAAAATTAATATTTTTAAAAGTTGTTTGCTATTTTCACCTTTAAGAATTATTCAAAGACATTTCGCATGTTCCACAAAGTTGTTCATTGATGTCTTTGCTATATTATTGCAGTTGGTTGTTTTCTTGAATATTGAACGGTTTAGTATCTGTGGACCAGAACCAGAAAAAAAAAACAGGATAAAAATCCCATTTGCTTCGTTATTTTGACCTTTAAGAACCGTCTATACAGAAATCGTATGTTTTAGAAAGATGTTTATTGGGATCTGAGGTACATTTCTGTAGTTGGTCGTTTGTTTCAAATTTGATCGGTTTGATAGCTGCAGACCAAAACCCGAGAAAATTTTTAAAAGAAATTTAACCTTGGCGATTTTGACCTTGCATATGAAGTTTGATGGATTATATGTGTTCACAATTTTTGTTCCTTAAGACAAGATCTACAACTTTGCCTCTGAGATAAATTCAAAATTCCTAAAGGTTTGGAAGAAATAGTCTTGAAAAATTACCCCTTTTTGCATCAAAGCCTCAAACCTTTGGAGGCCTACAACCGCGAAAGTTGATGAGATAGGGAAAAACGGCGAGACACGTGTCTTCTTATTTTTGATATTCTATCACGCTGTGGTGTCAGAATATGGTTAATAAACCATGACACAAAAAATTACACACAGTGAAACATACAAATTTTCCCACGGCTCACAAAAGCTTAAAATATATCTTTGACAAATTATCTACAATGCAAATTTTATAATTTATTTGTTGCAGTTTAATTGACGAAGAACAAGCATATGATGGCGATTATTCTGATGAATTCAGTTGGACTCGTTATTATGAACTTGAAGATATTTATAAATTTCTTGATGAAATTCTAGCAAAATACCCCACTGTTACCGAATCCTTTACAATTGCCCAATCCTATGAAGGACGCGCTGTTAGAGGAATTAAAATTTCTCTAAAAGAAGGCAATCCTGGTATTTATATTGAATCAAATATTCATGCACGTGAATGGATTACATCGGCAACGGCTACGTGGTTCATTAATGAATTGTTGACATCATCGGATGCTGAGGTTCGCAATTTGGTCGAAAATTATGATTGGTATATTGTACCGGTTTTGAATGTTGATGGTTTCGTTCACTCGCACACTAAGGTAAAGGACACTTCAAATCATTTACATTGGAAATGAAACTACAGTAAAAAAATGTCCCTTTGTATTGTAGGATCGCTTGTGGCGTAAGACCCGCCAACCCGTTTCACACTCTTCATGTATTGGCACCGATGGCAATCGTAACTTTGACACATATTGGATGGTAAATGGTGCCTCATCGGATCCATGTGCCCAGGATTATGCTGGACCTAATCCTAATTCTGAACCTGAAATTGAAGGAGAATCCGAATTTTTACTTGCGAATAAGAATAAGCTCAACATCCTCTTAGCCTTCCACAGTTATTCGCAAATGTTGCTGTATCCATATGGTCATACCACAGAAGAACCACCAAACAATGAAGATCTATTAAAGGTAGCCGATGCCTATGCTCAAGCTGTGGCCAAATTGCCTTATGAAACTGTATACACTTACGGTACATCGGCTGGTGCAATGTGTAAGTATTTAGAGAACTTGTGGAGAATATTAAAATTGACTAATTCTAACAAAATCAGCAGCTATTAGGCATTCCTAGGGGTTAGAAAACTTTCAGTTGGGCTTTTCGGGTCTTTGGGAAGCATGCTCTTCTAGCAAATTTCGGTACCCATTTAACTTGCATAAAACAATTTAACTATCAAAGGGTATATCGTCACCATAAATGCCAAAAGAAAAAACATTTTACAGGAGAAGCAAAAAACGTTATAAAATGAAAAACTGTTTTATGGAATATTAATCTAATGAAGGCGAGTATATGGGATATTATCAATCATATAACAATGGGAGTAAGTATTGAAACCAAAATAGGGGAAACGCTTGGTTTTGGGATCCGTCATTACAACAAAATCTACAATTATACCCATTTTCCGAAATGACTTTTATTTAATAGGATCTTAATTTTTAAGCGTTAAAGCTTGAAATTTTGCAAGAGCATGTATTTTAGTCTTATGTATAAGATTCAATCAAAAAACTAATTTTGAATTTCTTGGAGATACGACATTTATTATTTACGCATTATTTATTTAGGGATTTATAGTGACGATATACTATTAAGCCATAAGCCTGAGGATATAAAAATTAGTCCCTGTTTTGAAGTATTTAGCTTAACTTTCTAACTGAAGTAGCTGTAAATTGGCATTAGGGATTCACATTGGTCAACAACTTTTCGGCAATAAAAATTTGGACATTGGTTTCCGTTTTGGTAATGCCTGAAATAACGGTACCTTCTTACTTACTTACTTAGCTGGCCAATTACAGAACATTTGTTCCATAGGCCGAACTAAGAAAAAATCTCCAATTCTCTCTATTTGTTGCTTCGCTCTCTGGAATACCGAGCCTTTTCATCTCTTCATCCACTTCTTTGCGCCACCTATTCCTTGGCCTGCCAATTCTGTGTGCACCGCCAAGCGGCCAGTATTTATACGCCCCTTTAGCGGGTTGATCATCGCTCATTCTTATGATATGGCCTAGCCAACGCAATCGTTGCATCTCGATACGTTTAGCTATATTGATGTCGTTGTATAGCAGATACAGCTCGTGGTTCATGCGACGTCGATATTCACCGTCAACGCAGATTGTTCCGCAGATTGGTCTTTCGAAGAATTTTTCTCTTAAACACACCAAGCACTGCCATGTCTGCTTGCGCAAGCACACAGGCTTGGGGACCATACATCAGCACGGGTAGTATCAGTGTTTTGTAAAGCGTTATTCTTGTTTGATGAGATGTAGCATTGTTTTTAAACTGCTTACTTAAACCAAAGTAGCATCTGTTGGCCAATACAATTTTTCTTTTTGTTTCACAACTGATGTCGTTTGTTGTGTGGAGGTGCCGAGGTAGACGCAGTCTTTTACTACCTCAAAAGTATAGGAACCAACTTCCACAGTTGGTCCGAGCTCAATGGACGCATTGCACGTCGACACCATCGACTTGATCTTCTCACTGTTTACCGCCAGACCCACTTTAGCAGATTCTCCTTCGACCTTCATAGAGGTATCAGTTACTTCTTTTACTGATCGTCCCATGATGTCTATATCATCAGCATAGGCAAGTAACATGTGGCTATTGGGGTAGATTGTGCCACTTCTTTTGACGTTTGCCTCTCGTATAACCTTTTCCAGCAGGATGTTGAAGAGATCACACGAAAGGCTGTCTCCTTGTCTGAAACCTTTTTTTGGTAAAAAAAAACTCTTCGGAGAGGTTCTTTCCTATTTTAACTGATGACCTCGTGTCAGTTAAAGTAATTTTCCAAAGCCGGATGAGCTTTGCGGGAATACCATATTCAGGCATGGCTTGGAATACCTCTGAACGCAGCGGGCTGTCGAAGGCTGCTTTATAATCGACAAAAAGGTGGTAGATGTCGATCTGCATCTCTTGGGTCTTCTCCAGGATTTTCCGCAGGGTAAATATCTGGTCAATGGTGGACTTGCCAGGTCTAAAGCCACATTACTATGGCCCAATTATCTCGTTGACCATAGGCTTTAGACGTTCGCACAATATCCCAGTCACGATCTTGTAGGCAATAGGGAGTGGACTTATGCCCATATAGTTAGAGCATACAGTATTATCTCCTTTCTAGTGGACGGGACACAGGATATTCAGGTTCAATCGTCGGGTACTCGTTCTTCCTGCCAGATGGTGCTAAATAGCTGATGAATACACCTTATCAGCGTGTCGCCTCCCGTTTTGAACATCTCGGCTGGTAAGCCATCGGCTCCTGCTGCCTTATTATTCTTCAGCCGATTTATTGCTGTCTTTACCTCATCTTGGCTGGGCGGTATACATTCAATACCATCTTCTGGGATTGGATCTGTGGTATCTTCGTCGTCTTCTCTGCTATTGGATACCAACAGTTTTGAAAAATGTTCTTTCCATATCCTGAGCACACTCTCAGTATCAGTTACCAAATTATCTTGATGGTCTCTACAGGAGGATGTGCCTGTACCAAAGCCACCAGTTTGATGCTTGACTCTTTGGTAGAATTTTGGGACTTCATTCTGGTTCTTGTACATCTCGATTTTTTCACACTCCCGCTTTTCCATGTCTCTCTTTTTCGTGCGGAAAAGACGTTTCTCCTCTCTTCTTTTCTACCGATATCTCTCTCGTGCGCTTCGCGTTGCAGCTGATTGTAGAGTAGCCCTATATGCCGCATTTTTCTCTTCAGTAGCAGCACGACACTCCTGGTCATACCATGGGTTCCTTGGTGGAGGTCTCTGTAATGAAAGTATGGATTTTGCGGCTGTGTGCAATGAGTGGGCAATACGTTTTTAACGTTCTTATGGGTGAACGCGCGGCACATTTTAGTTCACTACCTTTAACGGGTGTTAAAGGCAGCTACCCCAGGTGGTTAAAGCCGGTCAGGAACGTTCCTTGGTATCTTTCATCTCCTACGTCACTTTCCAGTAAAACATAATTTGGGGGTGAAAGGTATAGTTTCCAATTTTTAATTGATTTTTGTTTGATCCACAAAAACAATCCTATTAAGAACTGTAAATATAGGTCTGTCTGTTGAAATCAAGATACGATATCGGTCCAAGTTTTGATATAGCCCCCATAGAACAGTACCTCCCGATTTTAAAGGTTTTAGGTATTTTGAAGGTGTGATAATAAAGCTATCACACCGAAATGTCTCATTGGAGGCCTACAACTTTCCACCTAAAATATTGCGATATAGATCCAGCCTTCATATAGTCCCCATATTTCCCGATTTTCAGTATATTGAAGGTTGTGGACTCAATATCAATAACACCTTCATCCTGAAATTTGTCGGTATAGGTCCCCGTCTTCATATAATCCACATAAAGCGGTAATTCCTGATTTTCGGTATTTTGGTTGTGGCTCCAATATCCCACCAAAATGGCTGAAATGTTGTATTAAGTCTTCGTTAGAGGTAAAAAAAAACTTGCCAACTGAAATGTGTAACTTTAGGTCCACGTCTTCATATAGCCCTCATAGAACGGTAACTCCCGATTTTCGGTATTTTAAACAGGGTGGCCTCAATATCACAACGAAATGGCTGAAATTTGGTATTTGGTCTTTGTTTGGGGTGTAAAACTGTCCTGTTTGGTATACTATTACATCTAGGATGTTTGGTATTGAAAATGGGTTATAGCGGTCCACATTTTGATATAGCCTCCATAGAGCGGTACCTCCCAATTTTCGGTATTTTTGGTTTGGCCTCATTTTCACGCCCAAATGACTGAAAATTGGTCATAAGTCTTCTTTGGAGCCACACAATTTTTATCATGAAAATTTTCAGTACAGCAACTGGATTCTTGTTCTATGAAAATTTTCATAGAAACAGAATTGAGCCCCAGATCCAGGTTTTGATACAGCCTCCATCACCTGATTGTCGGTATTTTGAAGGTTTTAGCCACACGTCTTTTAACCTAATTGACTGACATTTGGTATGTAGTCTTCGATATGGGAATACAACATTCCTACATAGAATTGTGGGTACAGATGCAAGATTTAATATAGTCCTCATATAAGAGGTACACCCTACTTTCGACATTTTTTGAGCATTTTTATTGTTGTGAGCATTTTTGCTTACTTTTCATACAAGAATAGCAGTAATTAGTTATTTAAGGTTCCAAGGCGTTTTTCGGAAACTTTTTCTGGCGTCATATGTCCACATTTTAAAATCACCCCCATATTACGGTACTTCACGATTTTAGCTACTTTGAGGATTTAGCTACATTTTACTAACAAAATACCTCTAATTTGCAATTTCTAGTAGTTAAAAAACTTATCCACCGTAACTGTAGATATACCTAGGTAAACATATAACGGTTTCTCCCGACCGATGCAGCTGTAATTTCGTACTGCTGGTTCTCAGCCATGACTGTAACATGGTATTTTGAATGGGTGGAAAACACCAATGTCTCATTCGAATTAAACCTTGTTTAAAAGAAAGTGAAATTATTCATTTAGCATATTCCATTTTTTCCTAGGAATAAGCCTTGACGTGACAGAAGAACCTAGTACTTTTCATTTTACTTCAATATAATTCGAGGTGGATGGTGTACAAATTTCGATCCGGACGAACTAAATGCAATTCTTATTTGTTCTTATTATTATTTCTCAAAATATTTTGTTTTCTTCACTTGCAGATTATGCGCCTGGTTCGACACTCGATTTTGCCTACAATGAAGCTGATATTAAGATAACATATACCATTGAAATGCGTGATACGGGCCGTCATGGATTTGTTTTGCCTGCTACACACATTATTCCTAATTGTAAGGAAACCATGGCCGGTATGGTGGCACTTGTCAAGGAAGCCCAAAATTTGGGTTATATGACACCAAAATATTTGTAATCATACATTGTTTTACTTGTTATTGTTGTTTTCACATCATATCACCAATAAAACAATATTATTATACATTTTTTATGACAAATCGTATGTGGTATGTCGTATCTATTGGCAATTTTATGATCGGAAAGATTAGATGGAAAATAATAGTTATAGATAACTTTAGCTTTACTATAAATGCTTTGGTATTACCAAATGGACATTTAGTCATTTGTCGAAATTATGGCTAAATTGAGTTTAATTTTTGTATTAGCCACTTTGGTGGTTGCAATTTCGGGTGCTTCGTTGAAAAGTCATAAGGCGGAAAAAATTCGCTATGACAATTATAAAGTGTATAAACTGAATATTGAAAATAAAACTCAATTATATGTCATTGAATTGATTCAGGATATTCGTGAAAAGGTGAGACGGAGTGGGATGAATAAAATATTTCTAGTTTTTGAACATTGCCCTTTTGTGTGTTTAATTTGTAGTACAACATCTGGAAGGAATATGATGAAGCTACCAAAGAAATCCATATTATGGTTAAACCAGAGGAAGTAACCAACTTTGAGGATCTTTTGAAAGTCTATGGATTCGAAATGGAATTATTAATCGACAATGTACAAGAGTAAGTAGAGATCGTGTAAGAAAGAATTTTAAATTGAGGTGTAATGACTAAAGTGAGGTGTGTTATTGGTTCCAGTAAGGTGTTTTTGGAGTTGTGGATTTTTGAAGAATATTATATTAAATACAATTAAATTATTATAAAAATGGCAAGCTTTAAATTTCTGTGATAATTGGAACATCCCCGTTGGGTA
The DNA here is from genome assembly GCF_047663935.1 of Musca autumnalis. Lineage (NCBI taxonomy): Eukaryota > Metazoa > Arthropoda > Insecta > Diptera > Muscidae > Musca > Musca autumnalis. Next base: position 306,584 of record NW_027411646.1, on the reverse strand, counting down.
TCACTTGCGGAATTACTTTAGATAGGCATGTGTCAAACGTTTATCAATAATAACAAAGAATAACATTGATTGTGGTGTGGAATTTGGAACACACTCATGGAAAGGGACCTAGATTCGATGTTGACAACCCTGTGAATGTTTGAAGACAAATGGAAGTGCAGTTTACGCGAAAGTGACGTTTAAATGAAAATCATGAAAACCGTGAAACTTAAAGAGCTCACATTTCATCAGAAATAATCACATCAAAAAAAGTTAAGGCATCATTTGGAAGGATGAAATCTGCAATTCTGCAATGCGCACTGGGAACGCCAAATATCAAATTCGGTTAAGTAAAATAGAGCGGTACCGTTATAAGGGGATTTACCAAAACGTGGGCTAATGTTCAGAATTTTTGATATAGAAGTGTTTAACGCATATCGTACCGAGACAAAATGTTTATTTATTTTTTTTAAGAAAAAAAAACTTTTTTAGGGTAATTAGGACCCACTGATGTCAAAAATGTACTCAAAAAATTTTCAGATTTTTCGTTTTCATGGAAAATGGTGTTCGAAATTTCGAACACCGGCGCTTAGCCTATATGTGCAGAAGTAAAATAACACTGTGTATAATTGTTTGAGTCATGTTTTATTAACCATATTCTGACTCCACAGTGTGATAGAACGCCAAAAAAGATAAGACACGTGTCTCGCCGTTTTTTCCTATCTCATCAACTTTCGCGTTTATAGGCATCCAACGGTTTGAGGCTTTGATGTAAAATGGGTCATATAGTCTGGACTATATCTTCCAAACCGTTAGGAAATTTGAATTCAGAGGCAAAGTTGTAGCCCTTGTCTTAAAGAACAAAAATTGTGAACACATATAATCCATCAAACTTCATCTGCAAGGACAAAATCGCCATGGTAAAATTTCTTTTAAAATTTGTTCTCAAGTTTTGTTATGCAGCTATCAAACCGATAACATTTGAAGAAAACAACCAACTACAAAAATGTTCCTCAGATCTCAATAAACATCTTTCTAGAATATACGAAGCAAAGCAAATGTGATTTGTATCTTGTTTTCTCAGGTTCTGGTCCACAGATACTAAACCGTTCAATATTCAAGAAAACAACCAACTACAATAATGTAGCAAAGGCATCAATAAACAACTTTGTAACTTGGTATAGAAGTTTCTACTACTCCTAGAATGTTTGGTATTGCATGTGGGCCATATCGGTCCATGTTTTGATATAGCTCCCATAGAATGGTACCAACAGATTTTCGGTATTTTGAAGGTTTCAGCTTCATAACCACACCCAAATGGCTGAAATTTGGTACTTAGTCTTCGTTGGGGTGTAACAATTTCTTCCCAAATTTTGTCGTTATAGGTCCACGCCTTCATATAGCCCTCATAGAACGGTACCTCCAGATTTTTGGTATTTTGAAGGTTGTGACCACAATAATTAATCGAAATGGTTGAAATTTGGTGTTTAGCCATCTTTGAGGCTACAAAACTTTCCACCTGAAATTTGTAGGTATAGGCTTTAGCCTTCATAAAGCCCACATTGAACGGAACCTCAAGATTTTCGGTATTTTGAAGGTTGTGGCCACAAGAACCCACGGAAATGGCTGAAAATTGGTATTTAGTCTACGTTGGAAGTAAAAACATTTCCGACTGAAATCGGTATATGTCGACGTTTCGTTATAGCCCCTACAGGACGGCACCTCCCAGTTTTCGCAAGTTTTCGTCCCACAAGACAGCACCTTCCAATTTTCTTATATCGAAAATTTTTTGTTTAGTCCTCTTTGAGTTTTGAAAGTTTCCACAATAAAATAGTTGGTATAGATCTACGCTATAGCCCATGCCGACAGTGAGCTTTGAGCACACAACCCTAGGATTTGTAGTCGGACACACTAGCTCTGTGCCAACGTACTCATTACTTATTAAGTAAGTAGTAAGTATGGAAGTAATTAGTTTTGTGTAAACCATTATATATGTACTGCCTGATTATGCGGAGTGTAATGGGCACTCATTACTCGGTAATGCATGAAGTAAAGAATTTTTGCTGGGTGTGACGACAATTTTTGGTAGAGAAGTTTCGTAGCCACTAACCTTAAATGTCAAATCACAGATAGTTCGGTACAAAATTGTACCTAAAATACTAAAAATCCCGACTGCAGGGAACCTCAAATGTAAAATTCAGCCAGAAAATGTACATAAAACCCTCAAACATAGGCCTATGTTGAAAATTTTTGGCCAAGAAGTATCAGAATGCACGGAATCTGAAATGTCAAGTTAGTGGTATTTTAGTCAAAAAATGTAGCAAAAACCCCAAAATAAAGAAAATCGGGAATAAGCGTTATATGGGGGCTATACCTAAACATGGACCTATGTTAGTAGTTTTTGGTGGAGTAGTGTTGTGACCTTTAAGAATCTCAAACGTCAAATTACGGCGATTTCGGTGACCCCTAAGAACGTCAAATATCAAATAACAGTTAGTTCGGTGTGGGGGCTATTCCAAAACATTGACCTATGTTGACAATCTTTGTGGAGAATTTTCGTTGCCACGGGGACTCTCAATTTGTAAGTTACTGGTAGTTCAGTCAAAAAATGTGGCTAAAACAGTCAAAATACCGAAAATCGGGAGTAACCGTTTTATGAGGGCTATACCTAAACATGGACCTATGTTGATAATTTTTGGTCAAGAAATGTGGTGACACCTAAGATCCTCAAATGTCAAATTGCAGCTAGTTCAGTTAAAAATTGTAGCTAAGAGCCTCAAAATATAATAATTGTTCCACAAGCATCCCAGATGGGCAGGGGAGCCTCAAAATGCCGTGGCTCAAAAACGTGGACCTGTACTGACAAATTTCAGAGATAAACAATACTAAATAATAAATTTTAGCCATTTCGAAAATCGCGAACTGCCGCTCTATGGAGCTCTATCAAGGCGTGGACCTAAAGCAACAAATTTCCGTATCCCTCAAACAAGACTATTTATTCATCTCAGTGTTCTTATGAGGCTAAAACGTCGAAATTATCGAAAATTGGCGGGTACCGTTCCATAAGACTAAGTACTAAATTTCAAAAATGTCGGTTGTCTTCAAAATACCGAAAATCGGGAGGTACCGTTCTGAGGGGGCTACATGAAAACGTATACCGATATAGACAATTTTCAATAATTATATATATAATTATTGTCCACATACTTGGAATCAACTGACAAAAACTGGAGGGTATGCGTTATTTGACACCCCATATAAAGGCATCAAATGTTCGTAGAAATTTTGCAATTAAACGCAACTCGTATTAATGTTTTATTCTTGTTTTTAACTGAAATTATTTTTTTTTATTTAAAAATACATTTTATTTTTTCCCACCATAAATCAAATCGTTTCTTATCGCAAAACAATAAAAGACGATAACAATCTGTATTTTGCTACCACCACTAAATATCATAAAAGAACATTGCACCCAATTGACGTAATTAATGGCTATTTATTTTCTTAATCTTCAATTAATGACTTTTATTTTTATTTTTATTTTTATTTTCATTCACTCACTCACACACATATATAATTCAATTACAGATTAATCGATGAAGAGGAAAAAGCTTCAGAATTATCGCCTGATAACGAAGAATTTACTTGGACTCGTTATTATGAATTGGAAGACATTGAAAAGTTTTTGGACGACATTTTGGCAACATATCCAGCGGTAACTGAAGTTTTGAAATTGGTAAATCATACGAAGGTCGTACCATTCGTGGTATTAAGATTTCCTATAAAACTGGTAATCCTGGTATATTTATTGAATCCAACATTCATGCTCGTGAATGGATTACATCGGCCACCGCCACTTGGTTCATCAAACAGTTGTTGTCGTCAACCGATGCTGGTGTAAGAAATTTGGCTGAAAACTATGACTGGTATATTATTCCAGTCTTCAATGTTGATGGTTTTGAATATTCTCATAAGACAGTAAGTACAACTTTGGAAAATAATGTCAAACTCCATAATAAATAATAATATTGGCATAATTTCCTTTAGGATCGTATGTGGCGTAAGACCCGCCAACCTGTCTCAACCTCCAACTGTATTGGTGCCGATGCCAATCGTAACTTTGATTCTCACTGGATGGAAAATAATGGTGCCTCAGATAATCCCTGTTCGGAAACTTTTGCTGGCTCTGCACCATTCTCTGAACCCGAATCTGTGGCCCTAGCTTCCTTCGTTAGTTCCATCAAGGATAAAATTAACATTTATTTATCCTTCCATTCATATGGACAATGGTTGTTGTCTCCTTATGGACATACTACAGAAGAATTCCCTGCAAACTATGATGACCTATTGACCATTGGTGATGCCTTTAAAACAGCTATCAAGGCTTTGCCTTATGGAACTGACTATGTCCATGGTTCCACTGCTACTGTTTTGTGTAAGTTAAAATCCTAGAGGAGTATATATTTAATTTTAATAATATTTTCCTATTCAACCAATAGATGTCGCCTCTGGCTCCACTGTCGATTGGGTATTCAATGAATTGGGCGTCAAGGTCGGCTATACAATTGAATTCCGTGATAAGGGCCGTTATGGTTTTGTCTTACCTCCAGTACAAATCTTACCAAATTGTCAAGAATTAATGACTGGTATGCAAGCCTTGGTCTCAAAATCTAAAGAATTGGGATATTTGTAAATTTTGTTTGTAAATAAATGTTTGTTTATCGACTCTTGAATAAAAAGAAAGGACTTGATATAAGAAGAAAGGAAATCGTCAATTTTATAACTTAAGGTAGTAGTACAGATTTCACATTCTAATGATTTTTAGGAGAACCCAAAGCTGACATTAAAGGATTTTTATAACCTAAATTTGATTACCTAATTAGTAGTACAGATTTCACTTTTTAACGATTTTTAGGAAAACCCAAAGCTGACATGACTGGCGTTTATTATACCCTACACCATAGTATGGAGGGTATATTAAGTTTGTTTTTCCGTTTGTAACGCATTGAAATACTCATTTGCGACCCTATAAAGTATATATATTCTTGATCAGGGTAAAATTCTGAGTCGATCTGTGCACGTCCGTCCGTCTGTGGTAATCACTCTAGCTTCCACAAAAATAGAGATATAACGCTGAAATTTTGGGAAAAGGCTTCTTTTGTTTGCAGGCAGGTCAAGTTCGATGATGGCCTATAATCGGTCCACGTTTTGGTATAGCCCCCATATAACGGTACCCCCCGATTTACGGTATTTTGACGTTTTTAGCTACATTTTTAGACCGATTTAGATATAATTTGACATTTAGGGTTCTTAAGTGTCAATAAACTTATATAACGAAACTTGTGAACATACGTCAACGTTTTGGTATAGCCCCCATATAACGGTACCCCCCGATTTACGGTATTTTGACGTTTTTAGCTACATTTTCAGACCGATTTAGCTATAATTGACATTTAGGGTTCTTAAGTGTCAATAAACTTATATAAAAAAACTTGTGGAAATAGGTCCACGTTTTGGTATAGCCCCCATAAAACGGTACCCCCGATTTACGGTATTTGACGTTTTTAGCTACATTTCAAACCGATTTAGCTATAAATTGACATTTAGGGTTCTTAAGTGTCAATAAACTTATATAACAAAACTAGTGGACATAGGTCCATGTTTTGGAATAGCCCCCATATAACGTTAACGCCCGATTTTAGGTATTTTGACGTTTTAAGTCACATTTCTAGACCGAATTAGATATAATTTGATATTTAGGGTTCTTAGTGACCAAAAAACTTATATTCGAAAAAATTATGAACATTGGTCCATGTTTTGTATAGCCTCATATAACGGTACCTTCCCGATTTTCGGTATTTTGAGAATTTTACCTACAATTTTTAACCGAATTAGATGTAACAAGTAAAAAGTCGTTAAGTTCGGCCGGGCCGAACTTTTTATACCCTCCACCATAAAATAGTCGTAATTAAAATACAATAGTTAGGGTCCTTTCACAATTTTAGGTGGAACAACTTTTCGACAATGGATAGACTCCTACTGCCTCCCACTATTGCTTAAATTACACTGTGAACACAAATGTTGGGGGAAAGATAATTCCTTTTGGAGATGAAAGCACTTGGTGTGTCTATATTAAAAACCCCGAAGAAAGGCCTTGGTGAGTACATTATGAACCCCGAAGGACAGATCCGCCGTGAGTCGAACTTCCGCGTTATGGCGTGATGAAGTTCTTGCAAGAGACCCTGTAATCCATCATGAATTAGCATTATATCTTTGTTTGTTGTTTTTGTAGAGCACTTAAGCAACAGTGAACAAAGATATAACGCTAATTCCTGATGGCCCACAGGGTCTCTAACAAAATTTCATCACGCCATAACGCGGAAGTTCGACTCACGGCGGATGTGTCCTTCGGGGTTCATAATATACTCACCAAGGCCTTTCTTTCCCAAGAGGAATTTTCCGTGCCCCAGACTTTCACCTCCATTTTGTTGCACAGTGTTATCTGATCTAATCTAAAAAAATGTGTTCAGCTAGGTGAAAGGTACCACCTACGGGGCTATATCAAAGAGTCAACCTATCTTTAAATTTTTTGGCCGAAAAGTTTTATGGCTGCAGGGAACTTCAAGAGTCAAAACAATGTAGACCCTCAAAAATGGACCCATATTGACGAATTTTAGTGAAGAAATTTCGTGACCACTGAAAATTCCCGAAAATCGGGAGGTACAGTTATATGGGGGGGATATACCAAAACATGGACCTATATTGACGATTATTTTTGAATAGACAAAATTGTTGCTAAAATTCTCAAAATACCGATCATTATAGCTAGTTCGGTTCAAAATTGCAGCTAAAATTCTCAAAATACCGAAAATCGGGAGATACCGTTATATGAGGGCTATACCAAAACATGGACCTATGTTGACCATGTTTCGTTGGAGATGTTTTATGACCACTGAGAACTTCAAATGTCAAATTACAGCTATTTCGGTTAAAAACTATAGTTAAAATTCTCAAAATACCGAAAATTGGGAGGTACCGTTATATGGGGGCTATACCAAAACATGGACCTATGTTGACGATGTTTGGTGGAGATGTTTCATGACCACTGAGAACCTCAAATGTCAAATTGCAGATATTTCGGTTACAAATTGTGGCTAAAATTCTCAAAATACCGAAAATCGGGAGGTACCGTTATATGGGGGCTATACCAAAACATGGACCTATGTTGACGATGCTTGGTGGAGATATTTCATGACCACTGAGAACCTCAAATGGCAAATTACAGCTAGTTCGGTTAAAAATTGTAGCTGAAATTCTCAAAATACCGAAAATCGGGAGGTATCGTTATATGGGGGCTATACCAAAACATGGACCTATGTTGACGATGTTTCGTGGATATGTTTCACGACCACTGAGAACGTCAAATGTCAAATTGCAGATAGTTCGGTTAAAAATTGTGCCTAAAATTCTCAAAATACCGAAAATCGGGAGGTACCGTTATATGGGGACTATACCAAAACATGGACCTATGCCCATATCCTTTGGGATATAAGTTTGTTGACCATGTTATGTCGACCATGTTTCGTTGGAGATGTTTTATGACCACTGAGAACTTCAAATGTCAAACTACAGCTATTTCGGTTAAAAACTGTAGCTAAAATTCTCAAAATACCGAAAATTGGGAGGTACCGTTATATGGGGGCTATACCAAAACATGGACCTATGTTGACGATGTTTGGTGGAGATGTTTCATGACCACTGAGAACCTCAAATGTCAAATTGCAGATATTTCAGTTACAAAATTGTGGCTAAAATTCTCAAAATACCGAAAATCGGGAGGTACCGTTATATGGGGGCTATACCAAAACATGGACCTATGTTGACGATGCTTGGTGGAGATATTTCATGACCACTGAGAACCTCAAATGGCAAATTACAGCTAGTTCGGTTAAAAATTGTAGCTAAAATTCTCAAAATACCGAAAATCGGGAGGTACCATTATATGGGGGCTATACCAAAACATGGACCTATGTTGACGATGTTTCGTGGAGATTTTTCATGACCACTGAGAACCTCAAATGTCAAATTGCAGATAGTTCGGTTAAAAATTGTGCCTAAAATTCTCAAAATACCGAAAATCGGGAGGTACCGTTATATGGGGACTATACCAAAACATGGACCTATGCCCATATCCTTTGGGATATAAGTTTGTTGATCACTAGGAACCCTAAGTGCCAAATTATAGCTAATTCGGTCTGCAAATGTGGCGAAAAACGTCAAAATACCTCAAATCCGGAGGTACCGTTATATGGGGGCTATACGAAAAAGTGGACCGATATAGCCCATCTTCGAACTTGACCTGCCTATGGAAAAAAGGCCCTCGGGTGCAAAATTTCAGCACTCTATCTCAATTATTGCGGACGCTAGAGTGATTACAACAGACGGACAGACGGACAGACGGACATGGCTAGATCGTCTTAGAATTTTATCCTGATCAAGAATATATATACTTTATAGGGTCGCGAATGATTAGTTCGATGTGTTACAAACAGAATGACAAACTTAATATACCCTCCATACTATGGTGGAGGGTATAATGAAGATTTGACATTTGAAGTTCTTAGTGGTCACCACACCTCTCCACCAAAAATTGTCAAGAAAGGTCCATGTATGGATAAAGCCCCCATATAACGGTACCTCCCGATTTTCAGTAATTTGATGATTTTAGCTACAATATTAAACCGAACTAGCAGTATTTTGACATTTGAAGTTCTTAGTGGTCACAACACCTCTCCATCAAAAATTGTCAACATAGGTCCATGTTTGGATATAGCTCCCATATAACGATACCTCCTGATTTTCAGTAATTTGGGAATTTTAGCTACAAGTTTTAACCGAACTAACTGTAATTTGACATTTGAAGGTTGTAGTGGTCACCACACATCTGCACCAACAATTTTCAACATAGCCCCAATATAACGATACCTCCCGATTTTCGGTACTTTGAGGATTTTACTTAAAATGTTTAACCGAACGTAGGTCCAAGTTTTGGTATAGTAATTTGGCAATTTTAGCTACAAGTTTTAACCGAACTAACTGTAATTTGACATTTGAAGGTTGTAGTGGTCACCACACATCTGCATCAACAATTTTCAACATAGCCCCAATATAACGATACCTCCCGATTTTCGGTACTTTGAGGATTTTACTTAAAATGTTTAACCGAACGTAGGTCCAAGTTTTGGTATAGCTCCAAAACAAACCTCCCGATTTTCCGTACCTTAGCTTTATTTTTTGGACGAACTTTCTGTAATTTGAAATTTAAGAACCAACAAAAATTCTGCAACAAAAATTGTTCATTTAAGTTCATATTTTCATATAGCCCACATACAGGGGTACCTCCGAACTAGCTGTTAATGACATTTGAAGTTCCCACGTTATGTACCGATTTTAGGTATTTTGAGGATTTTAGCTACAATTTTTAACCGAATTTGGAGTTATTTGACATTAAAGACTCCCATCAAAAACTGTCAACATAGGTCCATGTTTTATTATAACCCCTATATAACGGTACCTCCCAATTTCTAGCCCACCAAAAATTTTCAACATACATAGTTAGATATGGGCACCATAAAAAAGGGCCACCCGAATGAAGCATTTTATTTACATTATCTGACATTTTAACGTACCCACGTAAAGTTGGGGACTGGAGTGAAAACTAATTATTCCATTTTAGTTCAGAATATTTTATGGTGGAGGGTATGAAAAGTTCGGCCCGGCCGAACTTAACGCTTTTTTACTTGTTGTATAGATTAAAATAGTATTGGTATTTAGTCTTCCCAAGGAGTATTAAATATTCCCAAAGAAATCGTTCTGTGTAGGTCGGCATAGGTAGTAGTTGTTTTAATAATGGGTTATTTTCAAAGTTTCGGTGTAGGGTACTTTTAAGATTTAAGCCACATTCTCCAACTGATATTTCTCTGCAGGAATGGTTACGAAATTTAATAATTTATTTAATAATAATGAGGCTAAACCAACCAAACTATCGATAATAGGGTAGTACAGTTTTATGGGAGCTATATCGAAACGTAGGCCTATACCGACAATTCTCAGCAGGAATATTTACGACCGCCAACATAGACCAACAACCACTTTATAACCAATTTGAATGAATAATATGTCTAAAACCTTGAAAATACCGAGGAGGCTATATTAAAACCTGGACTTGCACAAACCATTCTATAAGGGAATATGTTATGCTCCTAAGGAAGACTAAATACCAAATTTAATGCCGAATACCGAAAATCGAGCGCTACGGTTTTATAGGAGGCTATATCAAAACCGCTAAAAGCTTCGAGATAACGAACAACGGAGATACCGTTCTACATGAAAATGTGGACCTTTGGAATATTTCATATCCCTAATGAAGACTAGATCAAAATTTCAGCTATTTCGGTTGGAAAATGTGTCTAAAATCTTCAACATTCCCAAATTGAGAGGTATCCATGAATGCAATTTCAAAACGTGGACCTATACCTACAATTCTCTGCAGACAGTTTATCTATCTTCGAACGAAGATTATATACAAAATTTAAAATAGTTCTTAACATTACACGGTGCTCTTGAATCAAATTTAAATGGAACTTGCTTACACTTGGGAAGTTCTTGCGGATTCTGAAACTACAATGTTCATAGATGAGAAAAATCAAAAAACAAAAAAAAAAATCGCCGGATCGCTTTTTAAATAAATCGCGATTCAAGTTGACATTTTTAGGGGTTGTTTAGGTTTTTGCGATTTTGCTTAGAAACCGCAAGTCCTATCAAAATGAGACTGAAGAAAAAATTGTAGCTATGAAAATTCTATACAAGATTGGCCTTAACGATATTTTCGTAGGTTTTACAACTTTTGAGATATAAAAGTTGAAATTGGGACAATTAAAATTCAATGCAATTCTGTATCGTCTCCTTATAAAAAAATGTCATGACTGCAATTTCCCGACTTATACTTATATATCTATAAAAATTACACAACCAAGGAAAAATTAGATAAGCCAGTCTTGTAGAGAATTTTCACAGCTACAAGATTTTCCCAGGTCCCATGCCGATAAGACTTACCGTATTCAAGCAAAATTGCGAAAACCTAAGAAAGACCTAAAAATGTGAGTTTTGACCGCGATTTATTTAAAAATCCATACAGCGATTTTTTCTTGTTTTTGGATTTTTCTCATCTATGAACATTGCTGTTTCAGAATTCACAAAAACTTCCCCTGTGTATGCGGTTTTCATTAAAAGTTAGTTAAGGCGCACCTTTCATGACATTGTTTTATAAGGGGGCGATACAGTCAGTGCATTGTCCCAATTTGAACTTCAATATCTCAAAAATGGTAAAACCTACAAAAATACCGTAAAGGGCAATCTTGTAGAGAATTTTCATAGCTACAACATTTTCTTCAGTCTCATTTTGATAGGACTTGCGGTTTCTAAGCAAAATCGTGAAATCCTAAACACCCCTAAAAATTTCAACTTGAATCGCGATTTATGTTTTTTGATTTTTCTCATCTATGAACATTGTAATTTCAGAATCCGCAAAAACTTCCCAGGTGTAAGCATCTTTCATTTAAATTTGATTCAAGAGCACCGTGATTAGCCTTAAGAATTGTTTTAAATTTGGTATACATTTGACTATACCGTTCTAGGGGGACTTTATCAAAACGTAGACCGATATAACCCACCTTCAATGCCAAATAACGTAGGAGTAGTAAGAACTTCTGCTCAAATTATAAAGCTCTATCTAAAGTATTGCGAGCTGTATATTGATTTCATTGTCATTGCGTGGAGCTATACCAATAAATTTAGAGGGGAAAGTTGAGCACCGCCCGCGAAGACAAAATACCAAATTTCAGCCATATTGATGGATTATTTTGGCCATAACCTTAAAAATACCGAAAACCGGGAGCTACCGTTCTATGGGAGCTATATGAAGACGTGAACCTATACCGACAAATTTCATGTGCAAAGTTTTCTACCCCAAATGAACACTAAATACCAAATTTCAGCCATTTCGGTGAAATATTGAGGCCATAACCCTCAAAATACCGGGAGGTACCGTTCTATGGGGGCTATATGACGTGGACCTATACAAAGTCAAAGTTTTAACCACCTTATCCTACAGAAATTGTTGAAATTCGGAATAAATTTGTTGGAAATATAAAACATTTCAGCAGACAATCGTCGGTATAGGACCACGTTTTGATATAGCTGCTATAGAAAGGTTACTCCCTCCGGAATCTGAATGGTATTTCGAAATTCTTTCTAATTGTAAAGAAACAATTGCTGGTATTGTGGACCTTGTGAAGGTAGCCTAACATTTGGGTTTAATTTTTGTAAGTTCGGGTGCTTGGTTCAAGTATCGTCATACGGAGGAAAAAATTAACTATGACAATTATAAAGTTTATAAATTGTATATTGAAAATAAAACACAATTATCTGTCATTGAATTGATTCAGGATAATCGTGAAAAGGTAAAAGGGGTTTTACTCTCCTCTGTTGTGTGTTAAATTTGGAAGGAATACGATGAAGCCACCAAAGAAATCCATATTATGGTTAAACCCGCAGAAATCACCAACTTTTAAGAGCTCTTGAAAGTCAATGGTTTCGAAATGGAAATTTTAATCGATAATGTACAAAAGTAAGTTGAAATTGTGGAAGAGAGAATGCTCGATTGAGTTGTGATGACTGTGAGGTAAGTATTTTGTGTTTTTAGTGGATTGAATGATGGATGTTTATAGGAGGGATTTTTAAGCATATGGAAGTACTATAAGATTATCTTACAATAATTGGAAAACATTTGAGGAAACGCATTTCAATAGAATATTTCTATAGTGGGACGTGACTAGAGTAGAACCATCAGAAATTTCCCTTCATTGCACTATGGGCCCAATGACAGGTTTTTGAGGCAACAAGTCACTGGAAGCTGGTGGACCTTTCAAATTTCGTCCTGATGTTAATAGTGAGCATAAAAATATATCTGGAAAATTTGGAAGGAATCGGTACAGATATATATATATAGCTTTCGTATATATGTTTCAACCGATTTTATCCGATTTTATATTAAAGCCGTACTAAGGTCAAAATTTGCATCCGATGACTTTAAAATTTGATATGGTACATCCTGATCAATTAAGAATCAGGTCCCGAATATTTGTTTGTGATCGATTCAGGTATATATATATACATATATATAAAAAACAAGTAAGCAAAGGCTATAGTCGGACAGGGCCGACCATGTTATACCCTACACCATAACCTCTTGGAATTAGCTATGTGCAACCGCATTGCACGCTGAATGTCCGGGTTCGGTTCCCAGGCCTGGCCACATAAAATATTCAACGGTGGCAAAATACCCCTTTGTAATGTTGGCGATATTTCCTGAGTATTCCAGCAATGAAAAACTTCTCTACAAGTGGCAACTTAGGGCATGCCTTTCGGATTCGGCACTAAAAACTAAGTCACATATCAATGATCTAATATAAATCCATTGATATAAGAGAAGCATCCCATGTCCCTACTGGGATGTTTGTGGAACAATTATATAAATAGTTCACTGTGGTTATATATTGTGATATCAAACAACATTTTATACCGGCAGAAATAACTAATATTGAATACAAACTCAAATAATTTGCATGCAAACAAATTTATAAATCCCAAAATTATTCATATTCAATTACACACCAAAGAAGATAAAATAAGTCAGCTGCGCTAACGGTGTATCACCAGTTTGCTTCAAAATACGTGGAATCTGTAGGTATCGAAATGTAAGGCTATGCCAAATCAAGCTTTGTAAGCTAACTTCTGATTTTTGAAAAAGTTTGAGAATTATTTTTTAGAAATTTTGGACCATTATGGACTTACTCCGGAAAATTTACCATTACCATTGCAATAGGGACCGAGAAAAGAACCCTCTTCAAAAAATTCAAATAGATCCGAGGCGGGTCCTCAAACTGCATTTTTCCCAAATTTTGTGTGGGAGGTAATCGAAGGACATGGCTGAATGAAATAATAGGATGTGCAAAGTTTGGACCAATCAGAAAATTCCCTTAATAGTTATCTTGCGGATTTGCCATTTTAGTTAGGTTTCTTATTTGTTGTCCATTGGTTCTTGGAGCTTTTCGGCCATAATCTAAGGAAGTATGGAATTGCCATTGCAATTGTACCATCGTAAATGGGAACGCATGGACAAGCTGCTGAAAATATTCAAAACGATTCGAGGGGACTCTTAAATTTTACTTTTCCGAATTTTGTGAGGGAGGTACTTGAAGGTGTGGACCGATCTATATCTGGAAAGAATAATAATATATGGAGAGTTTAGACCAAAACGATTTCTCACTTCGACAGTTATCGTTCACACAATTTTTCAAAAAAATGTTGAACTTTTGTGGGGGAGTTGCCCGAAGGAGTAAACTGATATAGCCCATATTCGAAATTAAACTAAATTTGGGCAAGATATTACGAAGTGTATAGTGCGCACCAGCCAGCTAGACAGCAAGAGAGACAGATGAACGGACAGGGCGAAATCGACTCCAAATTGTCTGAAACGAATTTCGTCCGAATATACTTGGGGTCTAAAACCATTATTTCGATGAGTCACATCTTTGGTCGTATTTTGTATATATTCCCTTTAACCTAAAGGCCAAGAGTATAAAATAGTTGGCGAAGCGACCAAATGCTGCAATATTTTCTGTCATGATAGATACAATTTGTAGCATGGGAGGAAATTGTGGTTCTCTACACAAATTCCATTATATATTAGGCAGTAGGCCCGTTATCTAGAAGACACATTATTGCAATTTGCATCAGGGGAAATGTCAGTAGTTATTTTTCTATATGTAAGCTACTTTGCTGGTATATGCCATCCAGGAATTAAAATATGGACAAAAATAAAATTTTTATATATTTCATACAAAAGCAATGGTCTATGTCGCTCGCTAAATAATATCAGATCATCATGCAAAATTATAGACATTTTCTTCAACCTAAACTCTTACCTCCAGCAAAATTTCGCGACTATTGAGCTGTAATTGCGACCTCTAGCGTGTTTATGATAACACTACAAACAAAAAACTGGATATGTTAGACTGTAACTCTTTTATCAGATCACGTACAAGGTGTCGATGTTTTTTGGCTGTAATTTCAAAAAAAAAAAATTTCAAAACTTTGATTTTTCATGTGGATTATTATTATTTTGGTCTTTTAATTTTTTTTACATCAAGTCGAGAATATGATATCATATAAATGGCCGCCGCCACAGTTTATTGTCATTTGTGTCTTTTAGAGCTGAAAGAGTATGAGGCTTGTTGACATAAACCCGCGACTTCAAAAAGCCTCACGAAAAGAAGTCTGGAGTGCCTCATCACTCATGACTAGTTTTGATGAAAAATCATTTTCCTCTTGGTGGTGATTAAGGATGGCTTGATCTTATGTTAGACGCGATTGGCGGTCAGCATCTAACAGCTGATGCACCGTCTGGACTTTATACGGAAACACCTTCAAATCTTGTACCAAAATTCACTGTAAAGACCGTCAACTGATACCCATTTGCGTGGCACGTCGTCTGGTCTATGTCGACGGCGCTTCCATGACATCCTCGGCTACAGCAGCAATATTCTCTGCAGAACGGATACTCCGGGGTCTTCCATGCCTGGTAACATCTCGTGTTGTGCCAGTCTCTTCGAGGCGAGCGGCTAAACGTCTGCGACGACGACGTCACCAATATTCCGCGTTCTGGAGCAGTGTAGCGAAACATTGTTTATTAACGTGTATTTCGCATGTGTTTACCATACAAATGTCAAAACAGAACTGAACTTAGGAGCCAATCGCAAAAAATTTGGCATTTTCTGATAGGAGGATTACTTTTGCGCCACCTTGTACATCAACTAAATTAACATCAATAGAAAAGTCAAGTGTTCCTCTTCCAAGTATAGCTTACTTGCCCGGAATGTGTCTTCCAGGAAAAAAAGACATAAGCTGTATATTAAAACTTTTCACAATTTTCACACAAAAGTTGTGGTCCATTTAACCCTCTAAATATTATCTGATCGCCATCTCAAATTTCAAGCTTCTTCTCTGTCATATACTCTTACCTTATATAAAATTTCGCGTTGATCGGACTATTATTGCAACCTACAGAGCATCTAGAAAATTGAATAAATATGATGTTTTTGGTCCATTTCACCCGCTAAATATTTCTCGATCATCACCAATAAGAATAGGGATCTATTCTGGCCTGAAGCCGACCTCAATACAAAATTTCTTGACGATCGGTCCATAATTGCGGCCTGGAGCGTGTTTACAATTTGTAATGGACAGACGGACGGACGGACACACATCTCAAAATCGCTTTATCTCGCCGAGATATGAAGATTGGTATACCACATTGGGGGTCTCCGACGAATATTTCGCCGTGTTACATGAATTTTTTTTCGAAAACAAACTTATAATACCCTTTCCACATTGTGGTGCAGGCTATAATTATTCAGGTCTGCCATGATGTTCGAAATATAAAACCTCGGAAATGGCTGGACCGAATTTCATAAAATTTTGACTGTATATTCTTTAGGTCTTAGAATATATCGTAAGGTAGTTCCTATACCAAAAAATGGAGGGAGCAGGGGACCTCCCCGCAACGGGTTTTACCCAAACGCGAAATCTCAGAGATCATTTGACGTATTGGGATAAAATACAATAGTAATTGTGACCTCCATCATTAATTGATGATTTGGAAGTAGAATACAGCGATCGCGTTCAATTTTTGAATACTTTATAATTACAGGTCAAAATTTTTAAATTTAGTAGATTTGTGTAGTCCCAATTACTAAATTAAGAGAGCTTGAACATAAACGATTTCAATGCTTGGTATAACTCGATTAAGATAACTATCAAATTTCGCGACATGTGTCATATTGACAAGTCCCACTCCCAGCACAGCCCAATACTTATAAATATCCAAATTTTTAAGTGTCACGCTTCTGTAAGTATTTTTCTATAAGTATACGGATCCATACGGACATGAAATTTTCTACACATATAGTACTCACTATTACCTTCTATTACATATATATAGTTTCGCGAATACGTCGCAATACCGAGAGTTCTATTCCAAAAACCATATCAACTATAATATAAACTACACAAAAAATACACCACAAGTCTACATCAAATATTCCTTACCAAATCTAACTATTTTTAATTCTTAATCAGAATATTAATTTACATACCTTTACACGTGTTATCCATTAAAAAAAAAACTGTTTAAATTTGTTCTTCGTTTGATAGATTTTTATAAAATATTACAATGTAAGATGCAATATCTTTGACAGCCCGGTATGTGGTCATGAAGTGTTGCCAGGTTGAAATGATTTTGTTTCTAAGTGGCTCAAAGTGTTAAGAATCTAATCCCGTTACTATTTTATCCAAATATATGACTTCAAAAATAGACTTTTTGCCTCAGAATCCTGTCATTGGACCTATATTGCATTGTAAATGTGAATCTTAAAAAATCAGATTTAACATTTTTAGCATAAAGTATCTAGAACATATGCAATAGACGGAAGCCTTCTGATCGCATAATGACAGGCACAATAGTCTTAAGAAGTAAAAAACATAAAGTTCGGCCGGGCAGAACTTTCTATACACTCGACTATAAAATGTTCTGAACTAAAATTGAATAAATAGTTTCCTCACGGTGCTCTTGAATCAAATTTAAATGGAAGGTGCTTACACCTGGGAAGTTTTTGCGGATTCTGAAACTACAAAGTTCAGAGATGAGAAAAATAAAAAAAATCGCCGGAGCGCTTTTTAAATAAATCGCGATTCAAGTTGACATTTTTAGGGGTTGTTTAGGTTTTCATGATTTTGCTTAGAAACCGCAAGTCCTATCAAAATGAGACTAAAAAAATGTTGTAGCTATGAAAATTCTTTACGAGATTGTCCTTTACGGTATTTTCGTAGGTTTTACCATTTTTGAGATATTGAAGTTCAAATTGGGACAATGCACTTATAAAATGCCCCTTATAAAACAATGTCATGTAGGGTGCGCCTTAACTAAATTTTAGTGAAAACCGCTTACACAGGGGAAGTTTTTGTGAATTCTGAAACAGCAATGTTCATAGATGAGAAAAATCCAAAAAACAAGAAAAAATCGCTGTAGGGATTTTTAAATAAATCGCTGTCAAAATTCACATTTTTTGGTGTTTTTTAGGTTTTCACGATTTTGCTTGGAAACCGCAAGTCCTATCGAAATGGAGCTAAAGAAAATGTTGTAACTGTGAAAATTCTCTACAGGAGTGACGTTTATGATTTGTTCTGAGGCTCTTCCAGTTTTGAGATAAAGAAGCTCAGTTTACATTTTTAGGGTTTGTTAGGGTTTCGTGATTTTGCTTGAATACGGCAGGTCTTATCGGCATGGGACCTGAGAAAATCTTATAGCTGTGAAAATTGGCTTATGTAATTTTTCCTAGGTAGTACCATTTTTTTAGATATATAAGTTTAAGGTGAGAAATTGCAGTCATGGCATTGTTTTATAAGGAGACGATACAAAATTGAATTAAATTTGAATTGTCCCAATTTCAACTTCTATATCTCAAAAGTTGTAAAACCTACGAAAATATTATTAAGGTCAATCTTGTAGAGAATTTTGATAGCTACAACATTTTCTTTATTTCCATATTGATAGGACTTGCGGTTTAAAAGCAAAATCGCAAAAACCTAAACAACCCCTAAAAATGTCAACTTGAATCGCGATTTATTTAAAAAGCCCTACCGCGTTTTTTTTTTGTTTCTTGATTTTTCTCATCTATGAACATTGTAGTTTCAGAATCCGCAAAAACTTCCCAGGTGTAAGCAAGTTCCATTTAAATTTGATTCAAGAGCACCGTGTCCTGTTATGAGTAAAAACTGTTCGACCACGGATACCCCAAATGTCTTAATTAGGTCAACAATATATCTAACAAGTAAAAAAGTATCAGTCGGCTTTGCCGACAGAGATATACCCTCAGCCTGTGCAAATTGAAGCACTTTTTTTCACAAAAAACTTATGTATTTAGGGGGTTTCAGAATTTTGGTCGCATGAACCGACAAAATTGTTGATTAGGATTAAAGTTCAAAAGTTTTGCGGAAAAGGTACTTAAAGGAATGGACCGACATAGACCATGGGGGTGCCATAGGGGGTTTTTACACCCTTCGGGCTGTTTTCTCAAGAAGTATGGACTTGCCCCTGGAACAACTTTTACCATCGTAATTGAGGCAGCGAATGTAGGTTGCTTCAACAAAAATCAAAGTGATTCAATAGCAGGTCTTAAAGTGAACTTATCCAAAATTTTTTTGTGGGAGGTACGGGAAGGAGTGGAAAAATATAGTCCATATTCGAACCTGATCTATATCTGGTAGATATTAAGAGAATGTGTAAAGTGTGGACCAAATCGGTCGCTCCCATCAAGAGTTATCGTGCGCACAAATTTCCGAATATTTTTGAACTTTTATGGGGTAGGTACCTGAAGGAGTGAACCGATATGGCTTATTAACGAAATTAAACTAAGTTTGGAAACAATATTACGAAGGCAAAATTTTGGCCGGAATCGGCATTTCCGTTCGAGAATTATCTTGCGCTTCCACCCATAAACATGGTGTCATAGGGCTTGTTTTGTAACTTTCAGGCTATTTTTTCAGGAAGTATGGACTCGCCCCTGAGGAAACTTGTACCTTCCTATAGGGGACAGTGAATACAAGATGTTACAACAAAAACCAAGGCGATTCGAGAGCAGGTCCTAAACTGAACTTTTCCGACATTTTGTGTGGGAGGTACTCGAAGGAGTTTACCGATTGAGTCCATATTGGAACCTCATCTAAATCTGGTAGAAATTTCATAATGTGCAAAGTATGGACCAAATCGGTTACTTCTTTCAAGAGTTATCGTACGCACAAATTTTCCGAACATTTTCGAGCTTTTGTGGGGCAGGTACCGAAAGGAGTGGACCGATATAATCCATCTTTAAATTTGAACTAAATTTGGACAAAATATTACGAAAGCCAAATTTTGGACCGAATCGGCAGATCCGTTCGAGACTTATCTTTCGCTCCAACCACTACACACGGTGTCATAGGGTTTTTTGTAACTTTCAGGCTATTGTATTGGAAATATGGACTTGCTCTAATGAAATTTAGAGCGTCGTATAGAGAACAGCGAATACACTTGCGTAAACAAAAATCAAAGCGATTCGAGACCAGGTCCTAAACTGAACTTTTCCGAAATTTTGTGTGAGAGGTACCCGAAGGAGTGGACAGATTGAGTCCATATTAGAACCTCATCTAAGTTTGGTAGAAATTACACGATGTGCGAAGTATGGACCAAATCGGTTATTTTCTGCAAGAGTTATCGTGCGCACACGTTTTGCGACAATTTTTGAACATTTGTGGGGGAGGTACCTGAAGGAGTGGACCTATATGGTCCATCTTCGAACTTAAATCGAATCTGGACAAAATATTTCGATACCCAAAATTTGAACCGAATCGATTGATCCGTTCGAGAGTTATCGTGCGCACCAGCCAGCCAGACAGACAGACAGACAGACGGACGGACATTGCTAGATCTACTCAAAGTTGTCTGAAACGGATATCGTACATACATACTTGGGGTCTAAAACCATTATTTCGATGAGGCACATTTTTGGTCGTATCAAAGTGTAAATACCCTCTTTAGCCTAAAGGCTGAGGGCATAAAAATGTCTTTCAAAACATGCACCTATGTGGACGATTTTTGGTGGAGGAGTTTCGGGACCTCTGAGAACTTCAAATGTCAAACTACAGCTAGTTAAGTTAAAAATTGTAGCTAAAATCCTCAAAATACCGAACATCGGGGGGTACTGTTACGTGGAGGCTATACCAAAGATGGACATAAGTTGACGATTTTTGTTGGAGAAGTTTCGTGACCACTGAAAACCTAAAGTGTCTAATTACAGCTAGTTCGGTAAAAAATTAGCTAAAATTCCCAAAATACCTTAAACCGTGAGGTGCCGTTATATGGAGGCTATACCAAAACGTGGAATTATCTCGGCAATTTTTAGTGGAGGAGTTTTTTGGTCATTGGTGACAGCAAATGTCAAATTTAAGCTAATAATGGGGAGGTACCGTAATGTGGGGGCTATACCAAAACGTGGAGTTGTCTCGGAAATTTTTAGTGGAGACGTTTTTTAATAAGTGAGAACCTTAAATGTAAAATTTCAGCTAATAAGGTAAAAAAATGTAGCTAAAAGCCTCAAAATACTTTAAATCGTTATATGGGGCATATGCCAAAACGTGGACTTCTTATCTCGGCAATTTTTAGTGGAGAAGTTTTTTGTTCACTGAGAACCCCAAATCTCAAATTTCAGCAAATTCGGTCAACAAATTTACCTAAAAGCCTCAAAATACCTTAAATCGGGAGGTACGGTTACGTGGGGGCTATATCAAAACGTAGTGGAGCAATTTCTTGACCATTGAGAACCTTAAATGTCAAATTTCAGCTACTTCGGTAAAAAAATGTAACTAACATAACGCTGTGCAACATTTTTGAGCCAATCGCGTGCAAACAACTTCTGTCCAGAATTTTATGAAAGTAGAGGACCAATAGGCAAAACCATATTTGGGTTTTGTTTTCTTAGATCGGGTTTGGTTTTTATGGACTCATCTAAACATGCTTAAATATCGAATTTTTAAAACAAATCGGGGCTGTATCTCTGAAACCAATACAAATCTTATTTTGACATCTGCAGCAAACTTGTAGATAAGAGCAAGAAGAAAATATTTGGAGGAGTAGTGAACTCTAAAAACTGCATTTATTGTTTAAAATTTTATAAAATATTTAAAAATTCTATAATTTTTGTATATTTCTCAGCGTATCTCTCAAACTGTTAAATTTTTCTTAATGTTACCTTTAAGGAAAATATTCTCTGAAATGTAATACACAACTCTTCAGAACATTATATTGTTGTAAAATTCCTCTATCGCCTTGTTTATAGCAAATTTTTCAACAACAATTTGCTAAATATTTTAATAATTCATGGAAATCCCCAACATGAGAATAAACAGCCTGTGTGAACATTGTTTGAAATAAGTTTTGTAAAAGGTATGTTATGAAAGACCTCTTAAACTACGTGAAATAACCATTTTAGACTTTCAGAATGTTCTGAAGAATTGATGGCCACATTATTTGGAAAATTTTTAGAATGATTACTTGGTTAAACTCCCAGCAGTTTAGTTGCTATTGACCGGAATTTCAGAAATAATGTAAATTTTTCTATATTTTAACGAGTTTGATGCGCTATATGCAGCTTTTCCTAGTTCATCAGTTTGACACATAAGTTCTACTACTTTAGGGCTACAACATTGCTGAAGACTGCAAAGCAAAATTCTTATTAGTTTCGGAGATAAAGGTCCGATCACTGGAAAAAAGGATCATGAGGCCATAAAATCTAAACCCGATCTAAGAACAATTAAGCCAATTAAGGTTTTGGTAGTCTCAATATGTACTTTCACAAAATGCCCATTAGAAGTTGTTTGCATTTCCAGTGTTGCACAGTGTAATCAAAACACCGTAAATCGGGTGATATCGTTATGTAGAGCTATACCAAAGCGTGGACCTACATATATAGCCCATCTTCGAACTTTTACTTGCCTATGTGAAAAAGACACTCGGGTTAAAATTTTTTGCGTTCTATCACAAGTATTGCGGAGGCTAGAGTGATTATCCTGATTAGGAATATATATATATTTTATATGGTCGCAAAAAGAACTCGGGTACAAAATTTTAGCGTTCTATCACAAGTATTGCGGAGGCTAGAGTAATTACAACAGACGGGCGGACATGGCTAGATCTTCTTAGAATTTTATCCTGATTAGGAATATATATATTTTATATGGTCGCAAATGATTAGTTCGATGTGCCACAAACAGAAAAACAAACCTTATGTATCCTTTATACTATGGTGGAGGGAATAAAAGTTGTAGTTTTTATTCAATTTCAATGTTGAATTTTTCCATTTATACGTTACGTTTACGTTAAGTTTTATTGTTGTTTCGAGCTGGAAATATATTATTTTACAATACATTTTATTTTCCCATAATAAATCAAATAATTTCTTATCGCAAACCAATAATAGGCGATAACAATCTGAAGTGTGCTACCAACATAAAATACCATAAAAGAACATTGCTCTCGATTGTAATTAATGGCTATTTAATTTTTTATTCTTCAATTAATGGCATTTATTTTTATTTTTCACGCATTCACTCACACAATCGATGAAGAGGAAAAAGCTTCAGAACTATCACCTGATAATGAAGAATTTCCTTGTACTTGTTATTATGAATTGGAAGATATTGAAAAATGGTGGCACGGCATTTTGGGGACATACCCAACGGTAACTGATGGGTTTAAAATTGGTAAATCATACGAGGGTCATTAGTGGTATTAAGATTTCCTATAAAACTGGTAATCCTGTTATATTTATCGAATCTAACATCCATGCCCGTGAATAGATTACATCAGCCACAACCACATGGGTCATCAACCAGTTGCTGTCGTCAATCGATGATGGTGTGAGAAATTTGGCTGAAAACTAATGACTGGTATATTATTCCAGTCTTCAATGTTGATGGGTTTGATTCTCATAAGACAGTTAATAAAATGTTGGAAAAAATGTCTAACTATCTCCATAATAAATAATCATATTCGCATAATTTTCTTTAGGATCGTATGCGACGTAAGACCCGCCAACCTGTCTCAACCTCCAACTGCATTGGGACCGATACCAATCATAACTTCGATTCTCATTCGATGGAAAATAACGGTGCCTCAGATGATTCCTGTGCGAAAAATTTTGCAGCCCTTGCCACGGGCGTATCCAGCTATGGGCAGGTGGGGGCAGATGCCCACCCTAGATCCTTCAAAAAGTTTTGAAAAATTATACTGTTATACAAAAGTTGAAAAAAATTGCAAATGTTCTGATGTACTATTTTTTATTTTATAACTGCAAATGCGTGACTAATATCTTTCGAATAAGCTATATTTTTTAAAAGTGGTTAACCTAACCATTTGTAACCACTTTTAAAAAATATAGCATATGGTATAAAAATATAGCATATTATGGTCATTGAAGTGTAAACAAGTAAAAAAGCGTTAAGTTCGGCCGGGCCGAAGTTTTTATACCCTCCACCATAAAATATTCCGAACTAAAATGAAATAATTAGTTTTCATTCCTGTCCCCAACTTTAAGTGGGTACGTTAAAATGTCAGATAATGTACATAAAATGCTTCATTCGGGAGGCCCTTTTATGGTGCCTATATCTAACTATGTATGTTGAAAATTTTTGGTGGGCTAGAAATTGGGAGGTACCGTTATATAGGGGTTATAATAAAACATGGACCTATGATGGGAGCCATTAATGTCAAATAACTCCTAATTCGGTTAAAAATTGCAGCTAGAATCCTTAAAATACCGAAAATCGGTACATAACGTGGGAACTTCAAATGTCATTAACAGCTAGTTCGGAGGTATGTGTGCTATAAGAAAATATTAACTTAAATGAACAATTTTTGTTGCAGATTTTTTTTTTTGTTTTGTAGAATCCTCAAAATACCGAAAATCGATACATAACGTGGGAACTTCAAATGTCATTAACAGCTAGTTCGGAGGTATGTGGGCTATACGAAAATATTAACTTAAATGAACAATTTTTGTTGGCTTTTAAATTTCAAATTACAGAAAGTTCGTCCAAAAAATAAAGCTAAGGTACGGAAAATCGGGAGGTTTGTTTTGGGGCTATACCAAAACATGGACCTACGTTGGTTAAACATTTTAAGTAAAATCCTCAAAGTACCGAAAATCGGGAAGTATCGTTATATTGGGGCTATGTTAAAAAATTGTTGATGCAGATGTGTGGTGACCACTACAACCTTCAAATGTCAAATTATATATGGGAGCTATATCCGAACATGGACCTATGTTGACAATTTTTGATGGAGAGGTGTTGTGACCACTAAGAACTTCAAATGTCAAATTACTGCTTGTTCGGTTTAATATTGTAGCTAAAAACATCAAATTACTGAAAATCGGGAGGTACCGTTATATGGGGGCTTTATCAATACATCGACCTTTCTTGACAATTTTTGGTGAAGAGGTGTGGTGACCACTAGGAATTTCAAATGTCAAATGTTCAAATTACAGATAATTTGGTTAAAACTTGTAGGTAAAATTCTCAAAATACCGAAAATCGGGAGGTACCGTTATATGGGGCTATACCAAAACATGGATCAATGTTCATAATTTTTTCGAATATAAGTTTTTTGGTCAGTAAGAACCCTAAATATCAAATAATAGCTAATTCGGTCTAGAAATGTGACTTAAAACGTCAAAATACCTGAAATCAGGCGGTAACGTTATATTGGGGCTATTCCAAAACATGGACCTATGTCCACTAGTTATATAAATTTATTGACATTTAAGAACCCTAAATGTCAATTTATAGCTAAATCGGTCTGAAAATGTAGCTACGTCAAAATGCCGTAAATCGGGGGTACCGTTATATGGGGGCTATACCAAAACGTGGACCGATATAGTCCATCATCGAACTTGACCTGCCTTCAAAAAAAGACGCATTTTCCCAAAATTTCAGAGAATTTTGGTGGAGAGGTGTGGTGACCACTAAGAACTTCAAATGTCAAATGTTCAAATTACAGCTAATTCGGTTAAAACTTGTAGGTAAAAATCTAAAAATAACGAAAATCGGGAGGTACCGTTATATGGGGCTATACCAAAATTTTTTCGAATATAAGTTTTTTGGTCACTAAGAGACCTAAATATCAAATTATAGCTAATTCGGTCTAGAAATAAGACTTAAAACGTCAAAATACCCGAAATCGGACGTAACGTTATATGGGGGCTATTCCAAAACAGGGACCTATGCCCACTAGTTTTGTTATATAAGTTTATTGGCACTTAAGAACCCTAAATGTCAAATTATAGCAAAATCGGTCTGAAAATGTAGCTAAAAACGTCAAAATACCGTAAATCGGGGGGTACCGTTATATGGGGGCTATACCAAAACGTGGAACTATGTTCACAACTTTTGTTATATAAGTTTATTGACAATTAAGAACCCTAAATGTCAAATTATAGCTAAATCGGTCTGAAAATGTAGCTAAAAACGTCAAAATACCGTAAATCGGGGGTACCGTTATATGGGGGCTATACCAAAACGTGGACCTATGTTCACAACTTTTGTTATATAAGTTTATTGACACTAAGGAACCCTAAATGTCAAATTATAGCTACATCGGTCTCAAAATGTAGCTAAAAACGTCAAAATAACGTAAATCGGGGGGGTACCGTTATATGGGGACTATACCAAAACGTGGACCTATGTTTTGTTATATAAGTTTATTGGCACTTAAGAACCCTAAATGTCAAATTATAGCTACATCGGTGTGAAAATGTAGCTAAAAACGTCAAAATACCGTAAATCGGGGGGTACCGTTATATGGGGGCTATACCAAAACGTGGACCGATATAGCCCATCATCGAACTTGACCTGCCTGCAAACAAAAGACGCATTTTCCCAAAATTTCAGCGTCCTATCTCCATTTTTGTGGATGCTAGAGTGATTACCACAGACGGACGGACGGACGGACGTGCACAGATCGACTCAGAATTTTACCCTGATCAAGAATATATATACTTTATAGGGTCGCAAATGAGTATTTCAATGCGTTACAAACGGAAAAACAAACATAATATACCCTCCATACTATGGTGGAGGGTATAAAAACGCATAAAAACAGAAAAATGCTTTTCCTCGAGCTCTAGGCTACTTAGAAGATACCAAACAGTATAATTTATTTCTTATTGTATAATATTTAATTTATTATTTGCAAGTAAGTTTTCGAAAATTTGAAAACCCAATGAATTCGGTTGAAAATATATGAGATATGTAATTTTTATACCCACCACCATAGTATGGAGGGTATATAATGTTGGTTTTCCCGTTTGTGACGCATTGAAATACATATTTGCAACCCTATAAAGTATACATATTTTTGATCAGAATAAAATTCTGAGTCGATTTAGTCATGTCATTCAGTCTGTCGAAATTAAAATCGGTCAAAATTATTATATCGGTCCAAACTTAGTTTAACTACGAAGAGGGCCATATCGGTCCACCTTTTAATTATTTGTGATGTCAAAAAGTGTTAAATAGATATTAATCATTGAAAACGGTTTTATTTAACAAAGCATATATGAAATTCTTTAAAGTATGTTTGGACGATCTATGTCTCGTAGAAATATTATGATGTGCATGGTATGGAACAGATTTGCCATGCAAGCCATTTTAGCGAAAAGTTTCGAATGTTTATGTGGGAGGTACCTGAAGAAGTGGACCGCTATGGCTAATCTTCGAACTTAAACCAAACATAATTGAGGTGCTCAGCGCCAAAACGGCCTAACACACATGTCCACAAAAATCAAACCGACTACATATAAAGGTATAACCAGAACCTTTTGAAATAACTATTAAAACAATTTCATATTGCATTGATTAACACTAGGTAATAATATCTTCTAAAATAATAAAATGTGTCATTTTTTGGAATTTGTTTCAAAAGGTTTCGGTTAAATCTTTACAGTCTGTTTGATTTTTTGGGCATGTGGGTTAGGCCGTTTTGGCGCTGAGCGCCTCAATTGGGGTCTAAAACAAATATGTCGATAAGACATATTTTGATCGTATGAAAGTGTATATAACCTCCTTCGCCTAAAGGCTGAGGGCATAAAAATGCCATACCAAAACGTGGACCTACATATGTTCGCAATTTTGAGGGGGATATTGTCTTTTCGGTGGATAAATTTTTTGGCCACCTTGAACTTAGAAAGCCAAATTTCAGCCAATTTAATAACTTCCAAATACCTAAACCCTAAATTCAAAATTAAAGCAAATATATTTATAGATAAAATCCATTATAAATATGTCCATAATTTTTGGTGCAGATTTGATCACCCTAATTGGCAAATAATAGCTAATTCCGTCTTTCCAAAACTTTAGTGTCCTATCTCAATTTTTGTGGATTATCAATTTTACCATCGTAAAATGGAAATTGGTGTTCGAAATTGAAGTTAAAAAATTGCTGTATATGGGGATTTCTGAGTGAAATCGGACACTTTTTCACGATGAGGTTTTTGATTTCCAAATACAAATGTTGGACAAAGGTATAAAGGAAAAATTGAATTGACATATTTTAAAAAATCAGAAAAAATAGTAATCGTCTGAAACCCTTTACTACATTTGGACTTAAAATTTTTGTAATTGAACGTAGTTTAATACAAAAAAATTAAAGAAAATCGAAGGGGTCGAACATCTTTAAAAATTGATTTTAAATATTAAATCGCGAAAATAGCATCCAAGCCCACTGTGCAAGTGTTTTTGCTATTTTTTATTTAATAGCTGATAAAACAACAAAACATACAAAAAAAGATTTTTTCATTTTGGACCAATATTAAAGAAGTTATGAGTATTTCTTTGCATGTAGTTTTTACAGAATTTGACTTTTTCAACGCGCGATATCTCTGGAACCGTTAGTCAAAAAAAAAAATCTGAAAATATACTAAAATGTTTAGTTAATCAGCAGCATCACCACAGCAAAAAATAAAGGAAATCAAAAACCTCATCTTGAAAAAGTGTCCGATTTCACTCAGAAATCCCTATATGCTGTTTTATTGATATAGTTTATCATTTTTGAACAAAAAAAAAGGATTAAAGAGTGGTATTGAGTCTTCTTTGGGCCTACAAAACTTTTCCCCGGAAATGTGCCAGCACTGGTCCATCTTTTATATAGCCTATAGCGATTTTAGGAGTTTTCAGGATTTTAGCCATACTCTCCTACAGAAATGGCAGAAATTTAGTATTTAGTCTTCTATGTGGTTGTAATAACTTTTCCCCCTAATTTGTCAGTACATTTCCACGTTATTCTATAGGCACTGACATTTGTGATAAGTACCAGTGTTCGAAATTTCGATCAGTCAACTTTGCACAAATGTAAAGTCGTGCTTGAGCATCTAAATCATCTTCTTTATATTTTGTGAAACGGTTCCATATATTGGCAACTAGCAAAGTGCCCGCTACTTCTTATGCGGAAAGGATATAAAAAACAAATAAACAATATAAAATATGAAAATAGCGAACACTGAAAATTTTATTGCACTAATACCAATTTTAATCAATATTTATTGTTATTTTTATACAGTGTTTTATTTAACTTGCTTTGGTGTGTGTTTAGTTCAAATCTGGTAACTCATTTTTAACACGGTTGTAGTTGACCAATCGAACTAAAACTTTGCACACTTTTCAGATTTGGATGACAATACACGAATATGAAGTCAAAGCCAATATTGGTCCATTTTTACACTGTTTTACAGTGTTTTATCTAATTTGCTTTTCAAATCTGGTATCTAATTTGTCACACAGTTGCAGTTGACCAATCGAACTTAAAATTTGCACACATTTCAGATTTGGATGACAATAAATGAATATGAAATCAAAACCAATATTGGTCCAGTCTTACAGTGTTTTTACGGTGTCTAACTTAACCCCCTTTTCAAATCTGGTAACTGATTTTTAAAACGGTTGCAGTTGACCAATCGAAATAAAACTTTGCACACTTTTCAGATTTAGATGACAATACGTGAATATGAAACCAAAATCAATATGGGTCAATTTTTTCCTATAGCCCCCATATAACGGTACCACCCGATTTCCGGTATTTTGCTTTTCAAATCTGGTAAATCATTTTTTACACAGTTGCAGTTGACCAATCGAACTAAAACTTTGCAAACTTTTCTGATTTGGATGACAATACATGAATAAGAAAATCAAAACCAATATTCGTCCATTTTTACACTGTTTTACAGTTTTTTATCTAATTTGCTTTTCAAATCTGGTAACTCGTTTTTCACACAGTTGTAGTTGACCAATCGAACTAAAACTTTGTACACTTTTCAGATTTGGATGACAATACATGAATATGAAACCAAAACCAATATGGGTCCATTTTTTCCTGTAGCTCCCATCCAGCGGTACCACTTGATTTAAGGTATTTTATAATCATTTTAAGCCCGTATTGGCTGTTTTTGACAACTAGGGTTTCCAATAGTACGGAAACGTACCCATTAAAAATTATGGACATAAGTCCAGGTTTCGGTATAGTCCCCATATAGCGGTACCGCCCGATTTCAAGTGTTTTAAGGATTTTATCTTAATTTTTATACCGAATTGCGTGTTACTTGGCATTTGGAGATCCCAGTGGTACAGAAATTTCTCCACCAAAAATTGTGACATAGGTCCAAGTGTTGGTATAGCCCCCACATTACGGCTCCACCCGATTTCAAGTTTTTTGTCTTAATTTTTGGGCCGAAGTGGCTGTATCTTTGATTTCGAGTTCCCAATTTCTCCACCAAAAATTGTGGACAGGTTTTGATATAGCCCCTGTAAATGGTACCACCCAATTTCAGGCATTTTAAAGTTTGTATGTACTTTTTTGGCCTAAATTGGTTATGGGGTTCCGTTGAAAATGGAAAGAGCATGTTGAGAGGGGAAAGTTCGGAGGAGGTTGTTCGGCGGTGGTTTTTCGGAGGTTCGGTGGAAGTGGTGTATCTAGCTTTTCGAAGAAGGACAAGCATATGTGGCATTGAATCGTGTAAGATGCTGGATGGATTAAGAATAGAAGAACTGGATTGCTCGAAACTAACAGGAAAGAAGCCATGCAATAACGAAGCGTTAACTGAAATCAATAGGATGAGAAACTACCAACCTAAATAAATTTTTACTAACATTATACATTTAATTAATGTAAGATCATTAAATATCATTTATAATCTCAAGTATATACAAATAAAATTTGAAATCTTAAAAATGTATTTACCAAAAAAAAAAATTAAAAATAATTATAAAATGAATAAGTTTCAGTGTTCTATTTTTAAATGCACTAAAAACTGGAAAATAAGTATATAGTTAAAAAAAATTAAGTAACAGTGTTTTATTTATAAATGCACTTAAAAGTAGAACATAATTCTTCATGTAGGAATCTCTCAAATAAAACGCTTGCATTTGAATTAAAAATTGTGACAATATTGAACGGCAAGCGTTTTATTTGAGAGATTCCATCATGAAAAATTATTTTCTACTTTTAAGTGCATTTATAAATAAAACACTGTTACATAATTTTTTTTAATTATATACTTATTGTACTGTTCGTACCTCTTTAGTTCGATTTTCGAAAAGATCAGCGGTATCTCACCCTTACATATTAACAGCGAGGCCAACTTTGCTAACTTTACTAACATTATACATTTAATTAATGTAAGATCATTAAATATCATTTATAATCTCAAGTATATACAAATAAAATTTGAAATCTTAAAAATGTATTTACAAAAAAAAAAAATTAAAAATAATTATAAAATGAATAAGTTTCAGTGTTCTATTTTTAAATGCACTAAAAACTGGAAAATAAGTATATAGTTAAAAAAAATTAAGTAACAGTGTTTTATTTATAAATGCACTTAAAAGTAGAACATAATTCTTCATGTAGGAATCTCTCAAATAAAACGCTTGCATTTGAATTAAAAATTGTGACAATATTGAACGGCAAGCGTTTTATTTGAGAGATTCCATCATGAAAAATTATTTTCTACTTTTAAGTGCATTTATAAATAAAACACTGTTACATAATTTTTTTTAATTATATACTTATTGTACTGTTCGTACCTCTTTAGTTCGATTTTCGAAAAGATCAGCGGTATCTCACCCTTACATATTAACAGCGAGGCCAACTTTGCACACCAATACTCACCCTAAATCCAAAGAATACAGATTCCAGCACTGTCTCTACACCCAACAACAAATGGAGTGCCATTAAGTACTCTTCGTATCCATAAGTTCGATTTTCCAAAACTACCTAAATCCTTCACTTCAACAGTAACCTTAATTCCAAAAAACAGGATTCCAACGCAATCGGTGCACTCAAATCCAAATTGTACCATTTGGTATATTTCGTGCCCATAAGTACGAATTTCAAAAACTACCTCCACGTCTCAATCCTACACTTCAACCGTAGTCATACCAAATTCCAGGATTCCAGCTTCGATCCGCTCCCTCAAATACCCACTGTACCAAATTTAGTACCATTTAGTACTTTTCGTACCCATAAGTACGAATTTTAAAAACTACTTCCATTTTGCTCTCCAACAGTGGCCTTAGTTCAAAATTTCAGGATTCCAACTCCATCCGTTCGCCCAAATCATAAGTGTACCAAATTTAGTACCGTTAAGTACTTTTCGTACCCATAAGTACTAATTTTCAAAACTACGTCAATTCTACTCTCCAACTGTTGCGTTAATTCAAAATTTCAGGATTCCAGCTCTATCTGTTCGCACAAATCATAATTGTACCAAATCTAGTACCATTTAGTACTTTTCGTACACATGTCTACACTTTTCCCAAACCACCTCCTTATGTCAAACGTATATTTTAACCTTGATTCTCACACCAAATTTCAACGCTTACCCTTTATCCGTTCACAAAATACGAATTGGCACCAAAATTAGTACGCTTGTTTCGGAATTTATTCCGTAAAATGGTGTGAACGATAACTCTCGATGGGAGCAATCGATTTGGTCCAAAATTTGCAAATCGTATTATTTCATCCAGTCATGTATCAAGTCGGATATAGTCCATATCAATCCCGTTCTTCGGGTTCCTTCCATTCAAAATTTTTGTTTTTATTTACATTTTCTCTATAAATTGGGTGCAATTTAGCATTAAGTGTTCATAGTGATCAAAATGCTTCCCCGCCAATAGTTGTGGACATAGGTCCACGTTTTGGTATAGCCCCTAAACAACAATACCCCCCAATTTCAAGTATTGGCCCCTGCTCCATTCTCTGGACCCGAAGCTGAGGCCTTAGCCATCTTCGTTATTTCCTCCAAGAGTAAGATTAACATTTACTTATCTTTCCATTCATATGGACAATGGTTGTTGTCTCCTTATGGACACTCTACAGAAGAATTCCGTGCAAACTATGATGACCTACTGACCATTGGTGATGCCTTTAAAACAGCTATTAAGGCTTAGCTTATGAAACTGAGCAAAAAATCCTTACTAAATAATGGATTTTATAGTACTCATTGGTAGTCGTAATTACTTACACAACTCCCCACTAACCCATTATTTTAACAGGGGCATGCCGCACTGAATAACTAGTTATTGTACGACCACTAGAATAATTAGTTATTTAATGGCCACTGGAAGTAGAGGAATAAGCTAAAAAGCATATGTATGTTTTTTTTATTTTTAGAACTGTTGAGTTTGGAATTTGTTTTAGTTTCTACACACTTCATGTTTTTATTTTATTTTGCTTTCTACGGGATTTGATGATACGAACTTCTGATTTGTAGCCCAACACACTACACACTAGGCCACTGGATAAAAAATTAAGGGTTGTTTAAACGCTTACCTATGCACCACCAACTGTTCTCTGTTTTTTTCTTTTTATAAATAAATGTATGTATATTTGATAGATCTTCACGTGATTTACCGGCTTTCATTAAAATATTTGATATAAGATGAAAGTAAATCATCAATTTTATAACCTAAATTAGTAGTACAGAGTAATTTTGAAGCTCCAATCATGTTGCCAAATCGTATGTGGAAATAGGTATTACCGGAACTCCAGAAACTTAAATCACCATAACCATAGGACAGTAACGTATTCTGAAAAGTAAGAAAAAAAAAAACAGTTGTTAATATTTCTGTAGTAATGGTAAAGTATAAATACTTAGAAAAATTATATTTAAACATGTGAGAATGACGTTAAGTTGTTATACCCCCACCACGAACTGTATTGAAGTAAATATGAACAATTAGTAGCTACTAAGGTCTTCACCCACGTTAAGTATAATTCCTTGGAGAAGAATGATATTTTAACTGATGATACCATTTATATTGAACATTTTTGGGTGGAGGTTTTCTGCCCACCGTGAGTGCGGTTCTATGGGGGGCTATACCCACAAATTTCTGTTGGAGAGTTTTATACCACCAACGAAGTCTAAACACAAAAATGCAGCCATTTTGTTGGGATATTAAGGCCACAACCTTCAAAATACCTTAAATCGGGAGGTACCGTCTTGAAAGCTATATGAATTTCAGGTTCAGGTAAATACCAAATTCAACCATGAAGATGCGGTGGGATATTGAGGCCATAACCTTCAAAATTCAGAAAATCGGGAGGTATCGTTCTATGGGGGCTATATGAATACGTGGAGCTATTCCTAAAAATTTCAGGTGGAATATTTTATACCCCGAACGAAGACTTTTTAATAAATTTCAGTCTTTGCGGTGGAGAGGACACAATCTTCAAAATACCGAAAAGCGGAAGGTACCATTCGTGGTACGTGGACCTATACCGACAAATTTCAGGTAAAATGTTTTATTCCCACAACAAAGACTAAATACCAAATTCCAGCCATTTTGTTGGGATATTGAAGCTAAATCTTTCAAAACACCGAAAATCGGGAGGTACCGTTATATGGGGGATATATGAAGACGTGGACCCATACCGACATATTACAGGTAGAAAGTTTCATACCCACAACAAAGATATTGATGTTAAACAAATGTCGGATGGGAATTTGTATATCCCCAAAGAAGATTCGGTGGGGTATTGAGGCCATAACCTTCACAATACAGAAAATCGGGAGGTATCGTTCTATGGGGGCTATATGAAGACGTGGACAAATTTCAGGTTGAAAGTTTTATACCACCAATAAAGACTAAATACAAAATTTCAACAGTTTCGGCGGGATATTGAGGCTAAATCGTTCTATAGGAGCTATATCATCGTTCTAAAGGAGCCCCCTTCTATAGAGGCTATATCAAAACGTGAACCGATATAGCCCATCTTCAATACCAAACATCCTGGAAGCAATAGAAACTTCTATACCAAATTATCTTAAAAATAGCGAGCTGTATATTGATTTCAACAGACGGACGGACAGACGGGCTCGGCTATTTCGACTTAGAATTTTTATACACTTGCAATTGGGAGAAAATTTATGGATGCAAATTTGGTACAATGGTAGTACACCTTCTTTGTACACTGAATATCCGCGTTTGACTCCCGGACAAAACAACATCACACGCTGGCAAAATACCCCTCACCCCAAAAACTAATTATCAACTTACCTTTGTTACTGGATCAATGACATGGAATCCTTTGCGATTAATTGCCAACACAATGGTCGGTGGTAAACTATCATCATTCGATTGTTGGACGACAAAAAACGTCGAACCAAACATTTGCTGATGTTCAGCCAAAATCGAAAGGAACTTTTGTGCTGCTGCAGTTTCATCCAAACCCATGTCTTGAAACTCTTTAATTTGCGCTATTATTTGGGATTTCCAATCTTGAGATTTTCGTTGCTTTATGAATTCTTCAGGTAATAGGTACGGCAACACTTCATTTGGTCTTTGTAGTGGTGCAATATTTTGACCATATTCTGCAATAAATATCAGAGACGCCAGCG
This sequence comes from Musca autumnalis, assembly GCF_047663935.1. NCBI lineage: Eukaryota > Metazoa > Arthropoda > Insecta > Diptera > Muscidae > Musca > Musca autumnalis. The sequence goes on along the minus strand of NW_027411646.1, from coordinate 270,945 downwards.
TCACTGCTTGATCCTTAGATATGTTATAATAACCAGCTAAATATTTTGGAACTTCTTGGGGGAAATGGAATATAACATCAGCATTTGCATCTTTGCCTGTTGCCGTTGAAAGCCATAATTTCTTCATGAAATATAGCAAATATGGTGTAGATTTCTGTATATCCACTGAACGTGTGGGTATGTTCTGCATTATCCATTGCACTAGCTCCGTTATGAAATCGAAAATAAAGTCAGTTTCTGGCAAGGAAAAGACACGATCACCCACTTTGACAAATAAACTAAAGCCCTCTAGGTTTTTCAGTTGCAAACGTTGGCCAATGGTTTGGACCAAATCACGGCCACGTGTAAAAGATTCAACTTCAAAGGCTTCCACAGTGTTATCGGGAAAATAGATCTGCAGAAAAAGAATTAGATTGGTTTAAAAATTCGTTTAAACGTCTTTGTGTATATCAAATCCCACTTACCTTGTGATATATGTGCATAAAACGATTTTGTATACCCTCTACCTCAATAATATACGGTGAATGTTTCCTATGGCCATTTGCAATAGTGCGTTTTACGCGTTTCAAACTCTCCGCTGAGAGAACATGTGTTCGTGTCTTCAAAAACTCGACTAATTCCTTCAAAACCATTGCCGATGGATAAGTGACTCCCGTAGCCAAATACATTAAATCCCATCCACGTTCTTCGCTATAATTTCCTGGGTTATCTGTCAATTGTTTCATGATTTGACAATACAGTTCGTCCCGCAGTATGGCATGTTGTAGTGCTGGTTGGAAAATTAGGTCAGTGTTGACCTGTTGTTTTCCACTCGGTACATCACCCATATACTGGAAAAGAATAAAACCTATTAGAATCATTGTTGTAGATTTTAACAAGTAAAAAAGTATCAAAAAAGCAAAACGATTTGAGAGCAGGCCTGGGAAGTATTCGAAGGAGTGGACCTATATAATCCATGTTCGAAACTGATCTATGTCCTGTAGAGATATTACGATATGACCGAAATGATCTATCTTCGAACTTACAGCCAGTTTCTGTATGTCGAAAGAAGAACGTGTGCGAATGAAATACGCCCGATCTTTAGTTTTCGAAATAATTTTAACTTTGCTTTTGCTTAAAAACAAAACCAATTATAAAAACACTCAAGAGTTTGGACGTGTTTCTTTCGCACACATTCTCCTTTCGACATACAGAAACAGGCTGTTAAAATAAGTTCGGACAAAATTTAGACCGAATCGGCTGATCCGTTCTAGAGTTATCTTGCGCTCCAGCCAAAACATATGGTGTTATAAGGGTTTTTAAACATTTCGGACAATTTTCTTAGGATGTATGGGCTTGCCCCTGTTAAAACTTGTACTGCCGTAATGGGGGAAGTTGTTAAACTGAACTTTTCCGAAATTTTGTGTGGGAGGTATCCGAAGGAGTGGATCGATAGAGTCCGTATTGGAATCTCATCTATGTCTGGTAGAAGTTTTACCATGTGCAAAGTATGGACCAAATCGGTTACTCGCTTCAAGAGTCTTCCGAACATTTTCGAGCTTTTGTGGGAGAGGAGTGGAAGGAGTGGACCGATATGGCTCATCTTCGAACTTAAACTAAACAAGTAAAAAAGCATTAAGTTCGGCCGGGCCGAACTTTTCATACCCTCCACCATAAAATATTCATTCCTGTCCCCAACTTTATGTGAGTACGTTAAAATGTCAGATAATGGTTTTTTATGGTGCCTATATCTAACTGTTGACAATTTTTGGTGGGCTAGAAATTGGGAGGTGCTGTTATATAGGGGTTATAATAAAACATGGGCCTATGTTGACAGTTTTTGATGGGAGCCTTTAATGTCAAATAACTCCTAATTCGGTTAAAAAATTTAGCTAGAATCCTCAAAATATCGAAAATCGGTACATAACGTGGGAACTTCAAATGTCATTAACAGCTAGTTCGGAGGTATCTGGGCTATACGAAAATATGAACTTAAATGAACAATTTTTGATGCAGAATTTTTGTTGACTTTTAAATTTCAAATTAAAGAAAGTTCGTCCAAAAAATAAAGCTAAGGTACGGAAAATCGGGAGGTTTGTTTTGGGGCTATACAAAAACATGGACCTACGTTCGGTTAAACATTTTAAGTAAAATCCTCAAAGTACCGAAAATAGGGAAGTATCGTTATATTGGGGCAATGTTGAAAATTGTTGATGCAGATGTGTGGTGACCACTACAACCTTCAAATGTCAAATTACAGTTAGTTCTGTTAAAAATTGTAGCTAAAATTGCCAAATTACTGAAAATTGGGAGGTACCGTTACATGGGAGCTATATCCGAACATGGACCTATGTTGACAATTTTTGATGGAGAGAAGTTGTGACCACTAAAAACTTTAAATGTCAAATTACTGCTTGTTCGGTTTAATATTGTAGCTAAAATCATCAAATTACTGAAAATCGGGAGGTATCGTTATATGGCGGCTTTCTTGACAATTTTTGGTGGAGAGGTGTGGTGACCACTAAGAATTTCAAATGTCAAATGTTCAAATTACAGATAATTCGGTTAAAACTTGTTCTCAAAATCCCTGAAATCGGGCGGTAACGTTATATGGGGGCTATTCCAAAACATGGACCTATGTCCACTAGTTATAAAAGTTTATTGACATTTAAGAACCCTAAATGTCAATTGATAGCTAAATCAGCCTGAAAATGTAGATAAAAACGTCAAAATGCCGTAAATCGGGGGTACCGTTATATGGGGGCTATACCAAAACTTTGTTATATTATTATTTAAATGTCAATTGATAGCTAAATCGGTCTGAAAATGTAGCTAGAAACGTCAAAATACCGTAAATCGGGGGGTACCGTTATATGGGGGCTATACCAAAACGTGGACCTATGTCCACAAGTTTTGTCACATAAGTTTATTGACATTTATGAACTTCAAATGTCAAATTATAGCTAAATCGGTCTGAAAATGTAGCTAAACCCGTCAAAATACCGTAAATCGGGGGGTACCGTTATATGTGGGCTATACCAATACGTGGACCTATGTCCACAACTTTTGTTATATAAGTTTATTGACTTTTAAGAACCCAAAAATGTCAAATTATAGCTACATCGGTCTGAAAATGTAGCTTAAAACGTCAAAATACCGCAAATCGGGGGGTACCGTTATATGGGGGCTATACCAAAACGTGGACCTATGTCCACAACTTCTAATTTATAAGTTTATTAACACTTAAGAACCCTAAATGTCCACAACTTTTGTTATATAACTTTAGTTACACTTAAGAACCCTCAATGTCAAATTATATCTATATCGGTCTGAAAATGTAGCTAAAAACGTCAAAATACCGTAAATCGGGGGGTACCGTTATATGGGGGCTATACCAAAACGTGGACCTATGTCCACAAGTTTTGTCACATAAGTTTATTGACATTTAAGAACTTCAAATGTCAAATTATAGCTAAATCGGTCTGAAAATGTAGCTAAACCCGTCAAAATACCGTAAATCGAGGTTACCGTTATATGGGGGCTATACCAATACGTGGACCTATGTCCACAACTTTTGTTATATAAGTTTATTGACTTTTAAGAACCCTAAATGTCAAATTATAGCTAAATCGGTCTGAAAATGTAGCTAAACCCGTCAAAATACTGTAAATCGGGGGGTACCGTTATATGGGGGCTATACCAATACGTGGACCAATGTCCACAACTTTTGTCACATACGTTTATTGACTTTTAAGAACCCCAAATGTCAAATTATAGCTACATCGGTCTGATAATGTAGCTAAAAACGTCAAAATACCGTATATCGGGGGGTACCGTTATATGGGGGCTATACCAAAACGTGGACCTATGTCCACAAGTTTTGTTATATATATTTGTTGACACTTAAGAACCCTAAATGTCAAATTATAGCCAAATCGGTCTGAAAATGTAGCTAAAAACGTCAAAATACCGTAAATCGGGGGGTACCGTTATATGGGGGCTATACCAAAACGTGGACCGATATAGCCCATCATCGAACTTAACCTGCCTGCAAACAAAAGACGCATTTTCCCAAAATTTCAGCGTCCTATCTCTATTTTTGTGGATGCTAGAGTGATTACCACAGACGGACGGACGGACGGACGGACGGACGGACGGACGTGCTCAGATCGACTTAGAATTTTACGCTGATCAAGAATATATATACTTTATAGGGTCGCAAATGAGTATTTCAATGCGTTACAAACGGAAAAACAAACTTAATATACCCTCCATACTATGGTGGAGGGTATAAAAAAAATATAAATTATCACTAACCAAATCTATTCATCCGTTCAAGAGTCATCGTGCGCTAGACAGACAGACGGACGGACATGTGTGGAAATAACGAATAAATGTAAAAGGTAAATGCATAATGTTGCGAAAACAAAAACAATTTGGCAAAATTTGTGGCAGCTCCCAAGCCACATGCAGAATATGTATTGGGTTTTGTGATGTCAATTCGGATCCAATACGAATTGCAATTACCCCATCCTTATCTTGACTGGGATAAAACTGTTCCTTATTTTGCTATAATGAACTCGGAGGTATAGTTTTCAAGTCCACTTGACTAGTCCGCTGTTCTAGAGTTTTGGGTTTGTACCTTTAGACCTTCGTCTTTAGATCATGGAAATCATTCCTGATATGTCTGAAGTGTGTTCAAAAAATTGTGAAAGGAATAGTCGTGCGATGCATCAACAATATCGTGAAATGCTGATGCACTTGCATGGTCGGTGTTTCTTTATAAGGATGCTACACTGGTGCCATAAGGTTGTTACAGTCCTGAATTTGGAAAACTTCTATGGCATTTTATATACTTCGCCATAAATTGGGTTGAAATCAGATTTCGGCCTATTAGGTTTCATAATGTGGCTAAAATTGTAGAAATATCGAAAATCGGGCGGTACCAATGGAGGCTATATCAAAAAGTGGACCTATGCCTTAGAACATTTGTATCTATCATTATATTTTTGGACGAGCGAGCGAGATCTGAATAGCCGATAAATGTCGCTAGCAACTTCCCCTCGACTTTTCACAACTTTTCTATTTTTTACTATATGTTGAACCATAACTAAGAGTTTTGTCGTAAATTTGTTTGTTCATTAGAAAGAACAGCAGGATCTTAAGCCATAATTCCTAAATAATTTTTTTTTTCATAAATTGAAGGGTATATTATTGTGGCTAATGATAACCTTAAATGTCATATTACAGCTGGTTCGGTTAAAAATTTTAGCTTAAATCCTGAAAATACGGAAAATGGGCAGATATAGCCCATTTTCGTAATTGACCTCCCTGTGGGGAAAATATACTCGAGTGCAAAAATATAGCGCTCTAACTCAATTTTGTGCACGCTAGAGTAATCACTAGGGTGATTACGACGGACATGGGTAGATTGACTTACAATTTTATCCTGTTCAAGAATGTATGTACTTTATAGAGTCGCAAATGAGTTTTTAAATGCATTGCAAACGGAAAAACAAACTTAATATACCCTCCATACTATGGCGGATGGTATAAAAACGAAAAGTCCTTTGGAAAAGGACAGTACAAAAACGCAATGTTTATTCTCTGCAAAATCGTTTTGAATGCTGCAAATGGTACAGTATCCCAGCAGGGTGAAGCGGACTCACTTATACAAAAATTGTGGAGGATTACGAGAAAGCCAAACGATTCTAACAACGATGAGCTTCCATCCAAGCGTGAACGTTTCCCAACAGAGGACATAAAGCCCGAAGTCGATAAGCACAACCTGCTTGATCTGGCTAACGACAAGAAGGGGAATGAGGTAAAGTACGAACAAGTTATGGAACATAATTTTTTTTACAAACTAAGTGTCTCCTGTGACGTAGGGTGACGTAGGGGATGGAAGATACCAAGGAACGGTCCTGACCGGTTTTAACATGGCAAAGCCCAGGATTTATCTTGGTCCCTCTTTCATCTCAAGTGGACACTGACCTCCCCGTGGTGTCACCTGGGGAACTGCCTTTAACACCCGTTAAAGGTAGTGAGCTAACATGTGCCGCGCGTTCACCCATAAGAACGTTAAAAACTTGGGTTTGGGAGTCGGGTTAGTAACCCTCCCCTAGAAAAAACAGCCTACTATGAAAAAACGAAAGAAAAGAAAAACAAACCCCTCTAAAGTTGACGAACCCCGCAAACGTTTTAAGGACCATGATCTGCGAATCTGCACCTGGAATGTTCGCACTCTTTATAGAGAAGGTGCAGTCTTCGCATTGGCAGACGTACTTGAAAAGTACAAGGCCGATATTACTGCCATACAGGAAATACGATGGATTGGGAAAGGCGTCACAACAACACCTAAAGGTGACGCACTGTATTAAAGCTGCCATGACGTAAAGCATGAGTTTGGTTGCGGATTCGTAGTTAGTCGGAGACTAAAACATCTGGTATCCAGCTTCACCCCAGTGAATGAAAGACTTGCTGCAATTCGAATAAAAGCTAAATTCTTCAACATCAGCTTTATTTGCGCTCATGCTCCCACTGAAGAAAAGGACGAACAGACTAAAGATATATTTTACGAGCGCTTAGAAGAAACATATGACCGTTGCCCTGCCCATGACATTAAAATCATTCTAGGCGATTTTAATGCCAAAATTGGAAAGGAGAATATCTTTGGCCCAACAGTCGGGAAATTCAGTCTCCACAGTGAAACATCTGACAATGGTATGAGGCTGATAGACTTTGCAGCTGCAAAAAACATGGTAGTTAGCAGTACCAGATTTAATCATCTCGATATTCATAAGGGCACCTGGCTGTCCCCAGATCAAAGAACAAGTAATCAAATTGATCATGTTGTGATAGATGGAAGACATTCATCCAGCGTGTTGGATGTACGATCGTTCCGAGGCGCAAACATTGATTCGGACCACTATCTTGTTGCAGCAAAGGTACGTACCCGTCTAAACGTTGCAAATAAAGCACGAACAGACACAACGCGGAAGTTGGACATCGATAGGCTGCAAACACAACAGATAGCCACAGCATATTCCACTCAACTAGCCCAATTGCTTAACGCGAGCACTCCTTGTCCCGATAACATAACAACACAATGGCAAAATATTGCCCAGTCCATGCAAACAGCCGCAAAATCCATACTTGGATTCCAGAGACCTCCACAAAGGAATTCATGGTATGACCAGGAGTGCCGTGCTGCTACCGAAGAGAAAAATGCGGCATATAGAGCTACTTTACAAACAGTAGCAACGCGTAGCGCACGAGAGAGATATCGGAAGAAAAGGAGAGAAGAGAAACGTCTTTTCCGCAAGAAAAAGAGAGAGATGGAAAAGCGGGAGTGTGAAAAAATCGAGATGTACAGGAGCCAGAATGAAGTCCGAAAATTCTACCAAAGAGTGAAACATCAAACAGATGGCTTTGGTACAGGCACATCCTCCTGTAGAGACCAGCAAGGTAATCTGGTAACAGATACAGATAGCGTGCTCAGGATATGGAAGGAACATTTCTCCAATCTGCTGGTGTCCAATAGTGGCGAAGACGATGATACCGCAGATCCAATCCCAGAAGATGGTATAGAATGTATACCACCCGGCCAAGATGAGGTAAAAACAGCAATCAACCGGCTGAAGAATAATAAAGCAGCAGGAGCCGATGGCTTACCAGCCGAGCTGTTTAAAACCGGAGGCGACGCGCTGATAAGGTGTATGAATCAGCTAGTTAGCACCATCTGGCAGGAAGAACGCGTACCCGACGATTGGAACCTGAGCATCCTATGTCCCGTCCACAAAAAAGGAGATAAGACTGTATGCTCCAACTATAGGGGCATAAATCTACTCCCTATTGCCTATAAGATAGTGTCAGGGATACTGTGCGAACGAATAAAGCCTATGGTCAACGAGATAATTGGACCATACCAATGTGGCTTTAGACCTGGCAAGTCCACCATTGACCAGATATTTACCCTGCGGCAAATCCTTGAGAAGACCCAAGAGATGCAGATCGACACATTTCATCTTTTTGTCGATTATAAAGCAGCATTCGACAGTCCCCTCCGATCAAAGGTATTCCATGCAATGTCTGAATTTGGTATTCCCGCAAAGCTCATCCGGCTTTGTAAGATGACTCTAACTGATACTAGGTCCTCAGTTAAAATGGGAAATAACCTCTCCGAAGAATTTTGTACCAAAAGAGGTTTCAGACAAGGAGACAGCCTTTCGTGTGACCTATTCAACATTTTGCTGGAAAAGGTAATACGAGATGCAAATGTCAAAAGAAATGGCACAATTTACACCAATAGCCACATGTTACTTGCCTATGCTGATGACATAGACATCATGGGACGATCAGTAAAGGAAGTAACTGATACCTTTAGGAAGGTCGAAGCAGAATCTGCGAAAGTGGGTCTGGCGGTAAACGGCGAAAAGACCAAATTGATGGTGTCGACGCGCAAAGCGTCCATAGAGCTCGGACCAACCGTAGAAGTTGGTACCTACAATTTTGAGGTAGTTAAAGACTTCGTCTACCTCGGCACTGCCATAAACACAACAAACAACATCAGTTGTGAAATAAGAAGAAGAATTGTATTGGCCAACAGATGCTACTATGGTCTAAGTAAGCAATTTAAAAACAAAGCCACATCTCGTCAAACAAAAATAACACTATACAAAACGCTGATACTACCCGTGCTAATGTATGGCTCCGAAGCATGGGTACTTGCGCAAGCAGATAAGGCAGTGCTTGGTGTGTTTGAGAGGAAAATTCTTAAAAAGATCTACGGGCCGATTTGCGTTGACGGTGAATATCGACGTCGTATGAACCACGAGCTATATAAGCTATACAAAGACATGAATATAGTTAAACGTATCGAGATGCAACGATTGCGTTGGCTAGGCCATATCATGAGAATGAGCGATGATGAACCCGCTAAAAAGGCGTATGAATACATGCCACATGGCGGTGCACGCAGAATCGGCAGGCCTAAGCTTCGATGGAGCACACAAGTGGATGAAGAAATGGAAAGGCGCGGTATTCCAAAAAGTCAAGCGAAAAACAGAGAGGAATGGAGATCTTTTCTTAGTTCGGTCTATGGAACAAATGTTCTGTAATGGGCCAACTAAGTAAGTAAGTAAGTGTCTCCTGTGCCCCTATTCGACTCTGGCGAAGCGCATCGTTTTTACAAGGTCATCAAATGAATTCTCGAAGGAATTTCTGGAAAAATACATGGTTAAGCTCAGCGTTGCTTGAGACGCCATCAGCCTGAAAATCACCATAAATCTCAATGAGACCTCCAGCCAGAGTTTGGTTGCCCAGAATACCTCTCAGCAACCCAACAACAATAGCTTGAGTGTATTTCTCTAGATAACAGAGGATGGATTGGAGTCATTGAAGAGACAGGGAACAAGCGGTTTCTTGGCATAGCGGAGGCCAAAGTTAAAATAAAACGGCCACATGGCCCAAATTGTGAAGACAACGTAAATTATGTCGACGAAGGTTTCCTATATAGGCAATGTGGTAATACTTATATATGGTTTATTTCTATCCGTACTGAGTGCCATCATGAACGAAGCCCTAAAATCACTGGATACTCAGGCGCAAGAAATTACCTGGGGTGAATCCAGGGAAAACTGTAACGTTGCTATCCACTACAAAAACCAAATTTGCAATATCTAATTTTCCTCAATTACGATGTCAAGAAATTACCCCTATCAGATCACTCCAAATTGCTAGGCATTTTCCTAGACTCAAATCTGTCGTGGGAAACGTAACATGGAACATGGTGTTCATAAAGCAACCGTTTCATGCAACATATTTCACAAAATATTTGGATTTATGCATCACTAGTAAGTGGATGGCTATCTAGCATACAAAAAATCCGCATGCATCGCACGATGGGGCCAATGACAGGTTTTCGAGGCAACAAATCACTGGGGCAAGCTAGACCTTCCAAATTTTGTACAGATGTTTATAATGGGCTTAGAAACTAATACCCTAGACAGACGGCAGAGTTAATTTGCATTAAAAATTCCTTAATTTGAATTAACTTTTCACCCTGACAGACCATAGTTTCTGCATTTATGAAACAGATGTTTGTGTTGTTTGTTTGTACCCAGCAGACCATTTCATAAAGTTTTACAAAATTTCGCCAAAATATGCGAAACAAATATACTTTCTACCATTGACCTTTTCACCACGATAATGCAAAAATAAATTAAATTTATTCGCGATATTTTTGAGTCCTTTTAATATTAAAAAATGTCGCAAAACTCAAAAGGAACATTTGAAGAAGATATTATTTTCGATAGAATTGGTATGGTGGGTAATGAAATGCTTTTGAAAATAAAAATTTTAAAAATAGATTTGACAGAAGGCGCGAAAAACGATTAGCTGCTATTCTATTCGAGAAAGACCACTACTTATTTGAAAGAAACGCGAAAATTTCTGATTTGTTTCCTTTTTTATTTTCTTAACATGGAAATTTGACAAAAGACAATTGATTTTCAATGCTAATTGTGTCTCAGAGCATGAATATGCTCTCTCTCCTACATGAATATGGGCTCTCTTTTACAGCATTGCCATATTGAAATTGCTAAATCCAGTTTAAATTTCCTTTGATTTTGTGCATTAAGAATGTGGATAATGAACGAATTAATTTGAATTAAGGCAGTTAATGCAAATTAACGCTGCCGTCTGTCTAGGGTATTATATGCCAAATTTAGTTCATATCGGTTCATATATACATATAGCTGCCGTATATATGTTCGCCCGATTTCAAGCAATTGATGGACCAAACACGCAAATTCTGTCCAATTTTTATGCGATTTGGAAAATACCACGGAATTAGGACTACAAATAAGTTTGCCAAGTTATATTGAAATCGGTTCAGATTTTGATATTGCTCCCATATATATTTTCGCCCGATTTTAGGTATTTGGTGCACCAATCCCTCTATGTATGTCCAATCTTGATGAAATTTGAAATGTGTGACGGATTTCGGTCTAGAAACATTTTTCGAAAATCATATTGAAATCGGTTCAGAATTGGATATAGCTCCCATATATATGTTCGCCCCATTTCAGGAAAATGGTTGACCAAGCATGCAAATTCCATCAAATTACAATAAAATTTGGAAAATTTTACGGAATTCGGACTACAAATAAGTTTGTCAAGTTATATTGAAATCGGTTCAGATATAGAAATAGCTCCCCTATATACATATGTTCAAATTTCATGGTTTTGTCTGTGCTTTGTTATAAGTAATAAAATAAAGGTTCCAAATTTAGTAAAAATCGGCTAAGATTCCGCCACAAAAGCCAAAGTTTGCGATATCTTTGAAATTATATATTATTATTATTATATACGTCTATTAAATTTTTCCGAAATCCAATTGGTAACATTAATGGGTTTCCGATTATTCGCCAACCAAAACATAACAATGTCCATATATTTAAGTATTACGACATCTGAAATCAGATTTTTATGAAAAGGCGCAGATAGGCGCAGCTAATTTTTTCACAAAATGATAGTACTCATTAATACCTTTCACCACATATATATAATATCCTAGATCTACCTAGATCTCAAAAGTTATACTCCAGAGAACGCATGGATAACAAAGCAAAATACTCCAAAAAAGACATAACATCTTAACTCAAAAATATATTTACCACACATAACATTTTTATTATTTGTTAACACTATCTTATTTTACATACCCATTGAAGAGCTTTCCATGTTTAAAAAATATAAAAATGTTGAAATGTTCTTTTTGGCGCCTAAAATGCTTTCACTACTTATTTATAATGAATGTCGGAAAATGATGCATAAGAAAATATGTCACCATTGCCAGATCAGTATACCGCTATGTGATGTTACCAGATTGATTTATTTTCTTATTTTTAGTGATTCAGAGTGTTGGCAATCGAAATCCGTTATTATTTTTTTCAAATTGTTCACTTCAAAAATTGACTTTTTGCCTCGAAAACCTGCTATTGGCCCCATCGTGCATCGAAGTGATGCACATTATGCCATTAAATTTACACATACAAGTTATTGCGGCTTGCAATGCTGTATTCATGCTTTAGGAATGAGGAGAGATAAAGCATACGGACTCGCCTGCGTGCTTCACAAACTACCGAGAGAAATTGTAATTAATGCTGATTACTGAATGCACTCTGGGTGTTTGATCTGACTTTTGAAGTAACGTTTCCAAGCAGGAAAGAATAAAATAACGATTCACCACTGGCGGGTAACGACATCAAGATATACACAGATGGCTTTAAGATGAAATTTGAAGTCGGATCGGGTGTCTTCTCGAATCGTCCCAACACTTCAATCGCGACGTTGAAAGTAGGAGTCTTATTTCCCGGATTCGAAGGTGATTTAACCGTTGTCTCTGGGGTTTCGAGGTTTATACGACGGAATTCATAACCATCAGTTGCTAGTTCAGCTGAAGCTGGAGACACAACACATCCAAAATTTCATGACGATCCGATCAAATTTGCCTTCTATATGTAGCGCTTAGGTGGACAGATAGACGGGCGGATGGACGGATGGTCGGACACACGTAGCCAGAGCGACTCAGCTCGTCGAGACATTAATTTAGTTATATATAAGGTTGGGTATATTTATTATACCCTCAACCATAATATGGAGGGTATCATAAATTTATCATTCCGTTTGTAAGGCATCGAAATATTCATCGGAGACCGTATAAAGAATATATATTCTTGATCAGGCTAAAATTCTAAATCAATATAACCATGTCAATCTGTTCGTCCGTCTGTTGAAATCAAGATACAGGTCGCAATTTTTAAGATAGAGCTTTGTAATTTGGTATAGAAGTTTCTATTCCTCCTAGGATGTTTGATATTGCAAATGGGATGTATCGGTCCACGTTTTCTTAAATCCCCATATAGAATGGTACCTCCCTATTTTCGGTATTTTAAAGGTTTAAGCTTCATTTTCACACCGAAATGGTACTTATTCTTCGTTTAGAGTACTAACCTTTCCATATGAAATTTGTCGGTATAGGTCTACGTCTTGATATAGCCCCCATACAACTGAACCTCCCGATTTTCGGTATTTTAAAGGTTATGGCCACAATACTCCATAAAAATAGTGAAGTTTGTTATTTAGTCTTCGTTGGGGGTATTCAATTCAATTTTCCCCTCTAAATTTATCGGTATAGGTCCACGCATTCATATAGCCCCCATAGGTCGTGGCCTCAATATTCCACCGAAATGGCTGAACTTTGGTATTTAGTCTTCGTTGGGGGTACAAAACTTTCCACTTGAAATTTGTATGTCCACGCCTTCATATACCCCCATTGAACGATACCTTCCGATTTTTTGGTATTTTGAAGGTTGTGGCCACAACAACTCATAGAAATGGCTGACATTTTGTATTTATGCTACGTTGGAGATAAAAACCTTTCCGAGTGAATTTCGTCTGTATAGGTCCATGTTTCGATACGAACGGTACCTCCCAATGTTCGTCACGTCAATATCCCACTGAAATGACTGAAATTTCTTATTTAATATTCCACGGGGTGAGAAAATAATCCAGAAGAGAATTATCAGTAGAGATCCACGTCTTCTTACATTCCCCATAGAAGCGTGTCTTTTGATTTTTGGTATTTTTTAGCCACATTATCGGAAATTTGTTATTTAGTCTTCTTTCAGTCTAAAAACATTCCTTTTGAAGGTTAGCCATATTAAACGAAAGGAAACTAATTGTTCCATTTTACTTCAATACAGCTCGTAGTGGAGGGTATAACTCTGGGTCAATCTCCAGTTGCAGGAATGTGGCTGATTCGATGTGATGCAACTACAGATCTAATGGAGTTAGTTGAGTAGGTTTGGCAGAGAAGTTGAAAAGGTACAGGCCTGTTCCGGTGTCATGGATCCTTGCCCTATGGGAATTTAGATGGCTGCAGAGCGTTGTTGAGCCAAAACTACTCTGGTTTGTCGTGACAGCTGACGGTCCACAGTTGCCATAGATGGGGGATGTACTCCGAGGACCTCATTCAAACGATAGTTGATTATGGAGTCTACGACTACATCCGTATGAATGCTATTCAAACCTGTTCGATATGCTTGTTGATCTAGGGGTACTCTCTAGTAACCCCGGAACTCACTTTCTATGTCATGAAGATCCCTCTTGACCTGCCCCTCCTACCCAGGCAGGTTAATGGTGATTGGGATGGTTCTCACAGTAACACCCGGAAAATTTATGCAACAAAACTATGACATTGTGCTGCTGTACTGGAAGAATCTTTGACTCCTCATGAAGATGGTCCACTGGAGACATGAGAAGTCAATTTTTGGTGGTGAAGTTACGCGACTGCAGGGAACCTCGAATGTCAAATTGCGGGTATTTCAGTCAAAAAATTTAGCGTTTCTAAATTTGTATCCACACTTTCAGTCTAAATTGAATGTATTTTAACTTTTTCGAATTGTAGTGATGAAAAAATATCTGCTCTAATAGTTGTACCACCCAATTTATTGGGAAAAATAAACACAAAAATGTAAAACTTCTCCACTACAAATTCTGAACATCGTAACAGAAAGCAATAGTTTATTCCTTATTAGTTCAGAATATTTCATAGTGGAGGGTATAAAAAGTTCGGCCCGGCCAACTTACCGCGTTTTTACTTGTCTTATAGTAGTAAGTAGTTAACACGTGCGGTTTACTAACCCAGCGTGTAAACCAATGACTTTTAAGAGTTTCATAGGTGAACGTGATATTGATTTTTAAGACACACTCCGTTAAAGCTCTTCCCCATCCAACTGAAAATTCTTACGGGAGATTCACAATTGGGTTTAATAATGAAAAGACTTTCTTTATTTTTCCCTTAAAGCCATTCAGGACAGTTATTTGGTTTCTAGCTTTTTATGCTAAAGTTTTGCAAGACAAATGTTCGCATTTAAACGTAGATTCCAACATACCTTCAAAATATTCTGGAACATAGTAACAGCCATTTCAAATAATTCGTAGTCTTGTTGCAGTTGTTTTAACAGCGGTGCCTTCAAAAGTGTTCGTGAATGCCGCCACAATTCATCCGACTCCGAACGAATGCTATGCAATCCTGTGGAAGTGGAACCTCTGCGGCCACTATAATACAGAAAGGATTTCAAATCAATGTTCAATCAAACAACATCGTGTTTCCACCTACCCTAAATTATTGCTACGAAAATGATCTTGAGCAAATTTACTCAAGTTGTGCATTTTTTGACGTTGTATGGTATTGTATTTCGAGCGGGTGGGTTTTTGTGGTGCACTCTCTAACATTTCACGATGAATTTTCAATATCTTATCCGAGGGTTTGGTAAGACACGCCAATACCATAACAGCTTTGGGGGAAAATTCTCCTTTAATGTTGTTGCATAGGCCGGAAAATGTTTGGTTTTCAGCTTCTAGAAGTTGTGAACCTGTCACACCACCCGTTAACTCAATAAGATCACCCTTCTTCAAATACAACCCCTCCTTACTGTTTGGCAATTCATCAGCTGGGTTTACTTTATCCAAAGCTATACAATAACGTGATCTCTTTTTCAAATTGTCAATCATATACGTAATTAGACATTCCACATCTTTGGCCTCGTAGCATTTGAAGGTGAAATTTTCTTTTTGCGCCGTTTCCAATAGTAAACTATCGACCGGGTTACTTTCATCCGTTTTACTTAAAACCTTTGTTATTTCTGCATACGAGAGCTCAGCCAATATTTGTTCCATTTCATCGACAAAATAAACGGCATTAGAATTTACGGCAATGACAATTTGATTTGTCTGAAGTTGTGGTCCATCCGTTCGTACTGCCTCATAGAATCTGGAGAACAACATGGGCCACGTTAGATGGGCATATAGACAGATGTCTTCAATGGCTGTTTGTTTTGGTGTTTTAAGTTTAACATATTCATGCTTCAGAAAGGTTTCTCGTACAAGTTGTGTCCAGGTTTGAATGGATTTTTCACCTGCTATTAGCAGATCCTTTGGAACACTTTGGGGTATAAAGTCACGAAGGGTCTGCAAAAGAGATTTTCTTGAATTAAAGAAAAATTGTAGGAAAAGTGAGTTGAAATAAATAACCTCGTCATTTATTTCGTTTCCATATTCCGCATAATACTGCAAGGCACATATCATGGCTATGTCTTTCTCGGAACGACAACGATATTCTCCAAAGTTCAAGCCTCTACAAATCTAAAAAGTAAATAAATTAAATGTTTAAGACTTCCATTGCAAATGTATTCCAAAATTCTCTTACCTGTTTATAGACCAAATACGCTGCCAATTTATCCTGCCTGGGATCATACCAAGAGCTAAACATTTCCTTGCGGAAATACAATTTCCACTGAGCTTTACGTTCATTTTGTCCCTGTTCCTTGGCATATTGTTCACAATTGGAGATGGCATCCATAATGTGTTCGCTGCCATTACCCAAAGACATAATTTTGTCATTAATTGAAATCACCAGCGAAAAACCAAAATTATCAATCAGACCCATATTCTCTGAGAGTTGTTGTATTGCCTCAGCCGCTGTGGAAGCCGAATCAATTTGTAATTTCTTTGCACTACCATCCATTAGGAAGATATCCAATGTAATGGTAGATTTATTACGTGTCGATTGTAGTTCCAACCATGAGGGAGGTTGAGTGCGCGGTCCATTTTGAAGAGTTCTATTCAAGCGATTTTCACAATAGGGTCCATAAAGTTCGGGACCATTTTGTAGAAAACATTTCAAAAAGTTGACAAATTTTGGACTTGGTGGAAAGCAGCCAATGCACAACGACAACAATATCCAGCCTTTTGCAAAGGAGGTGCGATAGGGATTATTGGTCAATTGTTTGCAGATTTGGGCCAATATTTCATCTCTAAGAATATTGAAAAATTATAGGGCTTATTTTTATACTTTCCATTCCGATTACCATACCTTAAATTTGGCCTCAAAATGCCATGACCTATAATGAAATGTAGCTTTTCCAAATTACTCATTCTGGTATTCAAAACCTGCTGATAATATTCAACTTCGCTGGTGTTATCCAGAGCTTTTCTTAGAATTTCAGGTAATTTAGTTTTCCTTTTCAGCGTTTTCCGTATTAAACGTCGATGCTGTTCTTGATCTCCCATCGTTGCTAGGGCTTCTTGAAATTCTTTACTCTGAACCGTGGAGCGGCTAAGAGTTTGTGTGAGCCTTTGCATGACATTCGTTTTCACAGTGCCACCTTCCGACGCATCATCGGTGCCATCATCACTATATTTAGATTCTGCCATGTCACCCATAAAACGCAGAATCATTATCCAAATGGACTAGAAACCAAAATAAAACAAACAAAAATCAAAAACATAATTTATAATGTCGGAGGTATGGAAAAAGCAAAAAAAGAAGCTCATTATATGAATTCAAAATCTTGTACTGATTTTCGTTTCAAAATGACCATAAATCACAAGACAATTTAAAAACTCATAACAACATCCAAACCATCAGCTACTAGACGTTCAGCAAATAAATCGAATAATGTTTCAATTATCGTTCTATAATTATTTGAGACGTGTGTTTATATTGTTCGTTAATTATCACCTTCTTGCAACTCGAAATTATTTTTAGGTTTCGTGATTGGTTATTTAACAATGCCGTAAATATAATAACTAAATTTCTATAATAAAATATTTAATGTTATTCTTTGGCAATGTATCTAGGGAATATTTCTGGAAATGAATTTAAAAACAACATAAAGTGTGAGAAGCAATACAGAATCACACAAATTTGGAGTGGAAAATTTATTAATGGTCCAAGCAATAAGTGGTGATTTACAAGAGCTACACATTTAGGAAGATCCTCATTTAGAAGCGGATTTCCATAGAGTCGTCGTGTTGTTGTGCTTTTTCATCAATTTTATCTAGAACAACAAAGCAATGTACAATGTAAGATTACACTGTGCAAAATTTTTAAGGGAATCTTGTGCAAACAATTTGAGCCTAGGATTTTTTGAAAGTACAGACCCAAATGACAAAATCCCTAGTTGGGTTTGGTTGTGTCAGATCTGGGCTATATCTCTGAAACCTATGTGAATCTTCATCTGACGTCTGAAGCAAATTTGTAGATAAGAATTAAATACATTTATTGCCTCAAATTTTAAAAACTATAGAAAATTTCCATAATTTTTATACATTTCGCACCGTATCTTCAAACCCGTTAATTTTTATACCCTCCACCATAGTATGGAGGGTATATTAAGTTTGTCATTCCGTTTGTAACACATCGAACTAATCCTTTGCGACCATATAAAGTATATATATTCTTGATCAGGATAAAATTCTAAGACGATCTAGCCATGTCCGTCTGTCCGTCCGTCTGTTGTAATCACTCTAGCGTTCGCAATAATTGAGATAGAGTGCTGAAATTTTGCACCCGAGAGTCTTTTTTCCATAGGCAGGTCAAGTTCGAAGATGGGCTACATCGGTCCACTTTTTGGTATAGCCCCCATATAACGGTACCTCCGGATTTGAGGTATTTTGACGTTCTTCGCCACATTTGCAGACCGAATTAGCTATAATTTGGCACTTAGGGTTCCTAGTGATCAACAAACTTATATCCCAAAGGATATTGGCATAGGTCCATGTGTATAGTCCCCATATAACGGCACCTCCCGATTTTCGGTATTTTGAGAATTTTAGCCACAATTTTTAACCGAACTATCTGCATTGACATTTGAGGTTCTCAGTGGTCATGAATCATCTCCATGAAACATCATCAACATAGGTCCATGTTTTGGTATAGCCCCCATATATCGGTAACTCCCGATTTTCGGTATTTCGAGAATTTTAGCTAAAATTCTAAACCGAACTAGCTATAATTTGCCATTTGAGGTTCTCAGTGGTCATGAAACATCTCCACGAAACATCGTCAATATAGGTCCATGTTTTGGTATGGCCCCCTTATAACCGTACCTCCCGGCCCACAGGGTCTCTTGCAAAAACTTCATCACGCCATAACGCGGAAGTTCAACTCACGGCGCATCTGTCCTTCGGGTTTTTTAACACACGCACATCAAGGGCTTTCATCTCGAAAAGGAATTATCTCTGCCACAACATTTGTGTTCACAGTGTAATTTAAGCAATAGTGGGAGGCAGTAGGAGTCTATCCATTGTCGAAAAGTTGTTCCACCTAAAAATATTTTATGGTGGAGGGTATAAAAAGTTCGGCCCAGCCGAACTTAACGACTTTTTACTTGTTAAATTTGAAAACAACAAATATGAGATTAAGCTTGACTTAATACAAATAGTAACATTTTAAAAACCGTTAAAATACGTTTAATCATCACATTTTATGGGTGTCAAAATTCAGAAATCGGCTTTGTTGATAAATTTATACCCTCCAACATAATATGGAGGGTATAATTATATTTGTCATTCCCTTTGTAACACATCGGAATATTCGTCGGGGACCCTGTAAAGTATATATTTTTGATCTGCAAGATACATCTCGCAATCTTTAAGAGAGAGCTTTATTATTTGGTACATGAATTTCTTTAGTCCATGATGGTATTGCAAATGGGCCATGGTCCACGTTTTGATATAGCCTCCCTAGAATGGTACCTCCCAATTTTCAGTATTTTGAAGATAACGAAATAGTTGAAATTTGGCATTTAGTCTTCGTTATGGGTATACAATTATCCACCTGAAATTTCTTGGTATAGGTTCACGTCTGCATATAGCCCCCATACAACGGTATTTTGAAGGTTATAGCCTCAATATCACATTGAAATGGCTGAAATTTGGTATTAAATCTTTGCTGGAGGTACAAAACTTTTCACCTGAAATTTGTCGGTATAGGGCCACATCTGCATATAGCCCCCATAGAACGGCACCTCCCGCTTTTGCGGTATTTTGAAGTTTTTAGACTCAAATTTGATATTTATTGTTCGTTAGGGGTATACAACTTTCCACCGGAAAGTTTTCGGTGTAAGTCCTCGTCTACATTCGGTATTTTGATGCTTTTAGCCTCAATATCACACCGAAATGGCTGATAATTTATATAAAACTTTCCACCTGATATTTGTCGGTATAAGTTCACTTCTTCATAAAGCCCCTAAAAGAACGGCGGCTTCCGGTTTTAGATATTTTCAAAGTTGTAGCCTCAATATACCACCGAAATGGCTGAAATCTGCAATTTCAGCATTTGTTCTAACTAGGGTATAAACAATTTCATACGGGCAAACTATTTAATGTAAATAATAAATGTTGAAAAATAATGGTTTTAGACCCCATGTATGTTTGTAAGTGGTATCTTAGACACGTCGCTCGGACTCGGCGATAAACTGTAGATCCCATATCATTGAGCTAATATGAATCGGGGTGCACTCATTGATATGAGAGAAGTCTCCTTTGTCCCTTATGGGATGTTTGTGGAACAATTATCATGTATGTTTGAACGAAATCCCTTTCAGACAATTTGGAGTCGATTTAGCAATGTCCATCCGTCTGTTCGTCTGTCTGTCTGGCTAGCTGGTACGTACGATAACTCTCAAACGGATCAACCCATTCGGGTTTAAAATTTAGGTTTCGTAATATTTTGGTCAAACTTAGTTTAAAATCGAAGATGGGTTATATGGGTAGACTCCTTCAGGTACCTCCCCCACAAAAGTTCAAAAATGTTCAGAAAAATTTTAAGCACGGTAACTATTGAAGGGAGTGACCGATTGGTCCATTCTTTACACATCCTAATATATCTACCAGATATACATATGTAGATCAGGTTCGAATATGGACTATATTTGTCCAATCCTTCTGGAACCTACCACACAAATTTCGGATAAGTTCGCCTTAAGAGCTGCTCTCAAATCACTTCGATTTTTGTTGAAGCAACTTGCATTCGTTTCCTCCATTACGACGGTAAAACTTTTTTCAGAGGCAAATCCATACAGCTTGAGAAGACAGCCCCTATGGCTCCATATGTTGTGGCTGGGGAGCACGATAACTCTCCAACTGATCGACCGATTTGGTCCAATATTTGGCTTTCGGGATATTTTGTCCAAACTAAGTTTCAGTTTGAAGATGAGTAATATCGGTCCACAACTGCCGATACCTCCCAAACAAAATTTCGAAAATATTCGCTAAAATGGTACGAGCGAAATCTTATAAACGGAGCAAACGATTTAGTCCAAACTTTAGATCTCGGAACATTTTGTCCAAAGTTAGTTTATGCACAAAAGTGGGGTCTATCGGTCTACTCCTTGGAGTTAGGGGTCTATACGAGGATCACATTTTGGACATTTTTTTTCGAAAGTTCTCCTTGTGGCCCTGTTTACAGCGATATTATATTGTTCGTAGGCAATTACATGTTTCCTCGTATAATGGTAACCAACTGAAACCTATTGAGAGAAATGACTCCCAAAATAAGACCCACTTACAAGCGGTCCATTCTTTTAGGTAACTCCCCCGACAATTTTTGAGCTTTTGTCCAAATCAAAGTTTTTTAATTTCTACGCCAAAATTTTGAAAACCACATAAATACATTTTTGTGGGAAATAAGTGTTTCAATTCACACAGGCTGAGGGTATACTTCTGTCGGCAAAGCCGACTGATACTTTTTTACTTGTTTGTCTTAAATTCAAATCATTCTTTCAATTTCGCTCCGATTGGACTATTATTGGTACCTATAGGACAGATACAAAATCGGGTTAAAACTTTAGGTTTAGGCCCATTTACGATCATCACCAATATCTAATGGGGTCTCTTCCGGTTGGAACTCGATTTGTCTAAAAAAAATTTTATTATTAGTTTTTAATGGAATTGTAATGGTTAATATTCCCTTCATACTACAGTGGATGGTATAATTACAATCAATCAGGTGGTAAAATTGGACTAACCTATTCAAAACTCCTCAAAATAATGTTTGGTATAAATGTTTGTTAGCCTCTGGAAATACCTAATAAATTAGTATTGCATCGAAAATCTCAATGGTTTGGATGTTATATGCAAAGATATCCAAAAAAAAGTGTCAATAGTCCGATAAAAACGTTACTCAAAGAGTGGCTTAACTCTGGAAATTTCTATTTTTTCTATGACTTCTACTTTATCTTGTTTCATGATAATATCTCTAAAACTCATCGAGTTACAGCTCATATAATACGGGTTTGGCATACTTCTTTTTTGGGTTTATAAAGAACTTACTTACTTAGCTGGCCCATTACAGAACATTTGTTCCATAGACCGAACTAAGAAAAGATCTCCAATTCTCTCTGTTTAGTGCTTCGCTTTCTGGAAAACTGCGCCTTGTCATCTCTTCATCCACTTGTTTGTGCCGTCTATTCTTTTGCCTGCCAAGTCTGCGTGCACCGCCATGTGGCTCGAATTTATACGCCTTTTTAGCGGGTTCATCATCGCTCTTTCTTATTATATGGCCTAGCCAACGCAGTCGCTGCATCTCGATATGTTTAACTATATTGATGTCGTTGTATAGCAGATACAGTTCGTGATTCATACGACGTCGATATTCACCGTCAACACAGATTGGTCCAAGCACTGCCTTATCTGCTTGCGCAAGTACCCTTGCTTCGGAACCATACATCAGCACGTAAAGCGTTATTTCTGTTTCACGAGTTGTGGCTTTGTTTTTGAAGTGCTTACAATTCTTCTTCTTACAAGTCTTCTTTTTATTTCACAACTGATATGTCACTCTTTGAGAAAATGAGCGATAACTTCAATGTAAAATGCATTGAAATGTATGCTCACTTGCTCTCAGTAAGCGCACATCGCCTATCCCTGTAGTAGACTTTTTTGCTCAGTACAATCTCAAGAATCAGAAATGCGAAGCGCCCATTAAGGCTATTTTCCTTTCATACAAATTGCCCCACCCTATATGCCATGTTGTAAGTCTGAGCCATGATGACTTCATTCAAAAGACGTATAAATGCTGGCCTTATGGCGAAGAACGGGAAGGCCAAGGCTCAGGTGGAGTAATCAAGTGAAAGACGCCATTAAAATCGCGATATTCAAAATTGCGAAAGTAAAGCAACTAATAGAAAGTAGTAGAAATCATTTCGGCTTATGTATCAAATATTCTGTAGTGGTCCTGGCCACCTAACTAAGATCATATACAAACATGTTTAAGAAAGAAAATGACGTGACTGGCCCGAAGATTTAAATTGTCGAAGTTATATTTCATATAAATAAGTAGGACACAGAATATTGTTAACTATGACAAATTATTACATACCGAATCTGACAATATCTTTGCAATGATCAATTTGTTGAAATATTATCAGATAAAATATACGTATGTAAAGGCCTGCGTACATAAGCTGCTTTGCCTGATTGCCTTGCTTACCTGCTTCATTTCTGACGTAATAAAAATAATAGAATAAAGACGAAATTTCGAACTGGGTTGCCATCAGTTGGAAATTGGGTCGGCCTTCTTTGTTCTTTTATTTTTTTATTGAAGCAGCAAAGCAAGGCAATCAGGCAAAGCAGCTTATGTACGCAGGCCTTAAGTCACATAAAGAGGAGAGTTTTTTTTTATCAAAGAACATATTTTTTCACAAAAATATCCATTGTTTTAATCTTCTGTGCATTGGAAGTTTTTGTTTCATTTTTAGCCAGGTGTCAATGAATCTACTTTTTTTCGGAAATTATTCTCGTGAATTTTTTGCAGCTACTGCCTGTATGATATAATATTTTAATTAGCACATTCACAACTTACCTGGGCGGCAATTTCATCCAAAGGCAAATCATGATCAAGTAATGATTTTTTCAACGGTTTCTTGCTGTAATGACCCGTGACACCCGAATTAAAATAGGTGGCAGCGAATTTGGCAAAACTATATTCTGATGCATCGATATCGGAAACTTTAGTTTTGGGTAAACGTATAGTGCCTCCGCTAGCGGTAGTTGTTTCAAGAGATTTCTTTAAAGCCTATAGCCAAGAAAATAGAGAAATTAAAAGTTAAAAAAAAAACATTTCTTTAATTACAACAATAATAACAACAACGAAATTCTCTTATACAAACACCTCATTTCTATTACTCGTACAACCCACAAAACATAAACATAGTGCAGTACACAAACACATTCAGTACAACAAAAATTAAGACAATAACAAGAACAAATCTATATCATAAATTGTGTTTATTTTTACTACAGTTTTATTTTACTTGTCAAGAAAAACGAAAAGAATTACGACCCTTCTACACTTGTCAATTTTTCTACTATCAATCGTAAATATTTATCTGACTTGCCGGTGGCGGTCGCTTTAAAACTTTACTGATGCGATCGAATTTTTTGTTAGATGTTACCTGGCGGTAGTTTATTAAACTCATACAAAATGATGACAGCGAAATTTATTGTCGCTGTTATAAATAAAATGCAGGTTTGTTCTAGACAGTGGCTCTCATATGGTCATTTATGTTTTGTAATTATTATTGGAAATACTCTTATTATAGTCACTGTTGCAATGCGTGTAAAGTCTGTACACGAACATTACTCTTAAGATCCCTAGGAATGGGACATTTGCCAGATTGTTGTTCGTTTTTCTTTGGGCAATATATAATGACATCGGCTCGGTTTTCGTTAATTTTTTAAGGGTTTATAAAAAAGGATATATGGGCGGCCCAAAAAATAATAACTTTTTTTTTTTGAAACGGTTACCCCATTTTTTTTTTTCTATTACATCCAAAAACCTTATATATGAAATTTTATGTCGATCATGTTAACGTTAACCCGTGCCACGAGAGGGGTCTTTGTTTCCATAATAATTTGTTTTGGGCCAAAGTTGCATTTTCACGAAAATTACCTAAAATTCGCATTTATGGTCGTGGCTAAAAAAATGAATCCTACACAAATTGTGAAAATCGGATCGGATTTTGGTATAGCTCCGATAAACCGATTTTAGGTATTTTGGGTCCTATATGGATAGCTATACCGGAATTTTATCCGATTTTTACAATTTTTTGTAGAATTCGTTTTTTAACCATAAAATTTCATATAAAAGGTTTTCGGATTAAATGGAAACAATTTAGGAGATGGGCGCTTAAAAAAAGTGAAAAAATTAAGTTCGACCGGCCCGAAATTTTTTTAACCTCCACCATAAAATATTCTGATACTAAATATGGAATATTATTTTCTTTCCTGTCCACAATTTTATGTGGAAATATATTGTGACCACCGAACTAAGGTAAAAAATTTATTTAAAAATGTTTTCAATCGGGCGGCACCTTTATATGGGGCTATATCAAAGTGTGGACCTATGTTGAAAATTTTTGGTGGAGAACTTTTGTGACCACTGAGAACCTCAAATGTCGAATCACAGATAGTTCGGTTAACAACTGTAGCTATCCTTCCCAAAAAAAACCTAAAATCGGGTAGTAACTTTATATGGGTCTATATCAAAACATGAACAAAAGTAGGAAGCCAATTACAGATAGTCCGGTGTAAACATATAGTTGAACTTGTGAAAATACCTAAAATCGGAAGGTGTTGACAATTTTTGGTCGAATGTCCTACCGGTAGTTCGGTCAAAAAATGTGGATAGAATCCCCAAAACACCTATTATCGGGAGGTACCTTTATATGGGGGCTTGTACCAAAAACATAGAACTTTATTGACAATTTTCAGTGTATTGACAAATTTCCGCTAGGAACCTCAAACCGCAAATTACCGCTAGTTCGATTAAAAACTGAAACTAAAATCGCCAAAATGCACAAAAATTGGGGGCTATAACTAAACAGGGACCTGTCGTGACCATTTCTGGTGGGGACGTCTTGTCACCAATACGGACCTCAATTGTTATATTATAGATAGTTCGGTCAAAAAGTGTAGCTAAAATTCTCAAAATATCGAAAATCGGGAGGTACCGTTATATGGGGGCTATACCAAAATTTGGACCTATGTTGACAATTTTCGGTGGAAATGTTTTTGGACCATTGAGAATATCAAATGATAAATTACAGTTAATTCGGTCAAAAAGTGTAGCTAAAATTCTCAAAATACCGAAAATAGGGTGGTAGCGGTACGGTATGGGGGCTATACCAAAATTTGGACCTATGTTGACAATTTTTGGTGGAGATGTTTTTTTTTTTCACTGGGGAATATGAAATGTTAAATTACAGGTAATTTGTTTAAAAATGTAGCTAAAATATTCAAAATACCGAAAATCTGGAGGTACCGTTATATGGCCGATATACGTGAACCTGGAACTATGTTGACAATTTTTTGTGGAGATGTTTTGTGGTCATTGGAAATATCAAATGTTAAATTACAGGTACTTCGGTCAAAAAAATTTAGCTAAAATCCTCAAAATACCGAAAATCGGGACATATGTTACCAATTGTTTGTGGAGAGGTTTTGTGACCATTGGAACATCAAATGTAAATTACAGGTAATTATTTCAAAAAATGTAGCTAAAATCCTCAAAATACGGAAAAACGGGTGATACCGTTAAATGGGGGCTATACCAAAATTTTGACCTATGTTACCAACTGTTGGTGGAGAGGTTTTGTGGACATTGGGAACATATTATGTTAAATTACATGTAAGTCGGGAAAAAGGTGTAGTTAAAATCCTCAAAATACATATAGGGGCCATACCAAATAATGGACCTATGTTGACAGTTTTTGGTGGATATTTTTTGTGATTACTAGGAAACTCAACTGTGAAATTACAGGTAGTTCGGTCAAAAATTATAGCTAAAATCCTCCAAATACCATTATATGGGGGCTATACTAAAACATGGGCCCATAATGATGGTTTTTTGGAGATGTTTTTACCACTGGAAACCTCAAATGTAAAATTACAGGTAGTTCGGTCAAAAAGTGCAGGTGAAATCCCCAAGATACCGAAAATCGGGAAGTACCGTTATATGAAGCCTATACTAAAACATGGACCTATGCTGAACGTTTTCGGTGGAGATGTTTTGTGACCAATGGGAACTTTAAATGTTAAGTGTAGTTCGGTCAAAAATCTAAAATCGCCAAAATACCGAAAATCGGAAGTTAGCGTTATATGGGCCGATATAGCCAGTTTTCGATCTTGACCTGCCTATGCACAGTGGTTCCGCCCGTGGACAAAAATCGAAAAATTGATGGCGACAAATTTTATTGCGATTGAAATAAATATTCTCTAAACATATCAAATTTTTAACATCCAGCCTTATTTTTGTAAATTTACACCGGTTATACGCCAAGTTAAGTCAAAGAAGTTGTGATTTGTATGTGAGGCCTTAAAAACGAAAAGTACACCCGCAAAGCATTCGTAGGTTAAGAGTAAAATTATAAAAAATTGGACAAGTAAATGTGCAATTTTCAAAAGGAAACTTATAGGTGATGGCATTGGCAATGTTTTTATGAAAAAACAAATTCATAATTCGTTTTCTATTATTTTCTATTTTTAATATAATTACTATTATTTATGTTGAGTTTTACTAATGTTGTGCGCATTTGTCTCTAGTTTACGCTAAGTTATTCCTCTTACACCACGCCCGTAAAATCGTCAAAATTCCGAAAATCGGGAGGTACGTTTATATGGGAGCTATACCTAAACTTGGACCTATACTGAACATTTTTGGCAAGGAGGTATTTTGCTCACTCAGAACTCAAAATGCAAATTACAGCCAAATCGGTTGGAAAATTTCGCTAAAATTGTCAAAATACAGAAAATCTGAGGGTACATTTATGGGTGACGTAGGGGATGAATGATACCAAGCAACGGTCTTGACCGGCTTTAACATGGCAAAGCCCAGGATTTATCGCGGTCCCTCTTTCATCTCAAGTGGACACTGACCTCCCCGTGGTGTCACCTGGGGAGCTGCCTTTAACATCCGTTGAAGGTAGCGAGCTAACATGTGCCGCGCGTTCACCCATAAGAACGTTAAAAACTTGGGTTGGGCGTTGGGCTAGTCACTCACCCCGTCAAAACACCGCCTACTATGAAAAAACAAAGAAAAAGAAGAAAAACAAATCCCTCTAAAGTTGACGAACCCCGCAAACGTTTTAAGGACCATGATCTGCGAATCTGCACCTGGAATGTCAGGACTCTCTACAGAGCAGGTGCAATTTGCGCACTGGCGGATGTACTTGACAAGTACAATGCTGATATTATCGCCTTACAGGAAGTGCGATGGAACCGGGCAGACGTAAAAATAACAAACGATTACGCACTGTATTATAGCTGCCATGAAACGAAACATGAGCTAGGTGTTGGATTTATGGTGAATAGGAGGCTTAAAAATCTCGTCTCCAGCTTCACTCCTGTTGATGAGAGAATTGCCACAATCCGAATAAAAGCAAAGTTTTTTTAACATCAGCCTCATCTGCGCCCATGCCCCGACCGAAGAGAAAGATGAACAGACCAAGGATATATTCTACGAGCGCCTAGAGAGAGTATATGACCGCTGCCCTGGCCACGACATTAAGATTGTTCTAGGAGATTTTAATGCTAAAATTGGAAGGGAAAATATATTCGGTCCCACGGTCGGTAAACTCAGTCTTCATGAGGTAACATCCGACAACGGAATGAGGCTGATTGATTTTGCAGCGGCAAAGAACATGGTAGTGAGCAGCACCAGATTCCCACACCTCGACATACGCAAGGCTACGTGGATATCCCCGGATGAAAAAACAAAAAATCAGATTGATCATGTTGTGATAGATGGAAGACACTCGTCCAGTGTGCGAGGTGCGAACATCGATTAGGACCATTTCCTTGTGGCAGCCAAGGTACGCACTCGTCTTAATGTTGCGGCAAAAGTGCGATCTAACACAGGACGGAAGCTGGATGTCGAGAAGCTGCAAACACAACAGACAGCACAAGCCTACTCCGCTAAACTGACTCGCATGCTGGAAAACAGCACTCCTTGTCCCGATAATGTAGAAGCACGTTGGCAAAGAATGTCGCAAAAACCATACTTGGGTACCAAAAACCTCCACCTAAAAATTTATGGTACGATCAGGAGTGTCGTAAAGCTACAGAAGAAAAGAACGCGGCATATAGAGCAACACTGCATTCAGTAGCAACACGAAGAACGAAAGAAACTTATCGGGAGAAGAGGAGAGAGGAAAAGCGTATTTTCAGAAGAAAAAAGAAGGACCAAGAAAAACGTGAGCGTGAGAAACTCGAGATGTTCAGGAGTCAGAATGAAGTCCGAAAATTTTACCAGAGTGTAAAACACCAGACTGAAGGATATGGTACAGGCACATTCTCCTGCAAAGATGACCAAGGGAATCTGGTAACTGATACAGATAGCGTACTGAGAATCTGGAAGGAGCACTTTATGAAGCTTTTGGTATCGAATATGGATGGCGATGAAGATACCCCAGAACCAATTGTAAATGACAATGTTGAATGTCTACCACCTAGCCAAAGCGAGGTTACGACAGCCATTAATCGGCTGAAAAACAATAAGGCAGCAGGAGCTGATGGACTTCCCGCCGAATTGTTTAAGACCGGTGGCGAAATGCTTTTAAGGAGAATGCATCAGCTAATTTGCGAAATTTGGCAGGAAGAAAGCATACCCAACGATTGGAACCTCAGCCTACTATGTCCCGTACATAAGAAAGGAGACAAAACGGTTTGTGCAAATTACCGAGGTATAAGTCTCCTTCCCATCGCATATAAAGTGTTGTCGAGCATACTGTGTGAACGGTTAAAACCCATGGTCAATGAAATAATCGGGTCATACCAATGCGGTTTTAGACCTGGTAAGTCGACAATTGACCAAATCTTCACACTGCGCCAAATATTGGAGAAGACCCACGAAAGACAAATCGACACATACCACCTATTCGTCGACTATAAGGCCGCGTTCGACAGCCCAATTAGAGCAAAGGTGTTTCAAGCCATGTCTGAGTTTGGCATCCCTGCAAAACTAATTCGACTATGCAGGATGACATTGGCTGACACAAGATCAGCGGTTAAAATAGGAAAGAACCTCTCCGAGCCTTTCAACCCAAAACGAGGTTTCAGACAAGGTGACAGTCTATCGTGTGACCTATTTAATATCCTACTGGAAAAGGTCATACGAGATGCTAATATATATACGGCCAGAGACAAAAACAGCACGATATGCAATAAAGATGTAATGTTGCTTGCATACGCAGATGACATAGACATAATAGGTAGATCAGCGTGAGCCGTAACAGCAGTCAACGGCGATAAGACGAAGTTTATGCTATCAACACGCAAGTCGTCCAGTAGACTCGGACCAACTGTGGATGTTGATAATTATAAATTTGAGATAGTAAATGACTTTATCTACCTCGGCATCGCCATAAATAAAATCAACAATATAAGCCTTGAAATAAAGAGAAGAATAATATTGGCCAACAGATGCTACTTTGGTCTAAGTAAACTGTTTAAAAGTAAAACCACCTCTCGTCAAACAAAACTTACGCTCTACCAGACACTGATACTACCCGTACTTATGTATGGATCTGAAGCATGGGTACTTGCGAAAGCAGATGAGGCAGAACTTGGTGTGTTTGAGAGAAAAATTCTTCGAAAGATTTATGGACCAATATGCGTTGACGGTGAATACCGACGTCGTATGAACCACGAGCTATACCAGCCGACCGACATCGATATAGTAAAACGTATCAAACTACAACGATTGCGTTGGCTTGGCCATGTCAGCAGGATGGATAAAGATGCCCCCGCCAAAAAGGCATTTGAATACGAGCCACTCGACGGTATACGCCCCAAGGGAAGGCCAAAACTCCGATGGAAGGACCAAGTTGAAGAAGATATCACAGAACATGGCATCCAAAGTTGGAGAAGTAAAGTAAAAGATCGGTGCGTTTGGAAATCTATTCTTAGTTCGGCTTATGGAACAAGACATTCTGTTTAATACAAAAGCCATCTAAGTAAGTAAGTATTTATATGGCGACTATACCTAAACGTGGACCTATATTGAATCTTTTTTGCAAGGAGGAAAATAACATCCAAATCGGTTGTTTAATTTGGCCAAAATCGTCAAAGTACCACAAATCGGGCGGTACCTTGCTATGGGAGATATACCCAAATATGGACCTACATCCACTAAAAATGGTTTTCTATCCTTTTGGCTTGTTATAAACCTACGTTTAAAATTTGGAGGAGGTAGCTCGATTAGAACTATTTTTGGCACTCTTTTCCATACAAGTGGGACCACTGTGCTATGGAAAAATATACGCGGGTGTAAAAATATAGGGCTCTAGATCAATTATTCCGGTCATTAGAGTGTTTACAACAGACGAACAGACGGAAATGGATAGATTGTCTTAGCATTTTATCCTGAACAAGAATATATACACATATACTTTATAGGGTCGCAAATGATTAGTTTTATGTGTTACAAACAGAAAAACAAATTTAATATAACCTCCATACTGTGGTGGAGGGCATAAAAAAGCAAAAAAATATTGTTTTTTGGGCCGCCCTAATGTTTAAAATTCATCATTAGGAGCATATTTTGCCCTCTTTACAATTTCAGCCTTACGGTTTACTCATTTCACTTTTTTCTCATAACATTAATAAAAACCATTGTATATAAACCAGTCCGCCTTGAGCCACTGTCATAGGCAAAAAAACAAACATCTGAAAAAACGTTGACTTATTTTTTTCATTCATCCGTTAAGTGATAAGACACGTTAAGCCATAAATTTTTAGAGTAAATATTGGGTAGCGCGTTGATCATTTTAGTTGGCAAGAGGTTGATACAAGAAAAGAAGGGTGGGTAAGAGTGGCAATGGCACTTGTTGGTGGTATTTGGAGTCACAATTTCACACCTTATCGATCGTTGTTTATGGTGGCCTCCCAGAATGTGTGTTTGCTCGTATGACAACAATTTTAAATGTTAACATTTATGTTCTACGGTTAATTAATTTTACAGGTAGGTAATGAAGAGAGAATGTACAGGTGAGAGAGAGAGTGAGAACCGTGTGAAATAATTGGAAATGGATGATAACACAAAAACAATTGAATGTGTACGAGAAGCCAATGGACTTGGGTAAACATAAATTATCGAAATTGATAATACCAATATTTAATTTTTTTTAATACAAGTGACAGTGTGTGAGTGCATGTATATTAATACGTTTAAATTTAGTAATGACTTAAGCCATGTTATTATTTTAGTCAAATTTTGAATGGTCTTAACAATTTCATTTGCTTGGGTTTTATTTAGTCGTTGACTACGGTTGGTGTGCACAACTTATTTTGGGACGCAAAATATCACTAAAAAGGATCCTGTTAAGCAATAAAAAATATTCTGTTACTTTACTTGGGTGAACGTTGTTTTATTTATTTATGGAATGAGGTTAAGTATTTTATTTCCATGGTAGAACTAAAATTCTCTGTGAATAAAAACTTGTAAAATTTTAAGATGTGTTGGAAAATATATGCGGATAAAAAGAGAAAAACGTTTTATGAAAAAATACAAAAATACTAAAAAAACGCGTTAATCCATTCAACAATATTAAATATCACGATTTTCAAAGTACAAGCATTTTAGAGGCTAGTACCAGACAAAGATATTGTATAAGTTTTACAATTTTCTATGTGACATGAAACCATTGAGTACTACTGACTACCACAAAATAGTTCAGGTGTTAGTGTGACACGGTGCACACTAAATGTATGATTGTCATTCCCAGGCAAGTCAACATCACATATTTAGTTGTGGTTTAAATTTAATAATCTAAAAATAAAATCTAATAATCTAACAAAATAATGGGATTGTGGAGACCAAATATTCACATACATACATATATCTTAAGAGAAAATATACTATTTTCATGTAAAACTCCCCATCGATCTCATGTGTGCAAAACAAATTATTCGGGGTCAAAGGTCATTTTTGGAGGCATTTTCAGTTTTTTAATTGTTCTCAAAAACGGTAAGACTTTGCAAAAGCCGGCTAAAGGAAAATTTGTATGTTTAATAATTGTCTACAAAAGTGTCCTTGATTTCTAAAAAGGACTTACCATTATCGAGATATCGCGATCTAAAGGTCAAATTAAAAATTAGCTGCGTACGTACATTATGAGGCGAACCGGTTAAAGTAACGACACTTGTGTTAGGTACTTCCATAAGCTTTCAAACGATATCCAGCAGTATTTTATGGTAGCAAATTTCGAAGTTTAAAATTTCATGAGTAGACCCTATTACATTTTGAAAATTAAGTAAGAATACAGCTGATTGTCACTTCTGCCTATACAGTTTGTCGGTGAGAGAGGTTGTTGAGGGGCAAAGGGTCACCATATGCCTCACCTCTCTCTCCGTCAAACGGACAATTGCCGCAAGGAAAATTGCCTAATGTAGATATGGACATTAGGGCTATAACCAAAACAAACAAAAAATACCTGGCCAGCACTCAATTGAAAATAATTACGTCATATTTTAATTTTATCAATATACATTGCGTGTTTAGTACATCGAATACATAAAATCGGGCGAAAATATATATGAGAACTATGTCCAAATCTAAGCCGATTTTTGTCAAAATCGGTGAAACTAAGAAAACATCCCATGTTAAATTTAAAGGCTATTTTTCATAAATTTACCGATTTTTAGCAAAATCGATGAAAGATATATGTATATGGAGGCAATATCCAATACCGATTTTTGTGAAATCAAATCAAAATAGGTAAAACTGAACAGGGGCCTGAGGAAACATCCCATGTTAAATATGAAGGTTATTCATCAAAAATTGAGCGGTTTATAGCAAAATCGGGGAAAGATATACATGGAAGCTTGTAGTGCTTTGTAATTATAATTAATAATTATTACAATA
This sequence comes from Musca autumnalis, assembly GCF_047663935.1. NCBI lineage: Eukaryota > Metazoa > Arthropoda > Insecta > Diptera > Muscidae > Musca > Musca autumnalis. The sequence continues at coordinate 237,194 of NW_027411646.1, read as the reverse complement.
AACATTTAAATAAATAAAATGAATAAAAAATATATGGAAGGTATATCCAAATCTGACCGGTGCACGGTTGTCGAAATCACTGATCTAGCGGCGCGAAATAATTAACTTGTATACGAATGGAGATATGTTTCTGAATTTTTTCTCAAACGTAGTATGTGTCCATGGGTAATAATGGACTAAATATGAACAACATCGGCTAATATTTTGGTATAGCCCCCATATAAGGGTACTTTCTGATATTCGGTATTTTGAGAATTTAAGCTATCCTTTCCTTCCAAATTAGTCGTAATTTGGTATTTAAGGTTTCTAGTTTCTTAACTCTTCCACCAAAAATTGTGGACATAGATCCACGTTTTGGTATATGCCCCTTTTTATGTACCTCCCGATTTTTAGTATTTTGGGGGATTACAGCTACATTTTCCGCCCAAATTAGGTGTAATATGGTATTTGGAGTTCCCAGTGGAGACAAACATTCTCCACCAAAAATTGTGGACATAGGTCTACGTTTTGATATTGCCCCCATATAACTGTCCCACCCGATTTTTTGGTATTTTGAGGATTTATGCTACATTTTCCATGCTTTTTTTAGCAAGATTTGCAGCCAAAAGTTGATTATTCGGAATGTAGGAAGTCCAATTTAATTTGTCGAAAAAGATTTGGACTGGACATTAGAGAAATTTTACAGTTATGCTCCATTTAACAAAATTTTTGAAAATTTATTGCTATTTAACTATGTATGTATCTCCAGGTCCCAAACATTTAATTTACACCCTCCTCTATTAATAAAAATAAACTATGTTTACATTTATTACGAATTTATTTAACAATTAAGCAAATATAAAGCTAGATATTTTGAAACAATTTTCTAAAAATCTGATGCAGCAAAGTTTCTTGCACTGGATAGTGAATAGCTGAGAGAATATTTACAACAACAAAGTAAAAACAAAATATTAGTCAACAGAGTGTCTGTAATGGAAAACATTTCTCAGTTTTATAGTTTGATTTTGATCAATGGTTTTGACCAGTGTGCGGTGAAACTACTCAGGGGTCTAAGAAAATATCACATATAAAATTTGAAGGCTATTCGATTAAAATTGACCGAGTTATTGCAAAATCGGGGAGTGTTATATATGGGAGCAATATCCAAATTTGAGCCGATTTTTGTGAAAATCGGTATAGCTATTCAGGGGCCTGAGAAAATAACACATACATTAATGAAAGTATTTCATTGAATTAATATAAAAGTTTCATTGCATTATTTAAAAAATTCGTTTAATTTACTTTAATCAAATTCAATGAAACTTTTTTCATATATTTATGAAGCTCTACGTTGGCTCAAAATCAATGACAAATTTCATTAATATTACGTAGGATTTAATTTATATTACGTAGCTTTTTCTTTCAGTGTGTATAGCTTTTATAAGCAAATTGACATTTTTTTAAAATTTGAGTTTTTATCATATTTTACAATAACAACGTGGTTTTACAAGGACGATACTGTCAATGACAATATTTAAATACTAGGGTATAAATGGAAAGATGTCAAATTTAATCTGAGTTGGCCTCAAATTTACTCTATACATAATGTGCTACATTATACTCTTCATATATTTATTATGCGGCGCAGTCATGGTAGAACAATATAAGGTAAGAGCAAAACCCAGCTAACTGAACTGGGCTGTAATGTTAGTGTCAAAAGCCATACGACATTTTACAGCTAAACTTAAATAACGACGGGACGTACACAAATATTTCACCAACCTACCCAAACAACGCTCTCTGAGCGTCCGTATTATCCAAATACGTTGAGTCCCAAATCACATTTAAAACATACAATCCGCGACCGAAACTTACATAAATGTTTACATTCGTAAAACAAATAATTTTCCTTTGCAATGAATTGTATTTCATGTTTTTTGGGCTTTTGTTTTCAAAATACAAAACACACACATACAAAAGTTAAACTTTTTCAACTTACAAAAAGTATATGCTCGACGTATTTCGATAGTTCTCATAAGAATACATGTGTTCTACTTTGTTTACCACCCACGCCCTGGGTATACGTCCGTATATAGAAATGGGCCTAATATTTTTATTTCTATTTTCGATGTATAACAGGGATATACATATATTTTTTGCGGAAAAAATATATTATTCAGAGAAAAACTATTTCCCGTAAAGACTTCTTCATATCAATGATATGTAACCTCTTTCAAGCCGGAACAACGTGCCGCACATTATAACACCTCTTACAGAAGCGGTACAATATTTTTTTAATATGTGTGATATTTTGTTAAATGAAATGAAAAATTAAGGGCCTAATAAACACATGCTTCTTTGATTTTAAAAACAAAAGTTTGAAACAGCTTCCCCTTTTTCAATGAATTTTTAGCGACCCCAAACATTTTTGTAAGAATTCTACTTTTTGGGTGAAATTATCCATTTAGTAGAATGATATGGCTGCTTTAAAATTGAAAATGTAACGAATTTTCATTTATGTTTTTCAAAATATTCAATCAAATGTGAAAAAAATTAGTTTGATAAATTCCAATTATTTATACATTTCCTTATTTTGTTTACATGTACCGGTGACAGTAACGTTACAAACAAAAACAAATCCCTTTGTGGTTGTTGTTGAGTTGTATTTCTTGTAGTATTTACATTACCTTCTTTGTTCTACCATGCGATGCAGTATAGAACATATTAGAAATCTATTTTTTAAATTTTGAAATATTCTGGGTAGATCCTAATAAATACTGACATTTAAATTTATAAAAAATAAAAAACCAACTGATTGTCACTGACACCTTGTATTATTGCACCATGGTTTTTATGTGAGTTATATGAAAATTTTTGAACAAATTTTAAATGTTTGGTGAAATGTTTTAAAAAGTTTTTATTAAAAATTTGTTTTCCAATTTTTTAATTTTAGGATTTTTTAATGGCGTTTGACGTTTTTTAATAGACTGGAACATATTAAAACTCAAAAACCGTCATAAATTGATGCAAAATATGAAAAAATTAAAAATGTTAACTTTAACTATATCTGTGCTATGTGCAAACTTTGGACCAAATCGATTGCTCACTTCGAGAGTTATCGTTCACATCTTCGAACTTAAACTAAGTTTGGACAAAATATTACGAATGCCAAATTTTAGAGCGAATCTATTCATTCGTTCGAGAGTTATCGAGCGCACCAGCAAGCCAGACAGAAGGATGAACGGACGGACATGGCTAAATCGACTCCAAATTGTCTGAAACAGATTTCGTCCAAACATACTTCGGATATAGAATCATTATTTCGATGAAGCACATGTTTGTTGGTATCAAAGTGTACACACCCTCTTTAGCCTAAGGCTCAGGGTATAAGAAGTGTTGCATATTACATTGTAGATATTTGTATACCCTCAGCATTTATGCTAACGAGGGTATATACACTTTCATACGGGCAAAATGTGCCTCATCGAAATAATGGATTTAGACCCCAAGTATGTTTGGGCGAAATGTGTTTCAGACAATTTGGAGTTGATTTAGCCATATCCGTCCGTCTGTCTGTCTGGCTGGCTGGAGCGCACGATAACTCTCGAACGAATCAACCGATTCGGTCCAAAATTTGGCCTTCGTAATATTTTGTCCAAACTTAGTTTAAGTCCGAAGATGGGTTATATGGGTCCATTCCTTCCGGTACCTCCCCCACAAAAGTTCGGAAATGTTCGGAAAATTTGTGCGCACGATAACTCTAGAAGGAAGTAACTGATTTGGTCCATACTTTGCACATCGTGAAATTTTTGCCAGACATAAATGAGGTTCCAGCATGGAGTCAATCGGTCCACTCCTTCGGGTACCTCCCACACAAAATTTTGGAAAAGTTCAGTTTAGGACCTGTTCACGAATAGCTTTGATTTTTGTTGTATCAGCTTGTATTCACTGCTCTCCATATAACGGCATAAGTTTCATCAGGAGCAAGTCCATACTTCCTGAGAAAATAGCCTGAAAGGTAAAAAGCCCTATGACACCGTGTGAAGTGGTTGGAGCCGACGATTCGGTCCAAAATTTGGTCCCCGTAACATTTTGTGCAAACTTAGTTAAAGTTCGAAGATAAGCCATATCGATCCACTCCTTCAGGTACCTGTCCACAAAAGTTCAAAAATGTTCGGAAAAATTGTGCGCACGATAACTCTTGATGGGAGTGACCGATTTGGTCCATACCTTTACATCGTAATATATCTATAAGATATAGCTCAGGTAAGAATATGGACTATATTTCTCCACTCCTTCGGGTATCTCCCACACAAAATTTCGGATAAGTTCCCTTTAAGGCCTGTTCTCGAATCACTTTGATTTTTGTTGAAGCAACTTGCATTCGCTGCAACAATTACGGCAGTAAACGTTTTTTCAGGGGCAAGTCCATACTTCTTGAGAAAACAGCCCGGATACTGCGTTCGTCCACACTTTGGATATTATAATATTTCTTCGAATATTAGATGAAATTGAAGGTGGTGTTTATAGGTCCACTCCTTCCGATACCTCCCCCACAGAAGTTTGAAAATATTCGCTAAAATGGAACGCGTGATTTGGTCCCAACTTTGGATCTCTAAATATTGTCGAAACTTAGTTTATGTTCAAATTTGGGTCATATGTGTCAAACCCTTGTGGTACCACCCACTTAAATGTTCAACATTTTTGTGTGGATCGAGGATCCTTTGAACATTTTTACCGAAGGTTTTCCTAGTGGTACTGTTTACAGCGATATTATGTTTTTCGTAGGCTAGTGTGATAAAAAAAGCAAATGCCAAAAGAAATGGCACAATTTACACCAATAGCCACATGTTACTTGCTTATGCTGATGATATAGACATCATGGGACGATCAGTAAAGGAAGTAAGTGATACCTTTAGGAAGGTCGAAGCAGAATCTGCGAAAGTGGGTCTGGCGGTAAACGGCGAAAAGACCAAATTGATGGTGTCGACGCGCAAAGCGTCCACAGAGCTAGGACCAACTGTGGAAGTTGGTACCTACAATTTTGAGGTAGTTAAAGACTTCGTCTACCTCGGCACTGCCATAAACACAAAAAACAACATCAACAACAAAAATTCAATATATAACCATGTTTCGATGGGGCCAAAGAGAGACTACTTACTGTTAGCAAGTAAGCGACTTGAACTCGAATTAATTAATTTCGTATAAATCACATTCGTGTGATTGTTTGTGCGAACGAAAAGATAAAGATTATTTTTAAGATACGAAAAATAAGAAATTGTTTTAAATTTGGTTCCATTTTTATTTTATAACCAACTCAAACGGACCTATTTTCAGATGTTCGTAGTTTAATATATTTTTCGAAAAACTTTCAACTTTATGATACCGCCAGAAGAACCAATTTGCAATTCCTCGAATCCATAATCTGGCTAATTATTGTACACTTTCTAAATAAGATATACTTTTAGTAGAGTTGTCACAAAACCTCTCTCGGGCACTTACTGGTAGCCATACGTATGAATGTATAACAAAATCCCAAGTGGTTTTTGGTGATGGGTTTGTTTTTCTTCAGAAATCTTTGTGTAATGTCATAAGGATGTTTAGATAAAAGATATTTCACACGAATTTTAATACTTAATTATTGCTAAATAACAAAACCAATTACAGTATACAGAAAAAAACGTCCACCACCACCATGACCACCAAGCATTTAAAGACAAAATCCAATGCCAAGAATAAACAGAAGCACATATATCGGCAAAATACAAACTACAATTTTTTTCGATTTTACAATTTGCATGTCATGGACATAAATAAATTAGAATTTTATTTACAATTAATAATATACATCATTTCTTTGTCGCAAAATACTTTGAGGTGGTTTCATTCATTGTTGACAAGAATAACAACAAACAAAGGAATTAGAAAAATATTAATTTTAAATAAATATTTGTACAATTAATTAAACAAACAAATAATCCGGTACAGGGAAGTTGGGGGGAGAATGGGAGGTACAAAACTTATCTCTATATAAAAAAAATACATTCATGAACTACAAACTACTGGTGCAATTGGTTGGGGAGATGGTTGGCAAGGGTTGTGTGGAAAAGCGTTAAGTATTGGCATAAATGAAATGAATTTTTAATACCACCACCCATCCATCCACCAATCGATCGTAAAGGCTTAGCAAAAAATACGCATCAATTTATTATTGGTTTATAAAAAATAAAATTTGCAATTTGCATATCTTCTAAAGAAGGCAACAAGGGTTAGAGTATACTAGCTACATTTGTTGTTTTATTTACAGACGTGTTTGATTTGTATATTTTCGGGGTGGAGGTGTAGGCATTGTTGATTCATAATAATTTACGGGACGCGATAAAAGTTTTGTGGGTATAATACGAGGTTTACTTAACACTTTCTCGAACATTTGTGATTTCTCTTTAACATTAGGTCCCACGGGTCCACTTACATCGGCTTCATTAAGGAAACCAAAGACATCATCGACAATTTTCTTCGAAGATTCGTCATCAATGTAATTGTTGTTGTTAAAGTCTTCTTGGGGTTGGCCGTGACCATTTGTTTGTACTGCTATTGGTGCAATGGGTGTTAGAGGCGGCGTAGGAGCTGGTCTCTTCTGTAATGGATCTATGCCTCGTAAACGTTTCTGATAATTGTCCTCTGCATGCTGTTTCCAACGGCGTTCACCTTCACGACGATATTGTTCCTCTTCTGTCTTTCTAAGCGCACGCAATTCTCTTATTCTCAACAAACGTGCTGCATATTTTGTTCTAAATTCCTTGCGTGCCAAATAACCTCTACAACGAGCCTGCAGCAATGTTACCCGCCTTCTTAGCTGAGCAAAATCATAGGATAATTGTCGTGACTGCACCTTGGCAGCCAAGCGATGGAAACCTTTTTGCATTAACAAAAAGTCTCTGCGCGGCTTACAGGCTCTCCAATTTCTTTGGATTACAATTGCCGCATTACGATGTCTCTCCAAATAACGCTTGAATATTAGACGACGCACTGCTCGCTGTATGGTAACAATGGCCTTGAGTATGGCACGAGATCTCTCTTCCTCTAGTATGGCATCATCACAATCTTTGAGAAATACTTTGGTCAAACCAAATTGGTGATCCGACTTCAGGGACAATTCATTGTGGCATATGTCTTCGGTGACTTGACGATAATTGACCTTGTCCATGCGACCCAAGCCACGCATCAAGACGCGATAGCGTTGTACAAATTCCTTGTATGTGTGACGTATGGGATAGCCAGCACGTCTAATGCGGGCAGTTTCCATCATGCCAGAATAACGCAGCTGACGAACACATAACTCTCGATCGAATTGCTGAAAGTGGAAAATAAAGTCATTACTTCAGAACTCTATAAGAAAAAATCACAATCTCAAAACTTACATTAGGTTGTTTATTTTCATTGGGTTTTATGCAGCGTATAAAGAAGGGATGAGCCGCCGAAAGGGTACGCATCAACAATTCCAATGAATTACGGAATTTCACAGACAATGTCACCTGCTTCTTGATCGTGTCGAACGGCACCGTCACCGGGAATATTTGTTTTAGGAATTTATTCTTCGATTTGGCAATCATTGTATTCAAATCTAAACTAAAGGAATCCCGATTCTTTTCCAAAAATCCTTGGGGATTATACATAACCACACCGGCATAGTGCCGAATACCAAATAGAGTATTTGACCGTGACTTGGACTTTACATAAATCGAACGATTACCATGTTGAGTGTGTAGCTTTTCGAGCAGTGTCAAATCGGTACCTTTCGGAAATTTCGATTCTTCATCGATTAGAGACATAATGTTAATGGCTTTCATGCCAATCAGATCCAAGACTTCTTGATTATCCTGAAATTCAATATGTTGCCAACTGATATTTTCCTGTTGATATTCCGATTGTTCCATCTGCAAAAGAAAAATAAAAATTAAAGAGAAATTTGCTTAATACAGACTTTGTCACGACCAAATCCGTCTTAAGTTCAGTACACATTGCCAGTTTTGACTGTCGATTTTTGCAATTATCGATAACTGCCCAACCGACCAACAACTACAAAATGTTTTGTGGCTGCATGATGAGTGACAAAAATGTTGGAGCAACCATATTCTATGAACAAAATAGCATATTTTAAAAATCTTGAAATATATATTGTTGTGTCAATCATATATTTTGTGACAAGGATCATAAAGACACAAAATATATTGTTGCCCTAACACAAAAATTATTAAAATACCCTATTTTGTTCTTAGAATATAATTACTCCTACAATATCTCTTCTCTGTGTGAAGCAACCGATTATTTGAACATAGCTGTCATTCAAAAATGAAAATCTGCACCCAGCTTTAAACAATTTGGAGTAGACCTAGCCATGTCCGTCTATCCATTGTCTGACTTATATCAAGTTCGGAGATAATCTATATCGGCCCACTAGCTGGTTCTTCCGCAACGTATTGACCAGGAACCTCCCTACATCAACCTTCAGGGCAGCGACTGCTCCAGTTTTTTTTTTCGGGGGTGGTATTTCAATTCCTCAAAATGTCTCATAGTTGCAATTTAGGAGTTGGAAGAATATCAAAGGTAGGCACGGTACAGGAATCCAATCTTAACAACAACTGCAGCATACAGCGATGTGATGGTTACACCATACTGAGGAAGGATCTCACCAGATCCTTTCTCATGGGAAAGTCATGCCCGGTGAACTTTTGTATTGGGAAAGTCATATCCGGTGAACTTTTGTATTGGGAAAGTCATGCCCGGTGAACTTTTGTATTGGGAAAGTCATGCCCGGTGAACTTTTGTATTGGGAAAGTCATCTCCGGTGAACTTTTGTATTGGGAAAGTCATGCCCGGTGAACTTTTGTATTGGGAAAATCATGCCCGGTGAAATTTTGTATGGGAAAAGTCATCTCCGGTGAACTTTTGTATTGGGAAAGTCATGCCCGGTGAACTTTTGTATTGGGAAAGTCATGCCCGGTGAACTTTTGTATTGGGAAAGTCATGCCCGGTGAACTTTTGTATTGGGAAAGTCATGCCCGGTGAACTTTTGTATTGGGAAAGTCATGCCCGGTGAACTTTTGTATTGGGAAAGTCATCTCCGGTGAACTTTTGTATTGGGAAAGTCATGCCCGGTGAACTTTTGTATGGGAAAAGTCATCTCCGGTGAACTTTTGTATTGGGAAAGTCATGCCCGGTGAACTTTTGTATAGGGAAAGTCATTCCCGGTGAAATTTTGTATTGGGAAAGTCATGCCCGGTGAACTTTTGTATTGGGAAAGTCATGCCCGGTGAACTTTTGTATTGGAAAAGTCCTGCCCGGTGAACTTTTGTATTGGAAAAGTCATGCCCGGTGAACTTTTGTATGGGAAAAGTCATCTCCGGTGAACTTTTGCATGGGAAAAGTCATCTCCGGGGAACTTTTGTATTGGGAAAGTCATGCCCGGTGAACTTTTGTATGGGAAAAGTCATCTCCGGTGAACTTTTGTATTGGGAAAGTCATCTCCGGTGAACTTTTGTATTGGGAAAGTCATGCCCAGTGAACTTTTGTATTGGGAAAGTCATCTCCGGTGAACTTTTGTATGGGAAAAGTCATCTCCGGTGAACTTTTGTATGCACCAGTCTGTTCTATCACCTATTTCCCCTAAGCCTGGCTCTGATGAGCATTACATGGAATGTATGGGATGAGGAAGAGTAGTTTAACGTAGAAATCCGTTCGATTAATAGCTGTATTCCAGGATATAAGTCCAACATTGGTCCTCATAATCGACTTGTCTTAAGGAATTTAACTGCTCATCACGAGTAGTGACCTCTGGTCATTACTTAAGACCGAATGTCACTACTCGTGATGAGTAGTTAAATTCCTTAAGACAAGTCGATTATGAGGTATAACTGGCTCAGCAGATTGGTAGTTCTACGTTTTCATCATCGATTCTTGGGTAAAATTATCTCCCTATAATAGTCTATATAAGCAGACGACCTGATTTCGGCCTCTAAACGCCGCACATTCATTATTGATGGGAAAGTTAATTTGCCTAGTTTTAGAGAGTTCACCATTCACCTCTTCAGAGGACGTTCCGGGACATCATCACAGTTGGTGTATACCTGGTCATCGACTATCCAAACTGAGACCAAATTCCCCACGATTAATAGGTGTTATAGGCCTAACATTAGCCCGCTTTTGGAAGGTCATGACCTACTGGTCTTAGAGGATTTTAATGCTCTTCACGAGTTGTGGCATTCGGTCTTCGGAATCGACCAGAGGGGTACAGGGTTGGCCGAGCAGATTGATAGCTTTTGCACGGTCACTGAGGACGCCCACACCAGAATTAGAGAAGAGTGTCACAGTTCGCCGGACTGACAAATTACGTCACCTGCGACCCGCCGTTTTTCTTGGATCAGGCCATCTCCATATAATTGTCTCATCAGCAGACAGCCAGATTTAATCATCTCTGAACGACACGCATTTGTCAATCATGGCCAAGATAATTGGCCGAGTTTCATTGAGCTCACTAATTCAAGCCTTCTGATGTTCAGGTAGCAGAAATGACGTTCCGAGACATCATCACTGCTGCAGCCAGCCGCACGCCAAATACCTGAAGTGAGACCAAACTTCCCAGCGAAGGCAACGGGACTAGAAAATGAGTGTGATGAGCTTCGTCGTGCCAGCCCCAGTGACCCCAGAGTCAATGAGCTGACAGTGGAAGATAAGAGGTTGGTCGATGAGCATATGCGAAACAACTGGTTAAATCATCTGAAGAGATGCAACATTGGAAACGGAATAAGTGAATTTTGGGCAACGGTTAAGTCACTCTCGAACCCTGAAAAAGGAAGATAGGACTTCAGTCACCTTTGGCGACGGTACGCTGACTGATTCGAAGAGGTGCGCAAGTTATTTCAATAGTCAGTTTGTCGCGCATCTCTGGAGTGACAGGGCGAAAAGAAGTGTACTACGTCGCATTAGATCTCTTCCCACAATTTACAATAGATGATGTTACAAATGTCATCACCAACGCTAAATCATTATGGACTTTGACTTATCACAAACCTTTGATACTGTCAAACACTCCACGTTGTTTGAAGACACCTTGCAGACAACCCTCCGACCAAGTTTGAAACATTTGATAATGAATTATACATAAGTGTGGATGCCAGTCATATATGTTTTTCAGGGACAAGAAGTCTAAGCCCCGTAGTGTGAAACGGGAAATTATCCAAGGTGTAGTGATATCTTTGGAAATGTTTAATCTATAACTTTCCCGTATTTGACCCCTCTAACAGTGACACCGATACGTATGAAGAGGATTGTACGGTCTTGGAGTCGGGTACCTTCCCTGATGCCATTTGTGAACGGCTGAACTCCTATTTGCTCGATCTTGCCACCTTTTTCCGTGCGAGAACTATGCAAATATTCGCCACTATGTCCACGGCCACTCTGTTCAGCACATGGACTGAGGAGATGAGCACTGAGGTCAATGTCCTGCTAGATGGTAACAGAATTGCAAAGACTAACTACCCCAAGACTCTAGTAGTAACATTTGACAGTATCTTCACCTCGTCCGCGCATGCCATAACTGTCTTTGACAAGCTATGGTGTAGGAACAAGATCATCCAGATCAAGTCCCTAGCCGGCAGCACTTTGAACACCTGCCAACAAAGGATCCTTTTTACCAAATAATATATATGCGGAGTCAGCATTGAGTGCAACAGTTTTCAAACCTGTCAGAAAAAACTCCGCTCTAAGAACTGCAACAAACTATCTCCCTCCTACTCGTATTATTAGTGGACCATCTGCAAACTCTAAAGTTACACACTGAAACTTTTATACGAAACTTTCACAATTTTGTGAGAGATCGGTGGTGAAGAGGTTCCGCTCTCTCCCAAAAGCTAGGAAAGCTTCGTATTAAAGTTTAAACGTGTAGCTTTAGAGAAAAGTAGGTAGTAGGTGAAGTACTTGCTCAGGTGGTAACGTTTTGTGAATATAACTCCCCCCCAGGCATGTCAGGACGGATTTTCATGTTTTAGGAAGAGAGACTCAATGATAGAAAAGAGAATCCCTAGATACATCAAATCAGCCTAATTCCTAATCGCTCTAGCGGCAGCAATCATTGAGCTAGAACTCTATATTTTTGCACCCGAGTGTCTTTTTTCTATAGACAGGTCAAGTTCGAAGAAGGGATTTATCGTTTTTTACCCATATAACAGTACCGCCCGATTTCAGATATTTTGAGGATTTTAGGTACATTTTTGACCGAACTACCAGTAACTAGACATTTGAGATTCCCAGTGGTCACAAAAGTTCATAAACAAAAATTGTCGATATAGGTTCATATTTTGGCATAGCCCCCATATAACGGCACCTCCCAATTTTTGGTATTTTTGGGAGTTTATCTACATTTTTAACCGGACTTGCTGTAATGTGACCACTATATCCTCAAGTAGCGCCAAAAATTGCCAATACCGGTACCGCACGATTTCAGGTGGTTTTAAGTTTGTATATACACTTTCGGGCAAGATTGATTGTGATTTGGCATTTATTGTTCCCAGTGGTCAAGAAACTTCTCCATTATAAATTGTGGACATAAGTCCATGTTGTGGTATAGCCACCATATAACGGTACCGCCCGATTTTCGGTACTTTCGGGTTTTTAGCTGACCGAATTAGATAAAATTAGGTATTTGGGGTTCTCAGTGGTATTTCATGGTGGAGGGCATAACAATTCGGTCCGTCAACGGTCTTCCACAATCCAAATCTTATGGCTTGTTTATATTATAGCTTTTTGTCTGGTTAACCTTCTCTATTAGGATTTGTTTGATGTACACGCAATGGAATTGACATTTGAGACCCAGTGTGTTTGTTAAATCCGGTTATGTATGTATAAACGTTCTTTTAAGGTCAGTTCCTCTAAGACGATTCGTTTAGCTAACTACTTCGTTTTTAAACCCTCCACAATGATATTGAGGGTATAATTAAATTTACTTGTAACACATCGAAATTTTCGTCGGAGACCCTATAAAGTCGAAATAGCAATGTCCGTCTGTTTGTCCGTCAGTCTGTTGAAATCAAGATGCAGCTCACAATTTAAGATAGAGCTTTAGGTTGCTTTTTATTGAAAATGGGTTATATGGGTCCACATTTTTATATGTATATCCCTCAAAGAATGGTACCTCCCGATTTTCAGTCTTTTGAAGATTTTTGCCTCAATATCACACCGAAATGACTGAAATTTTGTATTTAGTCTTGGTTGGGGGTACCAAAATGGCAGAATTTGATATTTAGTGTTCGTGAATGGCATAAAGCTTTCAACCTAAAATTTGTCGGTATAGCCTCACGTCTTCACCACCATAAATGGGTTAATAATACATCATAATATAACAATAAAAAATTATAGCTACTTACCTTAAATATATGTTTCACAAAGAATTGCTGTAGATTTTCATTGGCATAATTAATGCACAGCTGTTCGAAACTGTTGTCTTCGAAATTTTCAAAACCAAAGATATCCAAAACACCAATGGTGTTAATATTTTTCACAGGATTCTTATCGATGGTGTCATTGATGCGCTTAATAATATGAACAAATATATTGCCATATAAGGCTTTGACGAAGGCATCACGTCCCTCCAAAGCAGAATCTTTAGACAAACTGGTAACCACATGTTCACCATGAATAATCATGGTCTTTTGTGTAAGTGTTTCACAAAGGGCCTCTGTGGTAACACCCAGCAGCGAAGAAACTCTGGCAGCATTTGTTGGATCATTAACTTCAGCCGCCTCCATGTTCCGCACCTCAGTGGCTTTGAAACCCAAGTTGCCCAAATGCAAAACAGCCGCCAATAAATTGAAAATTTGCCACTGTTCCTCAGGACTAAATGATAGCACATTCATGGCCGAACGTATATCAGCAAAATCTTTGGCATCACTTTTCCCCGGCAATTTAAAACATCCTCCCTGTGCTAAATAATGATATTTAGCCGGTGATTGTTCTTGTAAATGTAAACGTTTGCGTTCTTCCTGACTGAGGCCAGCCAACATCGAGTAGAAAATGTGATAATTCCGCTCTTCATGATTCTGTGAGACAATGCGTGATTTTTCCAAAAGATATTGTTCAATTTTTGCACCCTGTATAACACCCGCCTCCGTAAAGCGAATTTCAATGTATTTACCAAATCTTGAAGAATTATCATTGCGTACCGTTTTGGCATTACCGAATGCTTCCATAATGGGATTAGCTTCAATTATTTGTTGTTCAATCCATGAGTGTTTCCCGCTGATGGCTGCCAAATATTGAAGTATCAATTTTGTGCTCTCTGTTTTACCAGCACCGGATTCGCCGCTGATCACAATACATTGATTTGCCTTCTCTCGCTGCATCTCTTGGAAGGCATTATCACTGATGGCAAAAATGTGCGGTGGTAATTCGTTGATTTTCTTTCCACGATATTCGTTGATTTCTTTGTTCGTATATATGGGTAGGACTTGGTAGGGGTTAATGGCAACCAACATGGAACCGGTATAGGTCTGAAAATAAAGGAAAGGAAATTTGTTGAGTATTCGTTGGAATATACAAGAACTGGAGGTTTTAACTGCCTAAACGGAGAAAATATATAAATCTCCTTACTTGCAAATGCCATTTATATGTCCCATAAGATTTTCGACCTACCCAAAGACATATTTGGACTGGCCCACCTCGGGTCACCATCATTAGTAATATTTGGCTAGACGAAGGGACAATGTAGACTTCTCTCATATCATTGAGTGTACGCCGATTCATATTGGCTAAATGCTATGAGACCTAATTTTTAACGCCAAATTTAAATGGCGTGTCTTACGACACCACTTGTAGAGATGTTTTTGATGGCTAAAATACTCAGGAAATGTATGCCACTGAGGAGATTTGTCACCGCCGAAAATGTTGATCTTCTGGTCATATATTGAATCGCAGACGTTTTGAGTGCATGGCGGACGTGCTTACCATTGCTTAATTGGGGCCTCCCTACCATGCGTATTTAGGCCAGAATAATCCAACGGTACAGAACACCATATTTGAACATTTCAGGATGTACTAGGTCCAGACACCATTGCATTGCAGGACGGTGGAAGGTTCTTCGACACCGGCAGTCTGTTCAATACAGGCCTATCTTGCTTGACCCGTACATGAAATGTATGGGGGTAGCAGTCAGTAGTGAACCTGTCAAAATAGTTTTGCTTAACGAGTGCATCCCGCCGATTAATAGCTCTACTTCTGGTTATAGGCCCAACGTTAGCCCTATATTGGAAGGTCATGATAGACTGGTCTTAGGGGACTTTAATTTCCGTGATGAGATGTGGCATTCGGTCCTAGGCAATGACCAGAGAGGTATAGCACTGAATGGTGATCATCACCTCTGAACGCCGTACTATTATCAATCATAGTAAAGCTAATTGGTCTATTTTCAGAGAGCTCATCAATTGCTACTTCTGAGAACTGCTCAACCCATGTGCTGTTCTGATGGCAGAAAATATATTACGGGACATTATGCCAGCTGCAGCCGCTCGCTGGTCGAGTACCCGAAGTGAGACCAAATTTCCCAGCAGAGGCGGCAGGACTAGCCTATGAGCGTGTTGAACCTCGTCCTGCCAATCCTAGTGACCCCAGAGTTAGGAAATTAATAGGATGGCCGGTGAGCACAAGTGGAACATGTGCTTAGATCAATTGAAGCGATGCAACATTGGATCCGGAATTAGCGAATTATGAACAGTGCAACGGTTAAGTCAACCTCGAACCCTGAAGGAAAGGGTAGCCACGTTTGGCGACGTCACGCTGACTGCTACGAAAAGGTGCTTGCGTGTTATTTTAATCAACAAATTTTCAAGCACCCCGGGTTCGATAGGGCGAAGAGAAGTGTTCTGCGTTGCATTAGATCTCTTCCTGTCGAGGATGATGATTTTAGATGATGCCATCAGGAACGCTGATGGTATCTCCATGGTAATGCTTAAACAGCTTGATGAGCCGGGAGTTGAGAACCTTTCGAAATATCTAAACTTTCCCTAGCCAACCACAGTCGGGAAAATTGGCAAGGTCGTCCCGCTACTGAAGCCAAGGGCTTTTGTGGCCCGTAGCAAAGACCCTTGAGGCTTTACATTTCCCCAGCATAGGAAATAACTACTAAGTTGCCGATCATCAGCATTGGTTCCCTAAGCAGGATAGCACTACAACAGAGCAGCATGCCATCTTTATACATACAAGACTAGGACTCAACCAAAACAAGCGGTGTAATAGGGCAATATTGGTGTCCCTTTTGATACTGCCAAGCATTCCAGCCTAGTTTGAAACTTTGGATAATCAATTATATGTGTGGACCCACATCGTATGTGGAATTCAGGAACAAAAATCATTAGCCCCGTAGAGTGAAACAGTAAGTTCGCCAAGGTGTTATACCTTCTACCTTCCGTGTATTTCAACCCCTCCATATGATATTGGGATCGTTACGTATGCGGACGATTGTTCGATGTTGATGTCGGGTAAATTTCCTGATGTCATTTGTGAACGGTTGAACTCCTATTTGGACAGAGTTGAATGTGCTGGTCGATGGTAGTACAGTTCCGACCTCTAGCTATCCCAAGATCCTGGGGGTAACATGAGACAGCATCTCACAGCTGTCTGTGACACGCTGAGACTTAGAAACAAGGTCCTGAAGTCCCTAGCCGTCAGCACTTTGGGGTGCAGATATAAGTGCGAATATAGGTACAACGAGATGGGATTGTGTTTAAACCCTAAAAACTGCAACAGGGTACCGTTCCATGTCATCAGTGAATCATCTGCATGAGGAGCCGGAGATTTTTTCCAGTACAGCAACACAATGGCGTCCTCTCGTTACAGTACTTGCTTCGGTGTTGCTGTAATAATCATCCAACAATATAAAAGGGAATCCTTATATCAGCAAACCTATCATTCTGGTTTGGATAGCACTCATACAGATTAATTCGCTGGTGCCATTATTAACTATCGCGTGAATTCCGTCCTCGGAGTACATCCCTCATCTCTCGCAGCTGAAGAACGTCAGCTGCCACCAGTTTTGGCTCAACTACGTTTAGAATGGCGCAGGATTTTAAATTCTTATAGGGCAAGAATAGATGACACCGTGCAAAACATCTGCCAAGTATAAGGTATAGGTCGCACAACACACTGGATTTTTTTTAAATTCCCCGCCAAATATACTCAACTAACTCCAGCTTCGTAGTTACAACCAATCGAAGCAGCCACATTTGTAGACCTTGAGATAGAGCCAGAATCAGATTAAACAGGTAATATGATAGCTTTATACCATCAAATTTTATTCATGCGATCGAAAAATTATCTCATCAAAATAAGGCTTGTGCTTGAAAAAGGTGAAATCCGATTTAGAAAATTTGGAGTCGATTAAGCCCTCTCATCCGTTTGCCTATCTGACTGGTGCGCATAAACACTCGAACGGATTTAGATATATACCATAATATATTACAACATTTTCTTTGAAATTTTCAAATAAATATAAAACTACTTTACATTCTAAGTGGAACCACTTTACCAAACTATACTTACATAAATCTTCTTTTGTTTATAGCGAATTTCCAAATTTCTAAGAATTGTGTACTCTTGAAGTTCACCCAACGTTATCATGTCGTCAACACCATTTTGTGATGTCAAATGCATTGCCTTGACAATATCTGTATTGGGCACCCAATATTGTTTGCCATAATCATCGGTAACTAGGGTACGATTTTTATCTGTTCGAACGACATGTGCACCAAAGGGTATTGCAAATTCACTATCTGCATTCTGTTGCGATTTAACCCATACATATTCAGCCTGGAAAGAGAAAAAATATGTTTTTATTGTAGTTTTTAAGTTTTTAATAAATAATAAATTGTAAAAATGTTGGGCATTATAAAATGCAATAGAGATTTTGATATAATAAAGATAGGGACCTCATATGGTTAGATGTTGGCCAGAAAGAGAAAGCAGGCAAGAGCAAAGGCTGTAATCGGGACGTGACCGACCATTTGCTACCTTATATGTATATTACCCACCATTTCTATGTGCTACAAACTTTTGAGCCAAATCCAATTTATAATACCCTCTCCACATAGTATTAGAGGCTATAATTACAAGTTGCGTCACTTTTTATTATAGATCCACCTATCAATACATTCCACTTAAAAACTTTTTTTAGTATTTTAGATTGTAAGGCAGCTATAGGTTTTAGGTTTGTATAAAAAAGTGTGATAAATAGTAATATTTCACCGTTTTTCTATCTGTAGACAAAGACCTTGCAAAAAGTTTAAATTTCTATAAGATATAGAAAATCACCTAACAGAAAATTATCGATATCGGTCAAGCCTGTATGGAACATTTGGTTTTGGTTTGGTCGGGTCAAACCTTTTATACTCTCCACCACGAACTGTATTGAAGGATATATGAACAGTTAGTGACTACTAAGTTACGTCTAATTCCTTGACGGAGAGTACTATCTTAACTGATGATAATCACTTTATATTGAAAATTATCTGTGTGCAGGTTTTCAAACATTGAGATTCCGAAACACTAAGCAACCAACACTCATTAAAAGGGCTCACATGGGGCGTCATCGTTTTTCTTTCTATCCTCTGACCACACACAATACATCGAAATACATAAATGCCGGTTCATGGAGTTTAGACTAAAACCTACATACATTTATATATACAAACAATTCAGTACGAAAATGTGACTAAAATCTTCAAAAAAAAACTCAAATTTGGTGGTAATCTTACCTGAGGCCATTGACCTGTAACGACAAATTTCAGGTGGAAAGTTTAATATCCCCTAATGAAGAGTACATACCAGATTTCTGCCGGTGGGATATTGAGGCCACAACCTTCAAAGTTTTGGAAAGTTCTGTAACCCCAATGAAGACTAAATACCAAATTGCAGCCATTTCATTGGGATATTGAGGCTAAATCCTTCAAAATACCGAAAATCTGTAGGGAATATATGAAGGCGTGGATCTATACCGACATATTTCAGGTGGAAAGTATAATACCCTCAACGAAGATTAAATACTAAATTTCAGCCATTTCAATGGTATATTGAGGGCACATCCTTCAAAATACCGAAAAATTGGGAGATAGGAGATATACCGACAGATTTTAGGCGAAAAGTTGTATACCCCAAATAAAAACTAAATAAATATTTTAGCTATTTCGGTGGGATATTGAGTCTAAATCCTTTAAATACATAAAATCGGGAGGTACCGTTCTATAGGGGTTATATGAAGACGTGGACCGATATAGCCCATTTGCAATACCAAACGTACAAAGATTTATCTTAAAAATTGCGAGCTGTATCTTGCTTTCAACAGACAGACGGACGGACATGGTCAAATAGACTTAGAATTTTATGCTGATCAAGATTTATATACTTTGTAGGGTCTCCGACGAATATTTCGATGTGTCAGAAACGGAATGACAAATTTAATTAAACCTTCCGGTTTAATCATAAATAAGAAACAAGAAAAGAAAAGATACGTTGGCTTTAATTTTACCCTTCACCATAATATGGAGGGTATAATTAAATTTGTCATTCCGTATTTCCGGGTATAATTAAATTTGTCACATCGAAATGACTGAAATTTGGTAATTAGTCTTCCTTGGGGGTATACAACTTTCCCCCAGAATTTTGTCGGTATAGGTCCCCATAGAACGGTACCTCCCGAATTTCGGTATTTTGAAGGTTTTGGCCTAAATATTCCTCCGAAATGGCTAAAATTGGGTATTTAGTGTTCGATTGGGGTATTCAACTTTCTCCTCTAATTTTGTCGGTATATTTCACCAAATTGGCAGAATTTTGCTGTTCAGTCTTCATTTGGGGTATAAAACTTTACATATGAAATTTGTCGGTATAGGTCCACGCCTTAATATAGCCCACATAGAACGGTACCTCCCGATTTTCGTAATTCTAAAGGTTGTGACGTCAATATCCCACCGAAATGACTGAATTTTGTTATTTAGTCTGAAAAGAATTATTAGTATTGGTTCACGTATTTCTTTATCCCCCATAGAAGCATACCTCTTGATTTTTTGAATTTTTTAAGTTTTAGCCATATTATCTTACCGAAATATCAGAAATTTGGTAATTAGTCTTCATTGAGTCTAAAAACTTTCCGCAGGAATTTGTCGGTATAGATTGACGAAATTTGCTGAAGTTTGGTAATTGGTCTTCTTCAGTAACGAAAGGAAACTAATTGATCCATTTTACATCAATACAACTCGTGGTGGAGGGTATAACAAGATCGGCCCGGCCGAACATAACGCCGTTCTTACTTGTTAAGATTAATATATTTTGTCAAGTACAAAAACATTTAACTTTATCAAAAATTATTAAATTTGTATACTATACAACCACATGTTAACGATTTATCGTGGAGAAGTTTCGTGATCACTGAAAACCTTAAGTTCGGCTAAAATCCCCAATATAATCGAGAGGTATCGTTATATGGGTGCTATACCAAAACGTGGACCTATCTTTGCAATTTTTAGTGGAGATTTTTTTTTGGTCATTTAGAACGTAAAATGTCAAATTTCAATTAATGCGGTCAACAGATGTAGCTAAAATACTTAAAATCGGGAGGTTTCGTTATATAGCGCGGCGCCTATATCTAAAAGTTGACCTATCTCCACCATATTCCTCTTGGAACTTCAAGTGCCAAATTTAAGCCAATTTGGGCGGAAAATGTAGCTAAAATCCTAAAAATACCTTAATATGGGGGCTATACCAAAATGTCCTATCTCGATAATTTTTTGTAGATAAGTTTTTTGGTCATTGGGAACATCAAATGTCAAATTTGAGCTTGTTTGGTCAAAAAAAAATTAGCTAAAATCTTCAAAATACCTTAAATCGGGTGGTACCATTATATACAAGAATATGGACCTATATAGCTAATCTTTGAACTTGACCTGTAGTAGTATTCTGTACCTCAATTTTTGGTTACCGACAAAAATCGGTAAAATTAAAATGTTTATAATTTCGGTAATTCACGAAAATGTTCGGTAATTTAGCGAAGAAAATAAATTCGTCGCTAAGACATACCGATAACATCAATGTTGTAAACTTTTATTGATACTTTGAATTTTACCGATTTTTGATCGATACCAATACTGCTTATAGAATACACTCAGTTGAAAAATTTTAGCATTCTATCTCAATTATTGCGTACGCTAGATTGGTTACAACAGACGGACGGAAATGGCTAGATATATATGGGGATTTCTGAGTGAAACTGTACACTTTTTCAAAATGAGGTTTTTGATTTCTTTTATTTTTTGCTGTGGTGATGCTGCTCATCAGCAAAACATTTCAGTATATTTTCAGATTTTTATTGACCCACGCCTCCAGAGACATCGCGACTTAAAAAACTCGATATATGTAAAAAATATATGCAAATAAATACTCATAATTTCTTTAATATTGGTCCAATTTGAACAAAATCGTTTTTTGTATGTTTTGTTGTTTTATCATCTATTTAATAAAAAATAGAAACCGTGGGCTTGGATGCGATTTAATATTTTAAATAAATTTTTAGCAAAGATTGATTTTTAGCAAAGATCTGCCCTAGGCAACACGCAGTGTCGTCAGGCTTCATGTGACATTTTTTGAAAAGGAATTTACTTCTAAACATTTTCGTCCGATAATTTTTTACAAATTTCGACGTGGATACTCACGGCAAGAGTGCATCGATCAAATTAAATATATGTCGATAAAGGAACATCCCATAGCACTATGAAAAACTGGTTTAATGAATTCAATCGTGGACGACACTCGTAAAAAAACGGAGTTCGTGAGCGTCGTCCAAAGACGGCCGTTGTGTCAGAAAAAAATTAAGCCATGTGTGAACGGATAATGCAAGATCGCCATGTTATATACCCTGAGATAGAGGCGTCCTTGGCCATTTATTCCACCGACTAACATTTAATATTGCATGAACACTTGGCGGAAAAATGGGGATTTTCGAAAAAATATAATCGGGTTGCTTCAATAGATTTTTATAAAATGGATCTAGGTGACGAATCATAAATCATGCTTATGAACCCGAAAAATAGCAGCAATCGCCAGAAGATGCTGTAAAATTTTCTAAATCGAAAAATTACGCAGTTTTTAAGGTGCTTAAGATAAATCAAAATAAATAAAAATCAAATGTCGTTCGTTGGTAATGGCATTAGTTGAGAATGACTGGACCGATTTGAATAATACTTTTTTTGAAATGTTCGTCGTAACCTAAAGGCATGAATTTCGAAAGTGGCACGGTATCTGGTGATGTTCAACATTACATCAGCCATGAAAAACTAAAAAAAATATACGTCTCAATAAGCGGGAGAATTTGACTTAACCATTTTTTTTAATTTTTATTATTAGATCGCTTTCGGACGATAACACTGTGCAACAAAATGGAGCTCAAAGTCTGGGGGGTGGAAAATTCCTATTGGAGATGAAAGCCCTTGGTGAGTATATACAGAACCCCGAAGGACAGATTCGCCCTGAGTCGAACTTTCGCGATATGGCGTGATGAATATTTTGCTGGAGACCCTAAAAGCCATCTGGAATCAGCGTTATATCATTGTTCGCTGTTGTTTAAGCTTATATTTAAGATTACATGTCCTCAGTCAAATCGAATGAGGATTATTTTTTTAGAGCACTTGGACCTTCTAACTCGCTTCCTTCAATGTCCTTTTCGTCCTTTATTTTAAGAGCCGCTATAAAAGTACCACAAGATGACGTTTTTCAGCTTCGAAATGTTCTGCAAAAATGTCGGCCAAAAAATTTTAGGTACGGCTCTCATTGACAACAAATCGATTTTGTCGCGTTTTCGTGGTCGCTTTGTGTATTTACCCTGATTTTGTTCACAAAAAGACTATATTTTGTTTTTTGTATATTCGTTGCAGAACATACAAAAACACAAAACACAGTTTTTTTCGGAGCAAACAGGGGTAAATTTCAAAAATGACCACGAAAACGCGACCAAAATCGATTTGTTGTCAATGAGAGCCTAAAATTTTTTGGCCGACATTTTTGCAGAACATTTCGAAGCTGAAAAACGTCATCTTGTGGTACTTTTATAGCGGCTCTTAAAATAAAGGACGAAAAGGACATTGAAGGAAGCGAGTTAGAAGGTCCAAGTGCTCTACAAAAATAATCCTCATTCGATTTGACTGAAATGGCTTTTAGGGTCTCCAGCAAAATATTCATCACGCCATATCGCGAAAGTTCGACTCACGGCGAATCTGTCCTTCGGGGTTCTGTTTATACATACCAAGGGCTTTTATCTCCAATAGGAATTTTCCACCCCCCAAAATTTCGGTTCACAGTGTAATAAATCCTAAACAGCATCAAGGTGCGAAAAAATCCGACAAAGTCCGTAAGTCAAAAGAAAGGTTGCAGAGAAAATCTGTTCATAAATTTAAAATCCTCAATGAATAACTCGGTTTGACAAAGGAAACTAAATGAGGTAGAAAATACCTATTTTTGAATTGCAAAGCATAAACTCCATAAAAAGTTGTCATTAAAACTCAAACGGGTCTACTAGTTCTTAAATAGAACTAAAAAACAAATGTTAAAAAATTTTATTTTGTATTTTCTTTTTTTGGTAAAGTAACAAATGTATCACACTGGTATAAAAACATTTTATTGACAAATTTTAAAAAATTAAAAAATATAGTAATCATTCCAATCCCACTACCAAATAGGACTTAAAATGTTTGTAATTGATGGTAGTTTAATACAAAAAATTTCAAGGAAATCGAGGGGGTCAATCATTGTTAAAAATTGATTTTTAACATAAAATATCGAAAATTGCATCCAAGTCCACCGTGCAAATGTTTTTCTATTTTTATTAAAAAGCTGAAAAAACAGAAAAGGTACAAAAAAGATTTTTTCAAATTGGACCAATATTAAAGAAATTATGAGTATTTCTTTGCATATAGTTTTTACAGAATTTGACCTTTTCAAGGTGCGATATCTCTGGAGCCGTTGGTCTAAAAAATCTGAAAATATAATGAAATGTTTTGCTGATGAGCAGCATCATCACAGCAAAAAAATAAAGGAAAACAAAAACCTCGTTTTAAAAAAGTGTCCGATTTCACTCAGAAATCCCCATATACTTTATGTGGGCGCAAATGATTAGTTCGATGTGCTACAAACAGACAAACAAATTTAATATACCCTCCATATTATGGTGGATGGTATAATAAAATGTTCCGACAACCAAAAAATACTTCGATTGTTTCTTCAGTTATCACTTTGTAAAATATTTCTAGCATATTAACTAAAATTTGAAATAATTAGTAAATATAATAAACATGTTATCAAAATATCAAGAAGATTCGGGAACGTTTGGTTTCACCTCCAAAATAGTTGGATTTTTTTATTGATAATTTTATCATAAAAATGTTCAAGGCATGGTTGGCTATATTAAATATAATATTATTATTCTACAGTGTCTTATTTTGCTTTGGAGGTGAAGGCTTTTGGTTATCTCCCTTCGTCAGTCAAGAAATGTCATTGATAACATAATTACCGAACTAACCGCGTACAATGACATAGACAACAGCATTCTTTTCTCAACCATCACCGACCGATATGTAAGTTATGCCGCTCTTCCTACAACAGATAAGATAAAAGCATGGACACAGTCTATGGTTAACAACGGGAATTTTTTTCTTTTTTTTGTTTTTGTGTTTTGAACATTCAACCTCAATGTTATGTTATCGTCAGATTTACGACTTGTGAAGTCTATATAAACAATAAAATTTATAGTTTAATATAACGTAATCATTTGAATGCATGGTTTAGGATCAGAGAATTGGTTTTTTTGCTTTTGTTTGAAAATAATGTGATAATTTCTATATTTACTTTGATTATTATTATTATTTTTCACACATCTGATGAATTCATCATGATTATAAACAAATTATTATTTTATTGGGGTAATATAAGCAAACAAATAATAGAGGGATTTTTGGATTTAAAGGTTAGATTTTTCGATTTTATTGTAAGCTTACATATATCTAACTAAAACTAATTCACAAAATTATAGTTCAAATGGCCATAAAGAACTCAGTTAGTCAGTCACATATTTCAATAACATTAGCTTCCATACTACGTGCCAAACCACACACCCACTTCTTTTCTCCGAATATTTGAACATTGATATGGAGTCTAAGAATAATTCTTCGCATGCAGCAGCACTTTATGATTTTCACTTAGCAACAACAATATGTTTGTTGCAGTGCTCCAGTTTACTTTCTACTTCTTATCGAAATATTTATCACAGCTGATATGACATATTTTTATATAAATCGTAATATCTAAAACACGCGTCATTTATTGTTTGGTTTAAAGAAATTGTGTAAACAAGTATTAGAAAGATAAATATGTTCAGTTCTGACGCCTTTAATTGATTGTTAATTAGAAGTTCACATTTGATAACAAATCGACGCACGGTGGTCGGTGGTCGAAAGCACTGATCTAGCGGCGCGAAATTAATAACTTGCAAACGTATTGAGATACGTCACTGAAATTTGGCACAAACTCAGCTTGTACCTGTGGGTAATAATGGGCCAAATATGAACAATATCGGCTGATGTTTTGGTATAGCCCCCATATAACGGTACTTAAGATTTTCGGTATTTTGAGGATTTAAGCCACAATTTCGTAGCAAATTCCCTGTAATTTGGTACTTTGGGTTCCTAGTGGTCAAAAAATAATTTCACCAAAAATTATGGACATAGGTGCAGGTTTTGATATAGCCCCCATGTAACCGTACCTCCCAATTTAAGGTATTTTGAATATCATGACCACATTATTAAACCAACTTGGCTGTAATTTTGCATTCGGTGTTCTCACTGCATGTAAAATCTTCTTACAAACATTTTCAACACAGATTTATGTTTCGATGTAGCCCCTTTTATGGTACCCCCGATTCGTTGAATTTTTACTTGTTATCCCATATTTAATAACATATTTAGCTATAATATGGTATTATAGTGTCTCGGGAGTAGAAATCCTCCTTGCAAACATTTCTCACGATAGGTCCATATTTTGATTTAGCTCCCATACAAATGCACAGCTAAATTTGTATGAATTTCATGCAAAATCCCTTTTTTTAAAAGTGCAGTCGTCAAAAGATTTGCAAATATTTGCAGCCCAAATGTGGTTATTCCGTATCCAGAGAGTCCAATTTCTTTCCCCAAAAAATAATCGAACCTAAGTTCGGCTAAGTTTACAAGATGCACTCTATGGAACAAGCGCGTACGAACCATAAAACACAAAAAAATTTAATTTTTTGAAATTTATTGCTATATAACTAAGTACCTCCAGACCCCAAACTAAATTTTATAATTTAAATCTCACCCTCTGCTATTAATTGAATATAAATCTTGTCCAGTTTCATTACGAATGCATTTAACATTTAAACAAATATGAAGTTAATTTGTTTGCAACAATTTTTAAAATATGATGCAACAAAAACTCTTGCATTTGATAGTGAATAACTGAGTGAATATTTACAACAACAAAAATTAAAAAACAAAATCTTTGTCTGCGAAGTGTCTGTAATCGATACAATGGAAAATATTTCGCAATTTTATAGTTCGATTTTTTGACTTTTGCGCCGCTAGATCAGTGGTTTCGACCAGTGTGCGACGGTGCGATAAACATAAATGGAAGGCGCTTACACCGGCGAAGTTTTTGCGGATGCTTAAACTACAATGTTCTTAGACGAGAAAAATCAAAAATAAAAAAAAATCGCCAGACGGCTTTTAAATAAATCGGGGTCAAAGTTCACATTTTCAGAGTTTGTTAGGTTTCCACGATTTTCCTTGGAAACCGTAAGTCCTATCGTAATCAGATTGTTATAGCTGCTTAAATTCTCTACAACATTGACCTTTATGATATTTTCGTAGGTTTTACCATTTTTGAGATATAGAAGTTCAAATTGGGACAATGTACTGACTGTATCGCCTCCTTATAAAACAATGTCATGACTGCAATTTCCCAACACGAGTATCTCAAAAATGCTACAGTCTAGGACAAAACTTACAAAAACCACTCACAGGTATTACATTTTTTCCAGTCCCATTTCGATAGGACTTGCCGTTTTCAAGCAAAATCGTGAAAACCTAACAATGAATCTAAGAAATGGTAAAACCTAGGAACAAATCATAAATGTCAATCCTCTAGAGAATTTTCACAGATACAACATTTTTTAGTCCCATTTCAATAGGACTTACGATATCCAAGAAGAATGGCGAAAACCTAAAATAAACCTAAACAAGTGAGAAAATGCTATAGTCGGTATTGGGCCGACTATGTGATACCCTACACCACTACCTCTGTGCATAATCTTTTCACTCGAAAACATTTCTTTTAGGGAGATACGAAAGTTTTCACCAATCTGGCTTTTATACCAAATGACTTAAGGCGAACTGAACCAAAATAATTAATATTTAATTTTATATTGGACTACTATCGACATCACCAACATCAATATTCTTCTATCTCTGTGAGAAAATTTCGTGATGATCCGATCAAAATTCCGACCTGTAGTGTGATTGCAGAAAAAGTGGAAAAAAGGGATGTATTACCGACTATTGCGATATCTCTATTATTTGACCACCTACGCCAACCTACTTTGCATAATTTTAAAGATGGGATTTTCTATTTTCTTAGTCGGGCTTTGCTTTTAGATGGTCCCCAACCAAAGGTGTGATATCCGTCATTACTATTAAAATCGCAAAAATGAAATGTTGGGTTCTATTAGCGACTATTGCGATATCTTCGTTGTGTGACCGCCTACGACAACCTACGTTACATCGTTTAAAAGGCGATATTTTCTACTTTCATTGCCAAGTTTTGCTTTTTATATACCCCTTATAGACGCTGAGAAAATTGCTTTGGAATAAAATGTAGACATTTTCTCCAAATAACTTTTTTGCTCATTCCGACCACTAATTATTATCCGACAATCACCAAAATCAATAGGCTTCTTCCTTTGTGAGACCGCCATTAACCCTCAAAATTTCGTGACGATCCGATCAAAATTGCGACCTGTAGCGTGATTTCCAAAAAAGTGGAAAAATGGGATGTATTACCGACTATTGCAATATCTCCGTTATTTAGTCACCTATGCCGACCTAGTTTGCATCATTGTAAAGATGGGATCTTCTACTTTCATAGTCAGGCTTTGCTTTTGAAAAGTCCCTAACCAAAGCTGTGATATTTGTCATTATAATTAAAATCGCAAGAATGAAAATTTGGGTTTTATTTGCCACTATTGTAATATCTCCGTTGTTGGATCACCTACGAGAACCTACTTTACATCATTAGAAAGGTGATATTTTCTACTTTTATTCTGAGGTCTTGCTTTTGGTATACCCCATATAGAAGTTGAGATATTCGCTTTGGAAAAAAAACGTTGTCTTTTTATCCACATAAGTTTTTTGCCCATTCCGACCCCTGAACATTATCCGACTATCACCAAAATCAATAGGCTTCTTCCCCTCCGGGACCCTCATCAACACCCAAAATTTTGTAACGATCCGATCAAAATTGCGACCTGTAGCGTGATTACAAGGTTTAGATGGATAGACGGACAGACGGACGGACGGACTGACGGACGGACTGACGGACAGACACACATAGCCAGATCGACTCAGCTCGTCGAGACATTCATTTTGGTATATATAAGTATGGGTTTACGACCATTATTTCGATGCGTTACAAACTTTTTGGGCAAAACCAACTTATAATACCCTCCCCACATAGTGGTGTTGGGTATAAAAATGTGAACTTTGACCGCGATTTATTTAAAAATCCCACCGGAATTTTTTTATGTTTTTTGATTTTTTTCATCTATCAGCATTGTAGATTCAGAGTCCACAAAAACTTCCCAGGTTAAGCTCCTTTCATTGAAAGTTGGTGAAATATTTATACCCTACATGTTCTTGAAGGTCCCGAAGGGGAAGAAGCCTATTGATGTTGGTGATGGTGGGATAATATTCAGGGGTCGCACAGAGGGGTGAAATCTCAAAAAACGGAGATTAATTCAAAAAATGAAATTTAGGTTTTGGTATAACTGTTGTTACATGGTTATAGGGTATAAAATTACTCGTCTGTTACCGAACTGCCAAGATCATATGTTGTTTACTTTTACAGTTACACGTTGCTAAAGTTGAAGAATTTTTAACAATTTCAAAAATAACATAAAAAAATAAATTTTCTTGTGTTTAAAGTCTAATATCTTTTTTCTGTGCATCAATAGTGGCCATTATAGAATGGAATCGTCAACTTCAGGTAGTTATCAGAATTTTAGAAAGATATAATTATAGCAAAAGTATTTTAGACACATATTCAAAATTAATTTAAAACTAGCTGACCCCGGTCCGCGTTGCTGGCCCGTCGTAATGAGTTTTAATGACAACTTTTTATCGACTTTATGCTTGAAAATTCAAAAATAGGTATTTTCTACCTCATTTCTTCGGTCTATTGTCAAACCGAGAAGGATTTTTTGTCTATAACCTTTCTTTTCTCTTACGGACTTTGTCGGATTTTTTCGCCAATTTATGCTTTTTAGGATTTATTATCGTCCATGTCCCTGTCTTTATCCTAAAGCGATCTAATTTTAAAGGTTAAAAAGTGGTTAAATCGAATTCTCCCGCTTATTGAGACTTATATGTTTTAGCTTTTCATGGCTGATGGACCGTTGAACCTCACCATTCAAGTAAATTTGTAAATATATAGTTTTTCTTGATCGGGGGCGCAACCACCGTTGTCTCGAAAACTAATTTGCAACCCGATGCACTCATAAGTTTAGCAAATAGGCCTCGAAATTCGTCTACAAATATATAGCATTTTGGACCACGGGACATTCCTGAACATTTTCTGAATATTAGGTTCAGTAGTTTTGGAAAAATAATGTTTTGAAAAGAGTGGGCGTGGTCATCAGTTTTCAAGATATAACATATTAAAAAAGTAGGCCTGGTCTGGTATCTTGGCTCCAACTATGTACCTAGGGTGCACACAACTTCATTGCCTACCAAAATGTATGCTGAAACCGATATAATCATACATTTGTCTTATATATAGCGTTTAACAGAAAGTCATGGGGAAGGTACCCCACCTCTTCCGAAATTCATAATATATACATAACAACGGCAAACATTGAGCTTTTGTCGCAAATTTTATGGAAATCCCTTCAGTAGTATTGGAGTTATGACATATTAAAAAAAAAACAGGCGTGGTCGGGCCTATAGGCCCTTAAAAATATCACATAGGGGAGGTACCCCGCTCCGGGCGTGGTAAACTTTTCTTTCCAAAAAACCTAAGTTGGGTTATGACAGCATTTGATTTTTATTCATAAAGGTAAGGCGTTTTTTTCAAATATGCCCCCTTCAAAATTCAAGAAAATATGCCCGACATTTTCAGGAAAATCGGTTCAGTAGTTTTGTAGATGTAACATATTTTAAAAAGTGGGTGTGGTCAAGTCATTGGATCCTAAAAAAGTGGGTAAGGTCTTCCGAAATAGATACATTCGTAATTATTGTAAATATAACATTGTTAAAAAAGTAGGGTATAGGGGAAGTAGCCCGCCCCTTCTGAAATTCAACTGAATTTGTAGCCTATTTTAAGCGGGGGCCATCCTTGTACATTCCCTGGCAATTTCAGGAAAATCGGTTCAGTAGTTTTTGTAGAAATGATAAAAATTGAAAAAAGTGGGCGTACATTTTCTTTGCATAAAAAAATATCAAAATCGGTCCAGCCGTTCTCAACTGATGCCATGACCAACGAACGGCATTTGATTTTTATTTTTAAAGACTTAAAAGTTTAGACAAATCGCGATTTCCTTGAAAATCCCTTCAGTAGTTTTGTAGATATAACCTAATTAGAAAGTGAGCGTGGTCGGATCTTAAGTCCCAACATAAGTACGTAAGGTTGGAGACACAATCGCCATTGACTCGTAAATAAATTCCGAAACCGATACATTCGTATTCGTTGCAAATATTGCATTTTTATAAAAATAGGGCATAGGGGAAGTACTCGCCCGATCCGAAAGTCAAAAAATATGTAGCCTATTTTTTATCGGGGACCAACCCTGTATATTCGCTGAAAGTTTCAGGAAAATCGATTCAGTAGTTTCGTAGATATAACATAATTAAAAAAGTGGGCGTTGTCCAGTCTTAATGCCCCAAATAAACACGTAAAGTCGGAGACACAATCGCCATTGACTCGAAAATTAATTTTCAAAGCGATACATTTGTAATTGTTGCAAATATTGCATTTTTACAAAAATAGGGCATAGGGGAGGTACCCCGCCCGATCCGAAATTCAACCAAATGTGTAGCCTATTTCAACAGGGGGCCATCACTCTACGTTCCCTGAAAATTTCAGGAAAATCTGTTGAGTAGTTTCGTAGATATAACATATTTATAAAAGTGGGCGGAAAAGTGGGCGTTGCCAATTTTTCTTTGCATAAAAACCTAACCTGGACTATGACTAACATTTCCACAAAAAATTATCCAAATCGCTCCAGCCGGTTTCAACTGATTCAATTACCAACAAACGACAATTGAGTTTTATATATAAAGATTTATCCATATTTTCCCTATTTTGGAAAAGTATATAGAGTATTAAAAAAAAGTAGCGAGACGTAGCGCGATAATGATAATTTTGTATTTTAGTCCTGAGTGTTGTCTTTCGAAATCAACACAAAACTCGTGCCGTTTTTTGCCGTTATTTTTTTATTGAAGAAATGGTGAAAATAGTCATTCATTAAAAATCTGGGAATTATTAGGGTACCACTATAATAAAACGTTTAACAATAATTTTTACAATATCTATTCCAAAATATGTAAAAATTCTCCTAAAGGAATGGGCAAGATCTTCAAAATATGTCAAATTTGACTGCTCCTGTATATGGAGGTTATTCCAAAGCGAGAGCATATGGGGACTATGTTTCGTAAAAACAATTTTAATCCCTTTAAAATGCACGATTTACAATTTAAGCAACTTTAGTTTCAATATATAGTTAAAATGTTCGAAAACCCCAACATTTGACTGAACCTTTACATGGGGGCTATACGAAAACATTGACCTATATTGAAAATTTTTCCCACGATGAATTCTTAGGCACTCAGAATTATAAATCCTAATTTGCAGAAAAATATACTAAAAAATGTGGTCAAGACCCTCGAAATGCATAAAATCGGGAGATACCCTTATATGGCAGCTACATTAAAAGATTGATCTAACTTTATAATTCATTGCCAAATATTAGCTTAAGCAGTAACTGAAAATATTAGAAGATTTTAGCCTACTCAAATAAGAAATGTAGACAAAACCGTAAAAACACGTCATATTTTTATGGTACCAATTTATGAGGGCTTCGAAAATACCTCTCCAATCCCTTAATATGCACCAAAACTCTGTTCCGTTATATTGATTGAGGTGTAAACATTCCAAAAATATTAACATTAGGCCACCTGAATGCTTTCCTGAATTAATCTCCGTTTTATGTCATCTCACCCCACTGTGGGTCGGTTTGGGCAAAAAACTGATTTGTAGAAAAATTCAACGTTTTATTTCAAAGCGAATATCTCCGCTTCTAAAAGGTGTTATCAAAAGCAAAACCTGCTAATGAAAGTAGAAAATGTCACCTTTGCAACGATGTAACGTAGGATGTCGTAGGTGGTCAAACAACGACGATGTCACAATAACCGCTAATAGATCCCAACTTTTAATTTTAGCGATTTTAATGATAATGACAGATATCACAGCTTTGGTTGGGGACCTTCCAAAAGCAAAGTCTGACTATGAATGAAGAAAATTCCATCTTTACAATGATGTAAAGCAGGTTGGCGTATGTGACCAAATAACGGAGATATCGCATTAGTGGGTAATTCATCCCATTTTTTAATTTTTTTTGTAATCACGCTACACGTCGCAATTTTGGTGATTTAGGTGATGGTCGGAATGGGCAATAAACTTATTTGGAGAAAAGGCCAACGTTTTATTTCAAAGCGAATATTTCTCTTCTGTAAGAGGTACATCGAAAGCAAAACCTGGTAAGGAAAGTAGAAAATAACATATTAGTACGTTGTCATAGGTAGTCAAACAACGGAGATATCGCAATAGTCGATAATGCATCCCTTTTTATATTTTTTGTGCAATCACACTTCAGGTCGGAATTTTGATCGGATCCTCACGAAACTTTGGCGGTTGATGGGGGTTTCACAGAGTAAGAAGCATATTTCCCATTTTTTTGGTTTTGAGTTGTACTGACGATGCACATAAATGCGTTTCAACAAAATTGACCTGTATTAATGAAGACATTCAGAGCAAAGGTGCTAAGCGATCCCACACGCAGAAAAATTTATGTAGAAATATGTTTGGATCCAAACAAATATACGTTTGGGACCGGTTGCAAACAAATATATGTTTGGGTCCAAACAAATATATGTTTGCAACACTTTGTAACATATCTCAATTTGATATGTTTGGGTAAAACATATTTTTTATGTTAGGACATCTTTTTCATGGGTGGAGAGAGGATGTTTGTCAACGAGAGTAATAACAGTACTCTCGCGGCTGCGGAATGCTGTTTTATAATAAAGAGTTGTGTGTATTGTATAATAGAAGACGTAGAAGGGGGCTTTGGTGCTTTGATGGTGTGTATGCGTCAAACTCGTGTGTTTCTTGTTTTGTTGTTGTTAACCAAAGTAGCAGGCGAAGAGGATAAGAAGAAATGGTATGAATTATTTCGTTTTTTTTCTTCAGTGTTTTAGTTGCCAGCGTAGCGTCTAGACGGTAAAGTGAGTGAATAAATCAGTGTTTTGTGTGTTTCTTAAAGAAATTGTGTTTTTAGTAAATTAAATGCCCAATACATTTTATAGTTGTATCAAAAAGTTGAATGGTAATTACATACATATGTATATTTGAAATATGGTATATCCATATTTATTTATTAAATAATCATTTGATTCCAGATGCCGATTCCCCACTGATGATGTCAACTTTGAGTAAAATTTGTTCTATTTCACAACTAAGGAGAAGCGTTCAACTACGTTATTTCAATCAGTTTTTCTTTTATTTAAGCGTGTTATGTATTTCTTTGAAATTTTGTATGTATGTTGTTGTTGTGCCTTTCAATAAACAAAAACACCACCATTTGTGTGTATATTATAGAGAAGGTATCGGCACCAATACAAATGCATTGTTTGCGGCCTCACGCATACGACTCTCTCTCGCTCTCTTCACAAACAGCGTGTGCGTTAATGCATTGCTAAAATTAAAAATCATTGAAACAACCGACAACAGAACCTTCTTCATTGACTTCTTAACGAAGACTGAGTGGTGGTTGTTCTGTTGTTATTCTCATCAAGGGCACGTGTGCCCCTTTTTGCCGGACATTGTTATAGAGATATCAAGTGAGCTCTTACTGAGAGCAAGAGGGCATACATTTAAAAGTGTTTTACATTGAAAATTGCGCTCTCAGTAATCGCCCACTGGTGCATGTGTTTGTTTTTTTTTTGTGGCTTTTGGGTTTGTATTTTTTTGCAACCAAACATTTAAATTGTTTGCACCCAAACATATAAATTGTTTGTACCCAAACATATAATTTGTTTGCAGGACCCAAACATATGTTATGTTTGGGACTGTTGCAAACATATATTTATTTGCTGCAAAATATGTTTGGGACATATGTTAGAGAGGCCGTTTTTTTCTGCGTGCACTTTTAATATTTTGAATTTTACCAGTCAAAAGCTTATGCTCAGGGGTAGTGGTGTAGGGTATCACATAGTTGGCCCCGACCCGACTTGGCTCACTTGTTTAAACTAAATTTGTACAAAATATTAGGAGATAGATATCGAAAGATATCGTGCATACGATTTTAGTGACATTTTTTAATATTCGGAGAATTACCAGACATTGTGGACCGGTGTTGATGGGCATCTTCGAACTTAAACTAAGTAAAGACCAAACCGGTCACTCCCATCAAGAGTTATGGAGCGCACAATGTTTCCGAACAGTTTTGAACTTCTGTGGGCGAGGTACCTGAAGGAGTGGACCGATATGGCTTATCTTCGAACTTAAACTATGATCGGACAAAATATTACTAATGCCAAATTTTGGACCGAATCTGCAGATCCGTTCGAGATTTTTCTTGTGTTCCAACCACTATACACGGTGTCATAGTTTTTTGTTTTTGCAACTTTCAGGCTATTTTCTCAAATTTCCCCTTGATGAAACTTGTACCGTTATATGGGGTGCAGTGAATACAAGTTTTTACAACAAAACGCGATTCGAAAGGAGTGGGCCGATTGAGTCCATATTTGAACCTCATCTAAGTCTGGTAGAAATTTCACGATGTGCAAAGAATGGACCACATCGGTTACTCCCTTCAAAAGTTATCGTGCTCACAAATTTTGCAAACATTTTCCTAATTTTTTGGGGAAGGTACAGGAAGGAGTGGACTGATATAACCCATATTCGAACTTATATTAAATTTGCACAAATTATTACGACAGCCAAATTTTGGACCGAATCGGATGATCTGTTCGAGAGTTATTGTGCGCTCAAGACAGCCAGACAGGCAGACAGACGGATAGGCATGGCTAAATCAACTTCAAATAGTCTGAAACGGTTTCGTCCAAACATACTTGGGGTCTAAAACCATTATTTCGATGAGACACATTTTGTCCGTATGAAAGTGTATTTACCTTTGTTAGCATAAATGCTGAGGGTATAAAAACCTAAATATGTGTCCTGAATTTGTATATCTCAGAAAGGTAAAACCTAGGAATGATGTCAATCCTCTGAGAATTTTCACGGCAATAAAATTTTCTGCAGCCCGATTTCGATAGGACTTAAGGTTTCCAAGAAAAATCGCGAAAGCTTAAAATAAACCTAAAAATTTGATTTCTTTAAAAATCCCTCCGGCATTTTTTTTCGTTTTTTGTTTTTTCTCATCTGTGAGCATTTTCCTTTCATTTAAAGTTGGTTCAGTTAAAGTTGTTTTAAAAACAAATTATTTGGGAATATACAAATGTTCATACATATTTATGCTAAAAGGTGAACTGATTGTATGGAGTTTTTGGGGAATATAACTGGATCTAATGAATGTAAAACAAGTAAGAAATTATCAGTCAGCTGTGCTCACGGAGATATACCCTCCCCTCTGATCAAAAAAAAAAAAGAAGCAAATACAGTGATTATGCCGTATATAAAATATTATGATTTTGTATCACGATTTTGTTTCAAGATAGGTGGAATCTGTAGGTACCGTAATGTGCGGCTATACCAAATCATTGACATATAGTGCAAACATTTTTAATAAGCAAACTTCCGAATTATATAGAAATCGAAATTTAAAATTACTTTAAAATAAATTTGGAAGAAATTTTTGAAAAATGTTGATAGTCATCTTGCCACTAGCCATTTTAGAACCAGCCTGCAGGGTTTTAGGAGCTTCTGTACCATTATCTCAAGAACTATGGACTTACTCTGGAAGAAAATTGTACCGTTATAATAGGGACCATGAAAACAACCTTCTGCATAAAATTTCGTATAGATCCGAGACGAGTTCTCAAACTGCAATTTTCACAAATTTTGTGCGGTAGGTACCCGAAGGATGGGACCGATATACTCCATCTTGCAGGTTTGCCAGTTTAGTTGGTGTCGTCAGAGTTTCTTGGAGCTTTTATGCCATTATCTCAGGAAGTATGTACCGTCGTAAAGGAGCCCGAAAGAACAACCCGCTAAAACAAATCAAAACGATCTAAGAAGTGCTATTAAACTTCAATTATTCCGAATTGTGTGTTAGAGGTCCGATATAAGCAATATTGTAATCAATATTCTAATGAATTGTACTACGTGCAATATTTGGACCAAATCAATTGCAACCTCCTAGAGTTATCGTTCCCACCATTTTACAGAAAAATTATAATCTTTTGCGGGGAAGGTACCCAAAGGATTGGACCTATATGGCCCATCTTCTGACTTGATCTAAGTTTGAACAAAATATTATGACAGCCGAATTTTGTATCGATTCGGTTTAACCTTTTGAGAGTTATCGTGCGCACCAGACAGCCAGCCAGCGTGACAGACGGACGGACATGGCTAAATCGACTCCAAATTTTCTGAAACAGATTTCGTTCATACCTACTTGAGGTCTTAAACCATTATTTCGATGAGGCACATTTTGGTCGTATCAAAGTGTATATAAGTAAAAGTCCAAAAAATTTAGTCTGCACTAATATAATACGCGAACTACTGAAGTTTGCCAGTAATTGTAACTATTGCTGGTTCAATTTAAATGTTTTCTAACAAAGCTAAAAAATTTCGCAAAAAATAGAAATATATAAAAAACGTTAAAGCTAACGAGGTTTTTTACGTTGATATTCGATTGCCGGTTTAATTAAGGATATCGGCACAAAGTAAAAGTAGAAAAATACGAAAAGATATAATGCTTCTAATGTATCACTTCTGAAAATGCACCCTTTATGGATGCTGACATTTTGAAGCCGGATTTTAGGTGTTTTTGTGTTTTTGATCTGGCTGCGAAGCGTGTTCGCGTATTTCAAAAAAAAAAACATCCATCCACTAAAGAGGCGGAAACAGCTAATGCAAAAATTTTAAAATTTTGAGAAGAAAATCAGTAAGATATCTAGAATTTGTTCGCGTTTTGTTATCGTTTTCAGCTAGGAACCGGTATGGAAGCTGTATTCTATTTATCCCAAAAATAGATGGTGAATGTACACCCACGGTTCTATACAGTTTTTTGCACACTCAACTGCAGACGATGCTACGTCTTAGCGGCCAAAGTAAATCCTAGAAAATGTGTACAAATTAAAAGAGAAAAATTCGCTGGAGCTAAATGATGATAAGCTGGACACAACGGTGATTTCGGCCAAGTCTACTCAGGAAGATTGTTGTGGCTCTAACGAAGAAAATATGGACCTTGATGCTCAACCGAAGGCGGGTCTGACTCCGACATGCCGACAAAAGGTTTCAGAGGCAGACTGCAACTGAATCGCTGTCCGACGACGGGGAATCTAACGAAACCCCGACAATGTTCAGCGACTCAATGGTTGGACCTGCCCGAGAAGCAACTGAACCGATGCACTATAAACGTGCTGCATCGAATCTCCGCAAGTTTGTAGGGCGAGATGTGAATTTGCATTCGGAATTGGAGGTTCACCTCATCAGGAGTAAGCTGAAATTCGTAAGGAAGTTCAAAAGAACTTAGCCACACGCTTTTCATCGCGAGCACCAGGTGGAAAGGATCTTCCTCCAGAATCAAGCACTTTCTCGACCCGGAGCCTAAAAGGCATCCCCGGAAACGAACAAAGTAGTAGAGTCGGCGAAGCCCACTGCCTCTGGCTAAGGGGTGGAGCCGAAATCTGGTCCGAAGCCAAACCCGAGCCAAAAAGGTACTGGAAAAGACCATTGAGTGTACCCACAAACCAACTGACACCCATAATGGTGATCGGCTGGCGAAGGAATCTGCCTCAAAGCCCGATTCTGCGCCAAAAAGCAAACGTGAAGGTGAAGTATGGTACCTGTCGGTCTGGACAGGAAGATGGCCAAGCCGATCGATCTGCAGATTAGGAGCCATGTATACACCGCCTCCCTAAGCATTTCGCAGCATGCCTATATAAAAGGTAAATCTGTGGAATCTTCACTGCATGAGGTGGTAGGTTACCATGAGCGGAACATGGAAAATTCAAACTTTACGTTGGCTGCCTTCCTAGATATGGAAGGAGCTATCAACAATTTAGAACGTGAGAGGTTAATGTATCTCTCACTTAAAAAAGTTAATACACCTGACACCTTGACATGTTGGATAAATAAAATGCTAAAAGCAAAATTATAATTTCAAATATATGGGAGACAAAAGTTAGGAAAACAGTAACTAGAGGCACCCCTCAGGGTTGAGTGCTTTCGCCGTTACTGTGGCTACTCGTAATCAATAATATTTGGACGGAACTGGATAATCAAGATATCAAAGTTGTTGCCTATGCGGACGACGTAGTGCTATTGATTCCGGTAAGTTCCCGTCCACCATTGGGCTAAAGCTAACGGCCATGGAGTTAATTCAACAAAGACAGAACTGGTAAAATTCACTAGGAGTCTTTGTTCCACCAACACTGCATGGAGTGTACCTTCATATCTCTCCCGTAGCAAAATACCTTGGCACAATCCTAGACTGTGAATTACGATGGAAAATAAATGCAGAGGAGAGGGCGAAAAGATGGTTAATTGCACATTATTCATACAAGAGTTCTATAGGAAAGCTGGGGACTAAACCCATCGATTATACATTGGTTGTATAAGACCGTGGTGAGGCCCATCCTATCCTAAGGATATCTTGTCTGGTGGCACTCCCTGCGCCAAAAATCGACATCCAGCAAAATATACAAGGTGCAAAGAGCAACCTCGATTCTTATAACTGGAGGCGCGAGGAGCACACCCCAAGCTGCACTTACGGCCTTTGGGTCTCAGCATTAACAGACTGTTCATGTATGTCGACCGAAAGGTTTTTTGCGCTTCGGAAGTGAAAAAAAATCATTTTCTGTTCATGTAAAATCTATGCGACCGACAAGCCATACGGAATAACACGTAAACGTACACTTTTCCATTTAATTTGGGTTTATGTATTTCGAAAGGACTGTCTCTTATAGAAAGAGAATGTCAAAATCACTCACTTGCTTTGTAGATGCCGAGTAGAACGTAAACTCGCGAATAACACCGAAAATCTTAAAACAAGAAACAAAAACATTCTTGAAACAAAATAAAAATTTTGTAGACACGTTTTAATGGCGGTTTTATTCATTATTTTGAAGAAATCAATAAAATAAAATAATTCAAAATAACAACACATTTTATTTTCTCAAACAAAACAAATCACACATATTCCAATGTTTGTATGTATATGTGGATTTTGTTTTCATTTCTCATTTGGCTCTCATTTATGGAACATAGTTGTACAAATGTACATCCAAATAAGTAGTATTTCGCATAGGATACGTAACGGCAGTCGCACGATAGTTTGCGAAATACATGAACGCATTTTTGGACGGAAGTGAGTGACTGCTTTCCTTTCGTACAGGTTTCCGTGCGACATACATGAACAGGCGGTAAGTGTCAGGCAGCACGTAGTGCCCTAAGGTTGCATAAACAGAATCTTTGTTGCAATTGTGTCTATGGGCATGGATGTATCCTGAACGAGTCAGAAGAAAGTATCAAAGTGATCCAAAGTGTAAAACTAAGGGACTAAATATCACCAGTCTTGAGATTTGACGATGTAGATGTCGTTATCCCTAGTAGCGACGACTGGAACCGTAGCAACCCTCCCCTGGACGGTCTGGCTTTTTATACAGACGGTTCCAAGATGGAAGAAGGTGCCGGGGCATTTTGAAGGTTTTAGCCTCATTCTAACACCAAATTGGCTGAAATTTGGTACTTTGTCTTCGTTGGGGGTATACAACTTTCCCCTAGAAATTTGTCGGTATAGGTCCACGCCTTCATATAGCCCCCAGAGAACGATACCACCCTATTTCCGCTATTTTGAAGGTTGTGCAAACAATATTCCATCGAAATATCTGAAATTTGGTATTAGGTATTTACTGGGTGTATTAAACGTTCCATGTGCAATTTGTCGGTAAAGGTCCACGCCTGAGTATAGTCCCACAGAACGGTAACTCCCTATTTCCGGTATTTTGAAGGTTGTGGTCTCAATATTCCACCGAAATTGCTGAAATTTGGTATTTGGTCTTCATTTGTGGTAGTAAACGTTCCAAATGAAATTTGTCGGTATAGGTCTACGCCTTCATATAGCTCACACAGAACGGTACCACCCGATTTTCGGTATTTTGAAGGTTTTAGCCTCATTATCACACCGAACTGGCTGAAATTTGGCCCTTAGTCTTCGTTAGGGGGTATAAAACTTTCTCCCAGAAATTTGTCGGTATGGGTCCACTTCTTAGAATAGCTCCCATAGAACGGTACCTCACTATTTCCGGTATTTTGAAGGTTGTAGCCTCAATATTCAACCGAAATTGATAAAATTTGGTATTAGGTCTTCACTGGGGGTATTTAGCGTTCCATGTGAAATTTGTCGGTATAGGTCCGCGTTTCGATATAGCCCCATGGAACGGTACGTCCCGATTTTCGTAGTTCTGAAGGGTGTGACATCAATATCCCACCCAAAGACTAAAATTTGTTAGTTAGGTTATTAAAAATTCCAAAAGAGAATTATCAGTATATGTCCGCGGGTTTCTTTATCCCCCATAGAAGTGTACCTCTTGATTTTCGATATTTTTAAGATTTTACCGATATATCGGAAATTTGGTATTTAGTCTTCTTTGAGTCTAAAAACTTTCCGCCCGGAATTTGTAGGTATAGATCGAGTTTTTGATATAGCCCGCATCGAACGGTACTTCCCGATTTTCGGTATTTTGAAGTTTAGCCACATTGTTTTACCGAACTTGCTGAAATTTGGTATTTAGTCTTCTTCATTAACGAAAGGAAACTAATTTGACAATTTTACTTCAATACAACTCGTGGTGGAGGGTATAACAAGTTCGGCCTGGCCGAACTTAACGCCTTTCTTACTTGTGTACCTTACAGGTTTCCTCTACAGCGTTTACCTATATCTTCTTTGGATGATCACAATGGACCGAAAGGTCTCCGAGTGACGCAGTCACACTTCGTGGCTGCACATCCCAAAACCTAACCTACCCTAAGATTTTCAGATGCATAAACAGCTTGATTGTTTTTAAAACAAGTTTCAAACCACCAATTTTTTGAATTTTTTCACTGAAGTTATGGAACCTCAGTAATTATATAGTATGTAGGAAGTCATAA
The DNA here is from genome assembly GCF_047663935.1 of Musca autumnalis. NCBI lineage: Eukaryota > Metazoa > Arthropoda > Insecta > Diptera > Muscidae > Musca > Musca autumnalis. Next base: position 195,278 of record NW_027411646.1, on the reverse strand, counting down.
ACTAACAAATCAGTTCGAGATACTTTTTCTGGTTATTTTATCTTATAAAAACGCTGTTCATTATATTGAAGAACAGCGTTTTTATAAGATAAAATAACCAGAAAAAGTAGGTTAGGTTAGGTTTAGGATGCGTAACTGCCGTGCTGGCAGCTACTCCACTTGGAGACCTTGTGGTCCATTGTGATCATCCTGACTGTTGAACTGTGTGTGTTGTAGTGATGATGATGATGTTACTGTGATTCGATGAGGTGTATGGTTGGGTATTGATTTATAGATGGAGAGTGCGGCTATGTGTATTGTTGAAGAGTTGTATCGGCTATGGATTTTATGGATGGATGATGGATGGTGTTGAAAAGAGTGAGATTTGTAGGCTAAGGACGAGATTTTAGATGCAGCTATATGACGATGTGTTAGTACAGATGGTGCTGATGTGTAGTGGAAAGTGTGATATACTTCTTGTTGTGGGCGATGCTGTATGGTGTTGCGTGACGGCAGATTATGGTGATCTGTGTCTGATGAGTATATGGTGATTTGTGCATACGGTGATGATGTTCTGAATGGTGCTGTGTACTTGAGAAGATTTGGATGCGACTGTATGGTTGTGTGCACATACAAATGATGATGATGTATGGTAGAAGTGTGATGTGTTGATGATAATATTCTAGATGGTGCTGTAAGCCTGCAGATAATGGTGCAAGGTTGTTGACGATGATATAGTGAGCTATGTGGGAGGAGATGGTGGATTAAGCTGGAGAGATGGGAAGGAGAAAGTAATGAGACAAAAGAGAAAAAATAAGAAGAATGAGTAACTGTAAGGGAAAGTAACAGATTGTTTTAAGAAGAGAGAGAGAGAGGATATTATTCTGACCCGCCCCAGAGCCACTTTAGACTCTTGCAGTAAGTCACCAGGATAGTAGGGTCAATAGAGGAAAAGTAAGATAGAGAGTCAATCACATAGTCTATGTCTTTTGACCATAAGTCTAGGGCATCTACACAAAAGGTACTCGATTGTCTCCGTTTCCTCCTCATCCTCGCATAACCTACAGTACTCAATGTTATTATCATCCCACTTACATGTCAAAGATCTTATTCTACAGTGGCCAGTTATGACCCCTGTAGCGATTCTGATTTCCGACTTGCAAAGTGAGAGAAGGGACGCAGTTCTACGCCCTGAGATTGCCGGCCAGATTGACTTCGACACCTTGCAACCAGGTGCGTCTTGCCAAATTCTTACGGTTTTCTCTGCATAGAACTGGCTGAGTTTGCCGAGGAAGTAGCAGAGCGGTGGCCTGACATAGTCCTCTACCGTAAGGTCAGATGACTGGGAACCACGCCTTGCTAATTCGTCAACAATCTCGTTTCCTTCAACATTGCAGTGTCCTGGCACCCAACAAAGGTTAAATTACATGTTTTTAAGGTGGATCTACAATTTTGAACGATCCTAGATTTGATAGTATATGACCCAAGCGCCTTAAGGGCAGCCTGACTATCTACGTAGACTGTGACTGTCCTACCTACTTGATCCGTCAGTCCTACTACCAATTCTAAGGCCTTCAATACTGCGATGACTTCCGCTTGAAAAACACTGCAATTTGTATTAAGCTTATAAGAACGCCTAATGTTCAGCTCCTCACAGTACACCCCCGCTCCAGTACCTTCAGCCATCTTTGAACCATCAGTAAAGATGGAGAGGCTATCGGGTAGTGGTCTGCCATGTACCCATTCACTCTGTCAGGGATAGAGACCTTCGCTGCGTCGAAATCCAGCGAAGACGAAATGTAGTCAGTTACACTCCCTTCGTCACTGAGTCCGATCAGACCTCTAAGCTGGTGTAAAATACTAGCATGTCCAGACCCAGAGGGTCGCCAGAGGTTAAGCTCCTTGAGCCTCAAGGCACTACGGGATGCTAGATACTGAACAGAAATGTCCAGAGGTTGGATGTTCAGTATTGCACTCAGTGCTGCTTGAGGGGTGCTCCTCACTGCTCCTGTAATAAGAACTGAAGCAGATCTTTGCACAGTACCTAACCTGGACAAATTGGACTTGCTGTTCAGGGCCTGCCACCAAACAAGACACCCATAGGTCAGAATGGGGCATACCACTGTCAAGAACAACCAGTGTATGACATGTGGTCTCAGACCCCATTGAGTTCTTGCAAGAATAGAGTGCAATTAGACCCCTCTTAGTGCGCTCCTCCGTGTTCCTTTTCCATCTAAGTTGATGGTCAAGAATCACTCCCAGGTACTTCGCCTCCGTAGAAAGATTTAGCTGTACTCCATCTAGTGTTGGTGGAACGAACTCGGCGGCCTTTCTTTTCCTAGTAAAGAGCACCAGCTCTGTCTTTGCCGGATTCACGCCAAGTCCGTTGGTGTGAGCCCAACGTGAGAGTTTGGCAAGTGCTCTTTGCATTAAATCAGACAATGTGGACAGAAATTTCCCGCTAATCAGGATGACCACATCATCGGCATAAGCAACTACCTTAGTTCCTAGATTGTCGAATTCTCTGAGTATCCCATTTATCACCAGTAGCCAGAGCAAGGGGGATAAGACTCCCCCCTGCGGTGTGCCTCTGGTGAAAGATCTCCTAATGGAGCTCTCCCCAATATTTGAATTGATAAGCCTGCTTCTAAGCATACTATCAATCCAATCTATTAGGATAGAGGGGACACCCAGCGATTCTAGAGAGGAGTGGATGGATTCGAGTTTCACGTTGTTAAAGGCACCCTCTATATCCAGAAAGGCAGCCAAGGTGAAATTCGATTCAACCATATTCTTCTCTATATAACCCACGACACAATGTAGCGCTGATTCTGTTGATTTCTCTTTAATATAAGCGTGTTGTGATTCGCTAATAAGGTCTCGTCTGAAGAAAGTTCTAATTTCTAAGTCTAACAACCTTTCCAAAGTCTTTAAGAGAAAGGAGGAAAGACTAATCGGCCTATAGTCCTTCGGCAGTGAGTGAATTGGTTTCCCAGCTTTGGGAATATAGGTCACTGTTACCTCTTTCCACAGTGCCGGTATGTGCGATAGTAGTAAACAAGCCCTAAAAATCTTCTGAAGAATGGTTGTCAAAACAGTCGGTGCGTTCTGAAGCATCGCTGGATTGATTCCATCAGGTCCAGGAGACTTATATGGCTGAAAAGTACTTATCGCCCATGAGATTTTGTGATAGCTTATTAATCTATTGACAAGAGCCACCTCCCCCGGAGTGCGGGTCCTGCTTTTGTCCACGCAAGGTGTACTCGAGCTGGCATCCTCATTTCCAGGGAAATGTGTTCCTGTCAACAGATATAAAGTCTCTAGAGCGGAGTTAGTCCAGGTACCGTCATCCCGTTTGATGCTCCCAAAGGGTTTAGGGTCCTTCGAGATTACCTTACGGAATCTCGCTGCTGCATTAACCCCCTCTATGGATTCACTAAAGCTTTTCCACGAGTCTCTTTTAGCTTTCCTGATTTCACTTTTATACCGATTGAAACTCTCTCTGTAGAGGTTCCAATCGGTATCAGATTTGGTGCTGTTAGCTTTATTAAAAGCTTTCCTGCTATTTTTCCTAAGCTTTGCTAGCTCGTTGTTCCACCAGACTGGTTGAGTTCTCCTACCAGGATAAGATAATGGGAAAGACTTCTCATAACAACCCTGGAGGACACGGGTGAGATCTGCAACTTGGCCATCAATTATCTCCGTTGTGCGTGGTTCAGGGAACTCACACAACCTCGAGGAAACGAGGGAGTTGTAGTTTTCCCAGTTTGCCCTCCTTGGATTCCTATGAGGCGGTTGCCTTTTACTTCCATGGTGGACTTGAAAGTGTATCGCTCTGTGATCTGAAAAAGAGCACTCCTCCGATACTCTCCAGTCCACTATGGCTGTATCTTCCATATTTGTAAGGGTGAGATCAATAACCTCCTCCCTTACCCTATTATGGAAGGTGGCACCAGAAAAAGTATCTCGGACTGATTTGAGAATATGAATTTTTTTCTCAATTCTTGGACCAACTTATAATACGCTCCTCACATTATAGTGTAGGTTTATCTATGAAGAAATGCCAAATCTGTAGAATATTAGTCACCGCAGTGGCCATTAATGGCATGGCATGCCATAAACTTCTGTAAACACCATCAATATCTACGATTATTTGCACATTTTTCATTTATCATCTGGTCACCTTAAAATTCGTATTAGTCAGCTTTCAGTTAAGCAGTCGCGTCGAACATACATTAAAAGAGAGACGATTTTTTATAAAAAAATTTATCACAAAACAGCGAAAAAAAATTGAGTGTTTGTTGATAAGAAAATAACAACAGAAATAATCAATAACTATAAATGCCACATCACTAACACACGGGTGGACGGTCTATGTAGTTTATGAGCCTTTATTTCTATTCAGGAAAGTTGGTAAAAATGGTTTTGGCATTAACATATTAGAACGAAAAGAAAAATCACTCACATGATCACTTTTAAAATTCGCCATTTTCGGTGGAATTGTTATTCTGTTTTAACTTTCACTTAATTGAAGTTGTATTTATTATATTGGATATATGTATGAATTATTTTAACATAACTTCTTAGATTTAATATACACTATTTTATGTTGTTTTTTTAAATATGTATTTTTTATTTTAAAAATAATTATTATCAAGATATATTCTATTCCACACTTTATTAGATTTTCCAGCACGTTCAATATTTTTTGTTGCAAATTTATTTTTCCAGCGTTTTGTCTTATCTTTAAAATTTTCAAGAAATGTATATTTTTATTTATTAATTATTCAATCGTTCTTTTTATTTACTCCAAAACACGTTTATATTGTTTGCCGTCTTTTATGCGAATAACTCTCTCAACAATTGAAAAGTTCTTACCAACCGAACACAGCCGTAAAAATTGTTATAAATAATATCTACCACCCACTACACTCCACCTGCGGGGAACTTTTGCCTATTTCATTGTCAATATCAATGGCTGATATCTCAAATATAATTTCTAATACAAACACAAACAAAAAACGAAGTGTCAATAGAGCTCCTATGGTATGCAGAGAATAAACAAGAGGAAAATACAACATGTTTTCTTACTCACCTGTGGAGTGCGTTACTCTCGGTACTCTACACCTCTGATAAAGTACTAATGGTAGTTATCAGTAATTTGTCTCACGAAATGCTGAAGTGTTCCACACGGTATTAATTGCTTTAGAAACATTAACATATATAACAAGTAAGATCAGCGTTAAGTTCGGCCGGGCCGAACATTTTATACCGTCCTTCACGAAATGTGATGAAGTCAATAGGAACAATTAATTAGTTTCTTTTTGTTTATGAAAGTACTAAGCTCTTCCATTTATTCCTTGCTGAACATCTTAAGCGATGGTAATCAGCTTAAAAGAGCTCACCATCGTTGCTCTTTCCGAAACATGGACCAATATTTTTAATTTTCCGAATTGTGCTTTTGTATGCTAACAACACACAATATTAAGTTACAGTAACCCGGTTCGAAAATTTAACAGAAAACTCTCGAAATACATAAAACAGGGCAATGCCGGTTCAGGAAGCTAGACTTAAACCACGACATAGATAGTTCTTTCTTTCGCTCGAGTTTTCTATATAATGTGAACACAAAGTTCCAATTAACAACCAATTTGGTAAAAAAAGTGTGCCAAAAATCCAAAAAAAAATTAAGCCTACATGGCACAGTGGATGCGCCCAACGACAAAAATCAAAAAATTCATGTCGTTGTTTTAAAAATTTAAAAATGCAAATAGCTTCAAAACTTTCCAGATTTTTCGAAACTCAGCTTATTTTTTCCATTTTTCGCGGTTCTTAAGGAGAAAACGCCTCACAAACATGACTAATTTTGATGAAAAAAATTGTACTTAAAAATGAGAAAAAATGGTTATATTCTAACCGAATTTATGAAATAAAGGACTATTTTTAACGCCTTAACTTAAGTTGAATCAATTAGTAAATTGCCTAAGCTTCAATTTTCTAGTTATGAAAATTCCTCTAAATTGCAAGGGTTGCCAAATATTTTGGTTATAATATTGGTAAAAATGAAATTATTTAATATAGATGTATGGATTTCCTTAAACTTTTAGTCACTTTCCACAAATTCGCACAAATGGTCAATAGTACCAAATTGAAGCCTAGCTCCTGTAGATTTCAAAACTGTATAGACTCTTTGCGGAAATTTGCGGGTTTGGCAGTTATGGCCAAAAGTTAACTCCATTTTTTAGCTGCTGAATTCATATTTTTTGAATTTTTAAAATTATTTTTGTTATCCTTTATTCTATTTATGTTCAAAATAATGTTTTTGTGCTATTAGTGATTTCTTTTAACATGGTAACTTGGAGAAGCTCTGAAAACTCGCGATTGAAAAATAAAATGTTTTGGGTGTATACACCTTAATAAATATTTTTTCTTGTTTTGGACACCCTAATGTTGCAACACGTCAAAACGTGGAAATTTTCCACGCACTGAGAACCAAAAATACGTTATTACAGGTAATTCTGCAGAAAATAGGAGATTAAATCTTATAAAGTACAGAAAAATATATGGTAACCCTATGGAAGCTGTGGCCAAAAGTGGACCAATGTCACATTTATTTATAAAATCCTGTTCTAAACTCTGACTTAACTATTTAAGCCTAATCCGTTTAGAATTTGCTAAATATCTGTAAAATACATAAAATCGAGATAGAAATCATATTTGGGGGTATAGCAAATCATGGACCAAACCTCGCAGAGAGGTTTACTATGGAATAACAACGCCTAGCACCGGATTACAGCGAATTCGGTTAAACAATATGTTGGCAACAGTAAAATACTTGAATTCAGAATGACTCGCTACATGGGAATCACGCGAAATTTTGGACTTAGGACTCCAATATTTCTGTTAGAGTGTTTCTAGCCCCCGAGGACCAATTGTTAAAAATTTCATTTCGATATATCATCTTGAAGTATTTTTGTCACACCTTCCCATGTAAGTGCCACCACTGTGCATGGGTGCTATACCAAAACCTGGACATACACCCTCTGGGCCTTTGCGAGGGATGATTTTTACCCGTTTCAGTTATTCTGCTTGAATACTTACTTACTTACTAAGCTGACCCATTACAGAACATTTGTTCCATACCCGAACTAAAAAAAGATCTCCATTTCTCTCTGTTTATTGCTTCGCTTTCTGAATACCGCGCCTTTTCATCTCTTCATCCACTTGTTTGCGCCATATATCCCTTGGCCTGCCAATTCTGATTGCACCGCCAAGCGGCCCGTATTTATACGCCTTTTTAGAGGGTTCATCATGGCTCATTCTTATGCTATGGTCTAGCCAACGCAATCGTTGCATCTAGATACGCTTGATATCGTTGTATAGCAGATACAGCTCGTGGTTAATGTAACGTTGATATTCATCGTCAACGCAGTTTGGTCCGTAGATCTTTCGAAAAATTTTTCTCTCAAACACACCAAGCACTGCCTTGTCTGCTTGCGCAAGTACCCAGACTTCGGAACCATACATTAGTACAGCTAGAGTCAGTGTTTTGTAAAGCATTGTGTTTGTTTGACGAGATGTGGCTTTGTTTTTAAACTGCCTACTTAAGCCAAAGTAGCATCTGTTGGCCAATACAATTCTTCTTTTTATTTCACAACTGGTGTCGATTGTTGTGTTTACGGAGGTGCAGAGGTAGACGAAGTGTTTTACTACCTCAAAAGTATAGGAACCAACTTCCACAGTTGGTCCGATCTCAATGGACGCATTGCACGTCGACACCATCAACTTGGTCTTCTCGCCGTTTACCGCCAGACCCACTTTAGCAGATTCTCCTTCATAAAGGTATCAGTTACTTCTTTTACTGATTGTCCCATCATCATCAGCATAAGCAAGTAACATGTGGCTATTGGAGTAGATTGTGCCACTTCTTTTGACGTTTGCCTCTCGTATAACCTTTTCTAGCACGATGTTGAAGAGATCACACGAAATGCTGTCTCCTTTCGAAACCTCTTTTGGTACAAAATTATTCGCACAGGTTCTTTCCGATTTTAACTGCGGATCTCGTGACAGTTAAAGTCATTTTACAAAGCCGAATGAGCTTTGCGGGGATACCAAATTCAGACATGGCTTGGAATACCTTGGGCTGCCGAAGGCTGCTTTACAATCGCAAAAAGGTGGTAGGTGTCTATCTGCATATCTTGGGTCTTCTCCAGGATTTGCCGCAGGGTAAAAATCTGGTCAAGGGTGGACTTGCCAGATCTAAAGCCGTATTGGTATGGCCCAATTATTTCGTTGAACATAGGCCTTAGTCGTTCGAACAATATCCCTGACACGATATTGTAGGCAATCGGGAGTAGACTTATGCCTCTATACTTAAAGCATACAGTCTTATCTCCTTTCTTGTGGACGGGGTACACGTTACTCAGGTTCCAATCGTCGGGTACTCGTTCTGCTTGCCAGATGGAGCTAACTAGCTGATGAATACACCTAATCAGCGTGTAGCCTTCGATTTTAAACAGCTCGGCTGGTAGGCAATCAGCTCCTTCTGCCTTATTATCCTTCAGCCGGTTTATTGCTGTTTTTACCTCATTCAATACCATCTTCTGGGATTGGATCTGTGATATCTTCGTCGACTTCGCTACTATTGGATACCAACAGTTTGGAAAAATGCTATTTCTATCTGTATCAGTTACCAAATTACCTTGCTAGTCTCCACAGGAGGATGCGCATGCACCAAATCCATCAGTTTGATGTTTTAAATTTTGGAATTCATTCTGGCTCCTGTACATCTCGGTTTTTTCACACTTCCGCCTTTCCATTTCTCTTTTTTCCTGTGGAAAAGACGTTTCTCCTCTCTACTTTTCTCACGATACCTTTGTCTGTTGTGTTTGCAGCTTACCAATGTCCTACTTCAGTGTTGTGTCTGTTCGTAATTTATTTGATATTGTAATCTGGTACGCACCTTTGCTGCAACAAGGTAGTGGTCCAAATCTATGTTTGCTCCTCGGAACGAACGCACATCCAACACGCTCGATGAATGTCTTCCATCTATCACAACGTGATCAATTTGATTATTTGTTCTTTGATCTGGAGACAGCCAGGTGCCCTTATGAATATCGAGATGCCTAAATCTGGTACTGCTAACTTAAATGTTTTTGCAGCTGCAAAGTCTATCAGTCTCATATCGTTGTCAGATGTTTCACTGTGGAGACTGAAATTCCCGACTGTTGGGCCAAAGATATTCTCCTTTCCAATTTTGGCACTAAAATCGCCTAGTATTATTTTAATGTCACGGACAGGGCAACGGCTGGAAAGTCTATCAGCCTCATACCATTGTCAGATGTTTCACTGTGGAGACTGGATTTCCCGACTGTTGGGCCAGAGATATTCTCCTTTCCAATTTTGGCATTAAAATCGCCTAGAATGATTTTAATGTCATGGACAGGGCAACGGTCATAAGTTTCTTCTAAGCGCTCGTAAAATATATCTTTGGTATGTTCGTCCTTTTCTTCAGTGGGAGCATGTGCGCAAATAAAGCTGATGTGGAAGAATTTTGCTTTTATTCGAATTATAGCAAGTCTTTCATTCACTGGTGTAAAGCTGGAGACCAGATGTTTTAACCTCCCACTAACTACAAATCCTCAACCAAACTCATGCTTTGTGTCATGGAAGCTATAATGCAGTGTGTCACCTTTAGTGAAGCCTTTCTCATTCCATCGTATTTCCTGTATGGCAGTAATGTCGGCCTTGTACTTTTCAAGTACATCTGCCAATTCGTTAACCTTAGAAGGATTTGTTTTTCTTGTCTTTCGTTTTTTTCATAGTAGGCTACTTTTTATAGGGGAGGATTACTAACCCGGCGCCCAAACCCAAGTTTTAAGGTTCTTATGGGTGAACGCGCGGCACATGTTAGCTCACTGCCTCTAACGGGTGTTAAAGGCATCTACCCCAGGTGACACCACGGGGAGGTCAGTGTCCACTTGAGATGAGAGAGGGACCAAGATATCCTGGACTTTGCGTGTTAAAGCCGCTCAGAACCGTTCCTTCGTATCTTTCATCCCCTACGTCACCCCCATCCCCTACGTCAACCCCATCCCCTACGTCACCCCCATTATATGGAGGGTAAAATTAAATTATACCCTCCATATTATGGTGGAGGATATAATTATTAAATCAATTTGTGCGGACCGTTTTCTTATTGGATCAATTTATAATTAAAATTTAATGTACACATATTGGCATGACATAATCAAAATACTGTCTGCGGCCAACATTGAAATCTATTGTTTACATTTCCTTCAAATGCGAGCGTTGCTCTTTTGCGGAAGAAGAAATTCTGTGCAAACATTTGTTCTCTGCCTTTGTATTCTCTAATAATTACTTAATAAGTATAAAGTTCTAATTAGCATTATTATATATTAAGACATGTTTATATGAAGTAAATAACACTGTGCAACACTGGAAATGCAAACTACTTCTAATGGGCATTTTCTGAAAATACATATTGAGACTACAAAAACCTTAATTGGGTTTTGTGTTCTTAGATCGGGTTTAGATTTTATGGCCTCATCTAAACCGACCTAAGATTAGCCTTTTTTTCCAGTGATCGGACCTTTATCTCCGAAACTAATACGAATTTTGCTGGGCAGTCTTCAGCAATATTGTAGCCCTAAGGTAGTAGAACTTATGCGTCAAACAGATGAACTAGGAAAAGGTGCATCTAGCGCGTCAAACTCCTTAAAATATAGAAAACTTTACATAATATCTGAAATTCTGGTCAGTAACAACTAAACTGTTGGCAGTTGAAACAAGTAACCATCCTAAAAATTTTCCAAATAATGTGACCATCAATTCTTCAGAACATTCTGAAACTCTAAAATGGTTATTTCACGTTGTTTAAGCGGTATTTCATAACATACCTTTTACTAAACGTATTTCACACAATGTTCACACAGGCTGTTTATTCTCATGTTGGGGATTTCAATGAATTAGTGAAATATTTACCAAATTGTTGTTGAAAAATTTGCTATAAACAAGGCGATAGAGGCATTTACAACAATATAATGTTCTGAAGAGTTGTGTATTACAGAGAATAGTTTCCCAAAAGGTAACATTAAGAAGAATTTAACATTTTGGGAGATACGCTGCGAAATATACACAAATTATAGAATTTTTAGATATATTATAAAATTTGAGGAAATAAATGCAGTTCTTCGAGTTCACTATTCCTCCAAATATTTTCTTCTTGCTCTTATCTACAAGTTTGCTGCAGATGTCAAAACAAGATTCGTATTGGTTTCAGAGATACAGCCCCGATTTGTTTTAAAAATTCGATCTTTAACCATGTTTAGATGAGGCCATAAAAACCGAACCCGATCTAAGAAAACAAAACCCAAATATGGTTTTGCCTATTGGTCCTCTACTTTCAGAAAATTCTGGACAGAAGTTGTTTGCACGCGATTGGCTCAAAATGTTACACAGTGTAATTAGAAAAACTTTCACTGACAACTAATGAACAATGTTTTTGACGAAACCCGTACATATTAATGATATGTTTTTCACTTAATTATACCCTCGGTGTTTTTGAAGGTTTTAACCACATTATTCAATAAAAATTGCTAAGTCTTAAATAGGGGTATCAAGCATTTCTCCAGAGAATTGTCGGTATAGGTCCACGTATTGATTTCGTCCCCATAGAACTGTAACACCCAATTTCGGTGTTTTGAGGGATTTTAAATCTTTATTGAATTGAAATGGCTTAAAGTTAATGTTTAACTTATCTAAGGGAATAAAACATTGCTACCGTAAATGGTCGGTATAGGTTCAAGGTTTTATATAGCCCCTGTAATATGACGTAATTATCACTAGACAGCGTAATCCTATGCAAATGCATATATGGTTAGGATGGTCGTAGAGAAAATCTGATTAGACAGAAACTCGTTTTATTACAAAAATTTGGGTTTAAATTTGGTATTAAGTCTTCGTTGGGGGTATAAAACTTTCCACCTGAAATTTCTCGGTATAGTTCCACGTCTTCTAAACAAGGGTAGCTCCCGATTTCCGGTATTTTGAAGGTTGTGTCCTCAATATCACGACGAAATGGCTGAAAGTTGGTATTAAGTCTTCCTTGGGGGCAAAAAACTTTCCACCTAAAATTGGTCGGTTTAGATTCAGCCCCCATAGAACGATACCTCCCTATTTTCGGTATTTTGAAGGTTGTGGCTGTGGTTATTCATTTCTCTATTTTATTGACTTGTCTGAAGAGAATTTTAAACAGAAAAAATTGTACACACAAACATCTTTGTACACAGAAAAAAATATTTCAAGAATTTTTACATATTTTCGTTCGTGATGTAGTTTTTTCATACTGTACAGGTACCTCACATAAGATACATGCGCAGTTTCTTATTTCCATCCAAAAGCCACTATTTTTTTCAAAAATATGTAAGATTTTTATGAGATACAAAATCATTTTCTTATTTTTCCCTATATTCCACTATTTTCTCTCATATTTCCTCTCTTGGTTAGTAAATGCTCTCAACTTTGTTCTCGTTTTCTTTTGAATGGTCTCGTCGTCTCTCCATCGTATTGACAATGTATCAACAAACCACAACACAACCCCCACCATCGTCTCACCTTCACATTGAGACTATATCAGCAAACCACACCACACACATACCCACCACAACAACATACCTAAACTACGTAGCAACCATTTTGTTGTTAGTTAACTGACAAACAAATCAACTACAGTGCGTTTGGTGTCGAAAAAACAAAGTGTTTGGGGCTCTATAGTTCGCAACTACAAATTTTTAATTTCTTTAATATAAAGCCAACATCTAATACCTCAACCTAGTGCTGATAGACTCAAAATGTATGTACATATGGTTCGTGTTATTCTGCTTCGTCTGTTCTGTTCACAAGACGATGACAACTACAGTGAAAATTATTATAAGAAACGGTAAGTTACAATAATACAAAATAAAAGAATTAATAAATGAAGCAAAATTTGTCTCTGGTTTGGTTGGTGGTGTGTGGCGGTTGTGTTAGCCCAACAATAACAAAAAAAAAAAAACAACTCGTCAAAACTTTTTTCCAATCTCTCAGAAAAAAACAGTATTTTTATTTGCTTTATGAAAGGCGTTCATGAAATGCAGAAATTTGAACATTGGCAAGACTTTATGAACACTATTCCTGAAATGCAGTAATTATTTTTTTCTGTGTACCTATTATTGAAATATTTGTTGTATATGTCATATGATTCCATTGCAATTTAATCAGAAACCAAAAATATTCCCACTCCCAACATTTGACATGAATCGGACCAAAAATAGGGGTTGCATAAAATTCCGCTCTCTAATTATCACGTACATTACAACACACAATAACTAGTATCATGTGGCCAAAACGTTAACCTATATTGATAATATTTTGTACATTAGTTTTCTATCGTCTCTAACCTCCATAAAATAATTTGCAGCAAAATCAGTTGAAAACAAATTAATCTAAAACGTTAAAACAGCATTTTCCGTTATATGGGGGCTACAGGAAACCGCGGCTCAATGTGGTCCATATTCAGCGCTATACTAACTACAAATATGAGAAACATTCTTGCAAAAATTTAGTAATATACCTCCTTTGTATTAAAAGTTATTAGAAATGTTCCGCTGAAGTGCCCATATTTCGCATTTTGCTTCGGTCAGCTATTCTACAAAGCCTTCGGGTCAGTTGTCGTACAGGGACTTCGGTGCACTTTTCCGTATTTACAAATCAGTAGCTCATAGTAGAAACTATTCCTTAGCCGTAGACTAACATCCGAAATCCGAAAACATCGTGTTCCCGAAATGAAGAATACTAGTATTTTCATTTCGTAAGGTTTAGTGGGCCCTGGGTGCTGCCGAACTTACCCCAAGAGGAAGAGGTACTTTTTAACTGTTAGCCATATTGTTAATTTAATGCACTCCAACATAAGATGGAGGTTATGCTAACTGTGCCATTCTGTTTGAAATACATCGTACATGTCGTTATAAAAATGTCCAAATGTATATCCGTACAATGCCATTTTTAAGATAGAGTCATATAATTTGGTAGAGAGGTTTACTTTACTCCTACGATGTTTGGTGTTGAAAATGAAATATTTCTACAGTGATTTGGTGATACTGGTTCACGGTTTAATACATGATGCAAGTAAAACGGCGTTAAGTTTGGCTGGACCGAACTTTTTATACCATTATCCACAAAATAAATTGAAAAATTGATTTTGTATCGTTTATGAAGCTCTTCCGCCAGTGAAATATGCTGAGTGAAGAATATCAAATTTAAACATGGTTTAATACCAATGGGAAATCGATGTTTTCTATCATTCAGAATCCGAAATACCAAGTTGTAGTTTCCTTAGCAGAATAATTCTAAAAAAAATGCTGTCAAAAACTGAGCAAACAAATCAGATATTTCGGTTGAATAATTTGACCAACAATTTTTAAAATCAAATATCAGTACGTGGACCTGTAACCGACCATTTGTATGCCCATAGAAGACAAAGTACCAAATATAAGCCATCTTGGTTAAAACCTTCGAAGACTATATATGGAATTTTCCATTTCTTGTAGGACAGTGAGGCTAAAACCAATGCGATACATACATGTATATGTTCCCAAAGGGTGACTTCTTTCATATCATGTCATTCTCAGGAAATGTAAACTAACATTACACTGACTGGATTGGCCACCGTCGAAAATGTTGAAGCTCTGGTGGGGATTGATCCGAATCTAAGACGACCGTGTACGTCCGTCTAGGCCCTCATTTGGTGTGATAGTGAGTCTAAAACCTTTAAAATGTCAAAAATCGGGGCTATATGACGTGGATCTATACCAAAAAAATGTCAGGTGGGAAGTTTTATACCCAACGAAGACTAAGTAACAAATTTCAGCCATTTCGGTGGGATATTGAGGCCGCACCCTTTAAAATAAGGAGAATCGGTAGGGCGTTCTAGGGGGGCTATATCAAAACGATACAGCTCATTTTCAATACGATACATGCTAGGATAAAAGAAACGTCTATACCAAATTACAAAGCTGTATCTTAAAAATTGCGAGCTGTATCTTGATTCCAACACATAGACGGACAAACGGACGGACCTTCAAATATATTTTCTATAGAAAAATAATTTCCACAAACATTCTTTGTTAAAGTCGAACAAAGTATTTTTTACATAGACAAAATAAAAATTTATTAATAAATTAAGAAACTGATAAACATGACACATTTAACTGATTAACACAAAGTATGGCAATTTGTTTTAGCTTTTAATGGAGGAGCGTTGACCATCTGTCGAATGGTAAGATACCACATGAGTCATTAGGAAAAATGCACTCAAACTGTAAATAATTAACTGAAATAGGAACCCAAAATCTTCATAAAAGGCATATAAAAGAAAAATTCCAAGAAGGATATTTCATTTTGCGGACGAAAATTAAAACTCCCATGTTCCCAATATAGCCCCAAGGTGTTATTATAAAAATATTTTTATTTTGTTCTATTTTCCCATGACAATTGCCAAACGCGTTATCATGTCATGATTCATCCAAAAATCGTTAAATGATTGATATTAACTACAGATATTGAGGCAATAAAATATTGATGATAAGAAAATCAGTCAATTGCAAACAATACTTTTAGATTTAATGTGTATTGGCACTTGAATTGCCTTATTGTATTCGTCATTCTAATATTAAGATGTTTGCATTCAAGTCCAGATATTAAAGTGAAACATTTCTATGGGAAGCTGCAATAAAACCCTTTCTAATCGGTGTATCGCTTTGAAATGTTTATCATGCGTTACAAATTAGCAGACAAGAATATAAAAAATACTCCCATACAAATACTCTCACAATATGTGTGGAGGGTTATAATACCCTTGGTTTTGGCCAAACAGTTTGTAACGCATCGAAATAATGATCGTAGACCCATCTTCTTCTTCTTCTATATATATAAAACTCAAATGACGTTCGTACGTGAATCAAAAACTCAACCAATTTACAACCGATTTGCTTCGCGTTTGTCTTAAAATGTTCGTATTTATCCAAGGAAGGATCTGACGTATTTTATTTTTGGAGATATCGCGAAAAATACGCGAAAATTTGCAAAAATATATTTTGAAGAATGTTAATTGTTTCCTCACATTTCCTTGGAGGTTTTTGCTGTCCACTTGCTTATTTTCACCTTTTTTAAAATTTTTAGGGCGAAAAATCCGCTAAAATTTGCAAAAATATATGTTGAAGAAAGTTAATTGTTTCCTCACATTTCGTTGCAGACTTTTTTTGCAGACTTGCTTATTTCCACCTTTTTCAATTTTTTTAGCGCGACAAAACCGCTAAAATTTGCAAAAATATATTTTGAAGAATGTTAATTGTTTCCTCACATTTTGTTGGAGGCTTTTGTTGTCGACTTGCATATTTCCACCTTTTTCAAATTTTTAGCGAAAAGTGTATGTGACGAAAAGTAAAAAAAATTAACATAGATAAAGCCAAGGCTTGCACTGTTATAATTCGCGAAATATTGCAGTGTACCACGAAATATGACCATAGTTGCATCAAACGAAGTGTTTTTAATTAACGCTCAAAAATGTGGCTAAAAAGTTAATGTTCGCGGAAGTTATGACCGCGTAAATGAATAAAAACACGTAACTGGTAAAAACACGTTGAAGCTAACGAGTTTTTTACGTTGTAATTCGATTGACGGTTAAACCAAAATTTAGTGAGATATTTTTTCGAAAACCCCTATTTTTGGAGTACAGTATTTACAATATCCGTTTGATTGTGCTGGAACCCCAAGATATTTTAGTTTTTTGACGGTCCGGATCATATAAATCAATCAATGGTATGTAGGTAATCAAGAATACCCACAGCGCAGTGATTAATGCTCAACTCCAAAAATACCGCTTTCGGGCGGTGTCGTTCTATGGGTGCTATGCCGAAACGTGGAGCTTCGCCGAAATTTTCGGCAAGAAATGTTTGCACTTCGACCGAAAACCAAGATAAAAATTGCACACGCTTTCATTGTACAATGTGCCTAACACCAACAAAATATCGAAAATATGTAGGTATTGTTTTACGGACACTATGGGTCTATTCCAACAATTTTCTACAACATAGTGGTATGCATCTAATTTCCGAACCTTCAAAATACCGAAAATATGGTATGTTCTATGGAGTCTATTTTAAAACAACGACCGATAAAATCATCTTCAATAACAAAATCACCTCTTCTTCTTCATATGCCAATTTTGTATTCGGATGTTCCCGATTATACAATTACAATTTCGTGTCACTATAATTAACTTACTAATTGTTAAAATTATTTAAATACATTTTTATTCAAATATCGAAAGCCTTCGGTTTCTCGCGGCTTTCAAAAGACTTCGTTCCTCCTGCAGACCCGTCCAAAGTCTTAGGAGCTGTATAATTTTCATTAAAAACTCCATCAAAAATGTTGAGAGCTTTATCTACATTTCTACAGACGGGCAGACTGAGGGACATCGAATTGGCATTTTATGCAGATTAAAATATGTGAACTATGGTCATACATTTTTGTATATTTTACAAATATCGAAAATATGTAAAAAAGCAGTTATTTCTTTCATGTCACCATTACGGCAGAAAGTCGTTCTTAAAAAAGCTATATTTTTTTGAATATAAGTCTTTTAATCTATTTGATGCACCAAACATGCAATATATGCCCGATTGCAATAAATTTTGGAATTTGTTACGGAATTTTGCCTACAAATAAATGTGCCAAAATATATCGAAATCGGTCCAGATTTGGATGTAGCTCCCATATAAAATTTTGGCCGATTTGAGGTATCTGATGCACCAACACGCTATGAATGTCTAATTTCAATGAAGTTTTTAAGTGTGAAGGAATTGGGACTATATATTAATTATATTGAAATCGGTCGAGATTTGTAAATTGTGTGCAGAATTTAAACTAAAAAAATTTTCGAAAAAATATTTTGAAAAACTTTCAGATTTCAGGTCATCCTTTTGTTAAAAAATATCTCATGAGTAGAGATAAGGAATAATAATAAAATATTGAATCTCTGATTCATTATTTAAGGAAGTGTCTTTGAAGTCAGTAGAAGTCATCATTATAGTATGCGTGTACTTTTAGTTGGAGAAAAAAGAAAGAAAATCAAGGCTTAAATTATTAAATATCATATATCTGAGAGACTTCTTAGGTGGGATAGGCGAAGTGGAAACAGTTACCTATATTTACTTAAGACACATCCTTATCCTCATTATTATTAGATTAAAAATTGTCAATGCAAGTGGGAGTTACCCTAATAGTAATATAAGGTGTCACAACAGCTTGATATATGCCCTTGGAAAAACGTTCTCAATCTTAACGTTATTCCTAATTTTATTCTCTTCTTTAATGGGGACATTTATGGTCACGATACGACATTTGCAAATGTCACCCACTTAGGTGCAGTTATAGAAGGAAAGGATTTAGCAGGAGTCTTACTACCTGCACCATACAAAAATACCATAACAGAAGCTCCATACACGGAACTGAATGTGTAGAGAAAGCCTTCATATCTGCTATATTTATGCATTAAAGTATTTTGAAGAACAAGTTCAATATAAGTATAGCATCCCATTATATTTTATCTTGGTCGGGGTAGCGAAGCGCACCGGGTTCAGCTAGTACTTATGTATACCAAAATTAATGCCTCGGCGAGCTCGGCCGATCTGGCCATGTGTGTTCATTCGTTTTTCCATCTAAACCTTGTAATCACGCTACAGGTCGCAATTTTAATCGGATCGTCACAACATTTTGGGGAATGATGGTGGAAAAAGCCTATTTTGATTTTGGTGGTGGGTCATATTCAGGGGTCGGAATGGACAAATAACTTAAGTGTAGAAAATTACAAGGTTTTATTCTAATGAGAATATCTTCGCTTCTATTAAGAGTATTTAAAAAGCAAAGCCTAATAATGAAATGGGAACATTCACCCTCACAACAATGCAAACGACGTAATAGTCGATAATACGTACCATTTTTCATTTTTTTTTTTTTTTGTAATCACGCTACAGGTTGCAATTTTGATCGGATCATCATGAAATGTTGGGGACTGATGGGAATCCCAGAGAGGAAATGATTTTGATTAGATAATATTCAGGGATTGGAATTGAAATTATCGGTTATCCTCTAAACATATGCTCGGATCTTTTAATATTTAAACAGGTCGACCATCTACATAAACTTTCAATTGGAAAACAATATTATTTAGAGTCCGCTGCGTGTAGTTATGAAAGGGAAAGAAGTACAACTCTCCACCTCAAATTTGTCGGTATAGCTCCACGGCTTCATATAGCCCCATAGAACGGTACCTCCCGATTTTCGGTATATTGAAGGTTGTGACTCCAAAATCGCACCGAAATGGCTGAAATGTTTATATTTAGTCTTCGTTGGACGTGTACAACTTTCCACCTGAAACTTTTTGGGGTAGGCCCACTTCTTCATATAGCTCCCATAGAACGGTACCACCCGATTTTCGGTATTTTGAAGGTTGTGGCCGCAATATCCCAACGGCATAAAACTTTCCACTATAAATTTGTCGGTATAGATCCACGTCTTCATTAAGCCTCCATAGAACAGTACGTTGCAATTTTCAATATTTTGAAAAATAAAATTTCTCGGTATAGCTCCACGCCTTTATGTAGTCCCCATAGAACGGTACTTCCCGATTTTCAGTACATTAAGCTTGTTGCCTATTCGGACCAGGGCTTCGGAGTTGGAGTCTGGAGTCGGAGTCTAGCAAATTTTGCTGGAGTCGGAGCCGGAGTTGTGAAAAAAAGCTCGACTCCGACTCCGGGCAACAATCTGTCCTACATTTATCAAAATTTGTCAAATCAATTTAAATTATTTAAATGATCATAATTAAAAAAACTCTTAAGCTCAATTTTGATTACAAAATGCATATCGGAAACATTTTTGGGTCAATTGATTGGAATAATGTTTGCATGTTCCAAATATACTTAGGGAAGATCTTCTAGAAGATTTACAGGCCATTTTATAGAAGACTCACTGGTCTTCTCTTGTTGTTTTTTATTAGAAGTCATTTATGTCTGCTGTGAAAGAACCTGTTGGACTTTTATGAAAGACCTTGTAGTACTTTAAGGGAAATCATACGAAAGACCTACTAGACTTCTTGCTGAATTTGTATGAGAAAAGTTAGAATCTTCTTAAAGACGATGTTCCTGCTATTTTTTAAACGACATATTCGGTCTTTTGGAGAACCATGCGTCTTTTATAAAGAAGTCTGTTTTTTTTATAATAGAATAGCGCGCGCTTATCTATAAGTAAAACTACTTAACCATTTGTCTCTCTATTTAAGGGGATATTCCTATGCTATCCTGTTGTTCTTCGATGAGATCAAATGATTTTTCGATTAAGTCATGCATCTGAGATAAATTTGTCAATATATTTATGCTGAGGAATGAAAAATATTTAACAAATTGACGTTAAATTATGAGCATTACCTCTATAGGATGGTGGATACATACATTTCTAGAACTATTTAATCATTCCCGATTGTCAGTTGGGCTTAGCCGTACTAAACGTTGGTTTTACTTGTATTCTTTTTGAGGTGGTAGACAAAAGACACTTTCCACCATAAGATTCTAACATGTCATTCCGTTTGAAACACATCGAAATATTCGTCGGGAACTTTATAAAGTATAAAGATCTAAAATTGCTGATATAGTTTTACGATTTAGTATAACGGCACGGCCCGATTTTATGCATTTCGAAGGTTTTCTTTTGTCACATTACGTGGTGCAATACGTAAATAAAAATAGGTAAAAAAACTTTTTAAGTTAAACGGTTTTATGTTAAACATACATTGCAATGTTTAAGATAAATGTTCTAAAAACCAAAAAATAATAAAATAGATACAGTCGTGGGAATTATAAACATATGCATAGACTAGACTAAAATAAAACCGTGGGGCACGTCAATTGTCTACAATCGTTGATTTAAATGTTCGTTTTGTAATGTTACACTATAATTAGGCAGTTGTTCAGCCGACAGCGATGGACGTGTGATAAGTAGGGCTAGAATGTGCAAACAAGCTAGCAAGCTCGATTATAAGCGAGTTTAGGGTTTCATAGTGGTGAGCGAGTAGTACTTTGTCGATTAAAGACAAACTACGAGCAGTGAAACGATTCCTCGCCAGTCAGCAGTGTGAATGTCCAACGATAAACTAGTTGAAACATCTCTTTTATTTACATGGAGTGTATAACTATTGGAATTTCCATGAGCAAGAAAATAGTAAGTAATTTTCTCACCGTCTACGGGTCAACTGCCTAACGACAAATTAAACGATTCTTCTATCGCACATTAAGTCGATAATTTGTAGACAATTGACGTGCCCCACGGTTTTATTTTAGTCTAGTCTATGCATATGTTTATAATTCCCACGACTGTATCTATTTTATTATTTTTTGGTTTTTAGTACATTTATCTTAAACATTGCAATGTATGTTTAACATAAAACCGTTTAACTTAAAAAGTGTTTTTACCTATTTTTATTTTCTAGTTTTTAGTTTTTATTTCGCATTCTGTTTAGTTCATTTAGTGCTTTATTATTGCAAGGTTTCTTGCCCGTTAGTTTATTGCAGTCCAACTCCTCTATACGTAGTCCCTGCAAAGATCTTACTCTACTAAGAGCCACGTAGGCTTGACCTTCTTCAAACAGTTTCGCACCTAAGTATACGACTGCGTGATCCACAGTGCTGCCCTGCATTTTATGTATTGTAGAAGCCCATGATAGTATTAAAGGCAACACACATCTGTGTGTATCGCTCCCGTTGTTTTGTTAACCTGGCTTCATATTCTTCAGGCGTTTCTGACGCTATCATCTGTGTGTATCGCTCACGTTGCTTTGTTAACCTGGCTTCATATTCTTCAGGCGTTTCTGACGCCGTCATTTGTGTATATCGCTGACGTTGCTTTTTTAACCTGGCCTCATATTGCTCAGGTGTTTTTGACGCTAATTGTTCCCGTCGTTTCTGTAATCGACTATTTCTATCACCTTCACTCTCTTTAGCTCGTTTTGCTTTATACTTTTCTTTCGCTTTTTGAAGCCTTCGTTTACGTTGTGTTGCAGTTTCTGTTTTATTTATGTTTGTATTTTTATATATTTTTACCATTTTATTCCCACGAGTAATGGACATTTAAACGGTCGACCCCCCAGAGGTCCAATAAAGGGGCAAGGCTATGTACAACAAGATGCGCCTGAGTCTTGAGGGGAAAACTCTAACGACATATCATTTTAATCCACCCTAATGCCATACAGTTCTCGGCGCGTTTTAACCTTTCACCTTCATTTTTAGCCACCCTAACGCCACACAGTCCTCAACACGATAAAAAATCTTGACTTGGGTGGTGGATTCAGGCTGGATTAATCAGATACCTAAATTACAGATTCAATTTCTAAATTTAAATCTTAATTATACGCCATTTAGTGGCTGCGCCCATCTTAAATATTGAGGATGTATAGTGCACTGTATTCTTCTTGTCAAGCCCTTTTATTTGATACCCATATTGGTGGGATTGATAAAAAATTGTTATCAGCCATTTGGTAGCGGCGTCCATCTTAGATTTCAATTTTGCATAATAAATTGTATTCTACTTGTTGAGACCTTTCATTTGATATCCATGTTGATGGGATTGATAAAACCTAAGTTATCCGCCATTTTGTAGAGGCCGCCATCTTGGATTTTAATTTTATACAGTACATTGTATTCTACTGGTTGAGCACTTTCATTTGATACCCATATTGATGGGATTGATAAAACCTACGTTATCCGCCATTTTGTAGCGGCCGCCATCTTGGATTAAAATTTTTTATAGTATATTGTATTCTGCTTGTTGAGCCCTTTCATTTGATACCCATATTGATGGGATTGATAAAACCTACGTTGTCCGCCATTTTGTAGCGGCGGCCATCTTGAATTTATAATGATAATGAATAAACATAATTGTATTGTCACCAAAATCCAAAGTGTATATAACATTTCAGATTAATCGGTTGACAGGAAGAGGGTGAAATTTGAATTACTAAATTTGACCCAAGAATAATAAATAAAACAAACGGGGTGAGCTAAATAAAACCATTTAAAAAATAACTATGGACGGACAAGAATCCGAGATATTGTCCTTGAAGATGAAGAGTTATGTAGACAAAGGCCTACAAGTGAAAATCAAAATTCTTAACGGTTTGAAGAAAATGATCCATTTTGACATAAAGGTTTCAAATAACCTTAACCACGAAAATGTATGTTAACGCGCAATACACTATTTTGGTCTTCTATCACGTTGCGGAGTTAAAATATCGTTGATTTTCCATAACTCAAAAAATTACAAAGAGTGTTACCGGTCAGTAATTATGGTAATTTGGTATTTCGAGTCTCATTGGGTACATAAGGCAAATTCGGAAAATTGTAAATATACTCGTATGTCGGTGTTTAGGTAGAGAAACCTTGTAACGATACCGTCCGATTGCAATTGCTTTGAGGGGTTTTGCTACATGTTCTGAAGTGCTTGTTACTTTGTATTCCGTATTGTCAACGAGAAAAAAAAACGAACAATATAGGTATCCTCCCAATGTAATGCATCTTGAAAGTTCAAACTGAGATGACTGTAATTTTTTTTTTTTTTTTTTTTTTTTTTTTTTTTTTTTTCTTTCTTTATTAGCTATTAAAAATATTTACATTATAATAATGCCTCTGCGCCAAATGGCTTTTTAGAGGCTAGCTGGCAAATATACAATCGTTTAAATTATTCCATACAATATTTAAGGAATGTAAATGAAAAATAAAATAATAAAAGGATTAAAATTTTAAGACAATGTCCTAAAATGACAGAAGTATTTCAATATTTCCAATTAAGTGTTTCTTAAGTTCTTGTTTGAAACGGGAAATTTCATTGATTTCCCTTAAACATATAGGAAGGCAATTATATTCGGTGGGACCACTATAAGCAACTCGTTGTTTAGTTAATTCTAAACGACAACGGGCAATACATAAATAAAACATAAATAAATACATTTAAGTTGTGAATTTTATTTTATCTATTTTCGGAGTCGACTCCGGAGTTGGAGTCGGAGTCGAGTAAAAAATGGGACTGGAGTCGGAGTCTGACCAAAAATAGTTCGACTCCGAAGCCCTGATTCGTACTAGAAATAAGTTTGTCAAATTGTATTGAAATCGGTTTAAATGTAGCCCACATATATATTTTCGGCCGATTTGAGGTATTTGGGGCACCAATCAGACTACGTGTGTCCAATTATGATGAAATTTGGGACATATGACGGAATTTGCACTGGAAAAAAGTTTGTCAAATTATATTGAAATCGATTCTGATTTGGTTATATCCGATTTTAGGTATTTGGTGCACCAATCTCGCCATGTATGTCCATTTTGATGAAATTTTAAATGTGTGACGGAATTTGGACTAGAAATAAGTTCGCTAAAGTATTTTGAAAACGGTTTAGATTTGGATATAGCTCCCATACATATATGTTTGCCCGATTTCATTGAGTTGACACACCAAACAAAAAATTGGATATACATTCTGATGAAATTTGAAAAATGTGACTCAATTTGGTCTAGGAAAAATTATTACTTTCATAAACGAAAGGATATTAATTGTTCCTATTCACTGAATCAAGCAGCACCTTAAGTTTTTACGCGATATTTTGTCAGAATTTCAGAATATAAAGTCTCTTTCTGGCATTAAGGTAAAATTTTGAATTGTAATGTTTTACGACAACTAATTGCGTATATTTTGATCTAATAGATAAAATTTTGAACGAGGATTTATAACGAGCGACAAAAGGAACAAATTTACCCATAAGACCCTTTTAATGACCTACACGAGG
Organism: Musca autumnalis; assembly: GCF_047663935.1. Taxonomy (NCBI): domain Eukaryota; kingdom Metazoa; phylum Arthropoda; class Insecta; order Diptera; family Muscidae; genus Musca; species Musca autumnalis. Next base: position 170,353 of record NW_027411646.1, on the reverse strand, counting down.
GTTACTTTTTTAACAAAAAAATATTCCTTGCATACTTGTCAGTAATGTTGCAGAATGCAATATGTTCTAATTACATGAACACAATAAATCTTAACACAAATATATTGACAAATGTGGAAATGTTGGAAACTTTTCTTTCTTTTACCATAGTATGGAGGGTATATTAAGTTTGTTTTGATACCGTACACCACCATGTACGGAGGGTATTATAAGTTGGTTTTGCCCAAAAAATAACATCGAAATAACACTGTGCAACAAAATTCAATTTTTTCAAAATGATGGGAAAAATCGAGTAGATTATGAAAGTAGAGCTTAAAATATGAGACACGTGTATCGGCGTTTTAAAAGTTTACGTCGGAAAGTAACCAAAATAGGCGGGGCAAGTTTCGCCCATTTTTAATTTTTTCGAAATATTCGAGTTAAGATATCTTTGAATCCTTGCATTTCAGGTATATAGTGTCTTTGGCAACTTTACAGAAGAGTATGTGGGCAATATTTTTGTTAAAAATTGTTTAACCCTCATGCGGTTCATCGAAGGGGTCTTTTTTGTCCTTTTTTCAAAAATCTTTCAAAAACTCCTTAAAAATTAGATTGTATCAAATCCAAATATTCTACAAAATTGATCGCCATAAAATTTTACTATAGATCTCAGAATACACCAAATCTGTAACTCTTGCCTAATCGACAGGAATCTCTAAAAATGAAAAACAAGTTTAAGGGTTAAAGTCGGACTTCATCTGAGTTTATTCAAAATTGTCCCGTCAAATTTCACTATGGGTCACCAAAGAAATGAAATGTCTATTTACATTTTATAGCATAAAAATATCAGTATCAATTTTGCTGAAAAAACATGAAAATATTTCCCAATTTTTTTGGTGAAAATTTTTTTCTTCTTTTTTCGAGTTGGTACATGGAGGCAGGGACGTACGCAGGGGGGGGGGGGGGGGGGCACGGGGGGCCCCCCGAAATGGTTTGGTCGAACAAAATTTATTAAGCTACTGTAACCAATTATTAATTTTTTTCTTTGTCATAAACATTCTTTATGTTAGGAGATTTCAAATGAAAACTTATATATCTATCTTATATATATGAAGTTTCTGTACAGAAAATGTACATCAAGTCAAGCTATGTAAGATTTTTTTTCCAAATTTTTGTTTGTACACTCCTTTTGGGAGAAACTTCCAATGAAATCTGAATTACATCTTCATGCCACATCATTCCACTATTAAATACGAATTCCGTAATGAATATACTCCATATTTGGTATGTCTTATTCAAGCTATATTGAGGTCTCGAGGCTTTACACTCATCCTGAATCCAAAATAATTCAGTATTGTGGGAATGGAAGTGCATGAAAAATGTCTATTGGACAAAATGTATGAAGCGTTCTTCGTGGACTATATATTGAAAGCCAATTATAAATTTGTTTCGCTGCCTTCACCAACATTTTTTTACTTGTTGCTAAACAAGAGGAGAAAATTATGAAGAAAAATGAATTTGTGTTCGTCAAAAACTGCTAAAAGCTGCTATATGTAGCATACTCACTTGCATTTTTTTCCCTATAATTGCTCATATCGCTCATTTATATTTCAAAAAATCAAGTTTCGAGAAAAACGCGTTTTAAGTTGCGGAATGAAATTTGACTTCCCAACTTATAAAGGTTAATGCACAAAAAATAAAATAACTATTGGGATCATCTTTTGTACAGATCTTGCCAGATATTCGTGCTAAATTTCTGTGCAAGATCAAGCATAATTCGAATTATTTTAGTGCTTTATAACCTCAAAAAACCTTTTTGTTGATTTATGCCAAACTCCTAGAAAACAAGCTGTAACAAGTTGATTTTTAGAGAAATCGTAGAAAAAATAGAAATCGTTATCTCAAAAACCCGTTTTTTGAGTTATGCCACTCTTTGAGTAAATGAGCGATATGTTTGGACGGACAGCTCGTCCGTCTGTATCTCAGTTGTCTGGCAGGCTAGAGCGCATGATAACTTTCGAAGGGATCAACCGATATGGTCAAAGTTTTGGATCTCGTAAAGAAAAAAAAAATTTCGCTAAAATGGTAGTAATCGATTCGATCTGAACTTTGCACATCGCAGTATTTCTTCCAGAAATATATATCGAACCCAAAATTGATTATATCGGTCTAGTTCTTCAAATAATTTTTTTTTCCAAATGTACAACAAGTTCCAAGAGAATATGTGTGGCCAACATCTTCATGTACGTCCCTCTCAAAATTCAACATAAGTGCAGCTTAAGACTGATCCTTTGGACTTTTTTGACATTTGTAGTCTTGTTTACTGCGATATCAAATTTTGAGGGGGAAAGTCCATGTTTCAAAGCTCTAAATACTAAGGAGGCCAACTAAAATGGCTTGTGGGCGCAGTAACTATTCATAGATGAAAAAAAAAGAAACAAAAAATCGCCGGAGGAATTTTCAAATAAATCGCGATCAAAGTTCAAATTTTTAGGGTTATTTTATGTTTTCACGATTTTGCGTGGGAACGACAAGTCCTATCGAAATGGGACTAAAGAAAATGTTAAAGAGGGTTTTCACTGCTACAACATTTTCCTTAGTTGCCCTTCGATAGAACTTGCCGCTTCCAGCAAAATCCTGAAAATTTAAAATGAACCTAAAAATGTGAACTTTGACCGCGATTAATTTAAAAATCCCTCCATGTATTTTCCCTGGTGTAAGCCGTTTTCAACTAAAGTTAGTTAAGGACACCATACATGACATTGTTTTATAAGGAGGCGATACAGTCAGTGCATTGTCCCAATTTGAACTTCTATATCTCAAAAATGGTAAAACTTAGGAAAAAGTAGTAAAGACCAATCTTGTAGAGAATTTTTACAGCTACAACATTTTTTAGTCCCATTAAGATAGGACTTGCAATTTCCAAGCAAAACCGTGAAAACCTAAAAGACACCTAAAGGTGTGAACTTTGATCGCGATTTATTTAAAAATCCATCCAGCGATTTTTTCTTGTTTTTGGATTTTTCTCATCTATGAACATTGTAGTTTCAGAAACTGCAAAAACTTTCCAAGTGTAAGCACCTTTCAATTAAAGTTAGTTAAGGCGTTCTTTAACATTATACCAAAAATAAAGAATGCAGCCGGAACAACAATCATGAAAATTTTCGACTTATATTATTTTGTCACGACTTAGCTAGCTGAGATATTTGATCGACCATGCTGTGGCTTAGTCCAAACATGAGTTTTGAAGTCTCAAACAGTACTCTGAGAAGGATTTGGAGTCTATGAATGGTAGTCTGTATCGTCCGTTTTTAAATTTCTAAAGTTTTTAATTAATCAAATTTTGCGTTTTTATGGCATTAAAGAATAGTTTATTCTTAAGTTATCGACACAATAGCTAGATATAGAAGTCCAATCTGTGCTCGCAGATTCGTGTTATTCTTCTTTTTAAAGGTAATTAATTTATAGAAGTCGTATGGGTATTTCGATATGTAATTAAAAAAAGGAGGCGTTATGTTCGGGTCGAACTATACCCTATACCCTATAACTCCTGTATAACTCAATTCATCCTACTCGCAAATATAGTTAAGTAGGGATTGGATTAAAACGTGGATATTTTTTAACCACTTTCTGCATGGAGGCTCTTTCACAAAAAGGAATCCCAAAATCTGTATTACAGCTGATATTCTAAAAATTAGATTAAGAGCTTTGAAATACTGAAAATCTTGCGATAGCAGAAATAATGGCAATTCTCTGTACTTTTAAAATTCTGGGATATACTCGGTTGCAATATTTTGAAAGGGACGGTTCTGTGATTTAGTTTAAGGTTTTGCTGCAATATTTTTATTTTTATTTAAGTTTTTGATTATTATTTTTATTAATACAAAAATTTGTGTTGTGAAGTCCAGTTTTTTTATAATTAAGAGAAACTAATTGATTTTCAATAAAGACTACTGAAGAAGTTGGAATCAAACCAACGAAACGTAGAGTAAAAATGAAATAAATTAGTTTTATTTATCTTATATACATCTGACCGAAACAGCCCGGTATACAAATATACACATCACAGCAAAAATAATAACAACACGGTCATAATAAACATAAGATATACCATAACGTTGACCTATATTTTTTAATCATATAGGTCCAAAATACTGAAAACGGGCGCAACTTTTATATGGCGACTATACCAAACTTGGTTTCAATTTCAATTCTAAATATCTTATATTTAACTTATATTTAATACTCTGTAAAAAGTTAAAATTGTATCCTAAATATTGTGATCTTTCTCTACTGAATTTTTATACTTTGTGTCAATATTTCATATCAAATCAACAGCAAAACCTTAAAAAAGCTTTACGTAACCCTACACACCATTTTAAATTTTCATGACTTTTGGTCAAGTTTTTTAAGCTACATGAAAGATCATTGTAGTTTTTTGGACCACACCAAATTGTGCATGTGAGAGCCCATATGACACCTATATTTTCACTTGACCATAGCCGTAGACCTCTAATGTATTTTCACTTACAATATAAGCAACCAATGGCTTATCCAAACTACGGAATTTAAGTTGAAAGTACTAAAAATACGCAATTTGGGCAGGTCCAATGTGGGTTTTTTATATTCCAAATATATATGCACCACAAAGCATTATGAATGGAACGCACAACATCTTCTGTATGAATTCACAACGAAAAACCATCAATATGATATTTACAGTATACAATCACAACGACAATCTGTATGAAAATTTGGAAATATGGCCCTAAAACATATATATCAAAAACAAGTGCTGCTAAGAATGTTATATGCTATGGCTACAGATTTCTTTTATTCAGCGACCCATAATGAAATTTCATTTGGAACATTTCTTTCTTTAACAATATTCCCAAAAAGTAAAGGATGTTGCTAGATTTTGAACCAGTATGGAATTATGTAAAATTAACAGTCCAAAATTAAAACATATAATTTCATCCTAATATATAAATTTGTAATCTAATTTTTTAAGGAAATAGTATACATAGATATATGGTTTATTTTGAAACTCATAGTGAAATTTTGTGTAGAATTTTTCATACTTTGACACTTTTCACCTATAACCAAGTTTCATATTACTTCCATGTACCAACTCGAAAAAAGAAGGACAAATTTTTCACCAAAAAATGTAAATAGACATTTTATTTTGTAACGTGACCGTTACAAACGGTCTATCTGTCTATATGCCCGTTTTATTTTTATTAAACATTCTCACTAAAACCAGCCGAAACTGCTTATAAATAATATAAATTAATAAATCATGAAATAAAACCAATAGTGGTTTTATTTCACTTCACTTTAATTCACCTATTAACACTACCCATCCTAATACACGTTTTACCCTCGGTACCTGGACAAAACTCACAAAACTACACACAAGACACCACACTGGCGCCAACCAACAACAAACATAAAGCAGTTGCCTATTCGTCAACACTACCCACCCTAGCATACGTTTGGCATCGAAGGCAAACATACTTACGCACACCACACATCACTCTTGTTGACAACGCATTTTAATTTCGCATCACCATTCATACTGCAGCCACCATGTTAACATTGATTCTGGTGCATTTTTTGACAACTCGCGCCACATGTGCTTCGCATTCACTTTGCAAACGCATTTATATATGATGTTCAGAATTTCACCATTGAGTTTGTCGAGAACCAGAGTTAGTACAAGTGAAGTGATGTGTGGCTTGACCGCAGTCGTAGTAACCTGTAAGTAACGAGTGTACTTGACCTAACCGTAGCCGGCTACTTGCTCTTTGCCAGCTCCCCTGCTCTTTGCCAGCTCACCCGCTCTTTGCCAGCTCAACCGCTCTTTGCCAGCTCACCCGCTCGTTGCCAGCTCCCCCGCTCTTTGCCAGCTCAACCGCTCTTTGCCAGCTCACCCGCTCTTTGCCAGCTCACCCGCTCCTTGCCAGCTCCCCCGCTCTTTGCCAGCTCAACCGCTCTTTGTCAGCTCCCCCGCTCTTTGCCAGCTCACCCGCTCTTTGCCAGCTCAACCGCTCTTTGCCAGCTCACCCGCTCGTTGCCAGCTCCCCCGCTCGTTGCCAGCTCCCCCGCTCTTTGCCAGCTCAACCGCTCTTTGCCAGCTCACCCGCTCTTTGCCAGCTCACCCGCTCTTTGCCAGCTCACCCGCTCTTTGCCAGCTCAACCGCTCTTTGCCAGCTCAACCGCTCTCTGCCAGCTCAACCGCGCTGCATAGCCCCGTCAACGCTTGCCGTACAACGCTCGTAGCCCGCTACTCGCCCGCATCCAGCTCACCGCATAGCCCCGTCAACGCTTGCAGCCAGCTACCCGCTCGCCGTACAACGCTCGTAGCCCGCTACTCGCTCGCATCCAGTTCACCGCTCCGCCTCGTCAACACTTGTAGCCAGCTACCCGCTTCGAACCGTCAACGCTTGTAGCCAGCTACCCGCTCACCGTCCAACGCTCGTAGCCAGCTACTCGCCCGATCCACCGCTCTTCACCGTCAACGCTTGTGGACAGCTACTCGCTCATCAGTCAACGCTCGTAGCCCGCTGCTCGCCAAATTCACCGCTCTTCACCGTCAACGCTTGCGGCCAGCTACTCGCTCACCAGTCAACGCTCGTAGCCCGCTGCTCGCCCAATCCACCGCTCTTCACCGTCAACGCTTGTGGACAGCTACTCGCTCACCAGTCAACGCTCGTAGTCCGCTGCTCGCCCAATTCACCGCTCTTCACCGTCAACGCTTGTGGACAGCTACTCGCTCACCAGTCAACGCTCGTAGCTCGCAACTTGCTCATAACTAGTTTACCACTCAGTTCTGTTACTCGCAACCCGTGCACCAATCGACAGCTCAGCGCTCATAGCCAGCAAGCTCGTGGCAGCCAACCGTTCGTATCCAGATACTCGTTCGTAAGCAGTCCACAGCTCGCCTCAAGCTCACCGCTGAATAACGCTGAACGCTCGTAGCCAGCTACTCGCTCGTAGTCAAGTTATAGCTCAGCGCTCCTAGCCAGCAAGATCGTGGCAGCCTACCGCTCGTAACCAGTCACTCGTTCGTAAGCAGCCCATATCAAGCTCACCGCTCAGCAAAGCTCAACGCTCGTAGCCAGCTACTCGCTCGTAGCCATCACACCGCTTGCATCCAGCCACATGCAACCTTCCCACACCAGAGCCAGCCGAATCAACCGCACCCGTCTGAATTCCCTGGACACACCCGTGTACCGAAGCAGAGGAACCGAGGGTCCGATCTTCCACCAGATTTGTCCAATTACGTATACATATATATAATCATATAGCTATCTGAATTACATATAAATATCCAACCAAATCTGAAATTCCACTAACGTACTATTCATTACATTAACACCCAAGAGTTAAATAAAGAATTGAATTTATAAAACTCGTGTTATCACTTAAGGTTTGTGGGTCCTTGAGTTGACCCTGGAGACGACTGAACTTACCTCAGCCTTAGACAAAACCACTCGTTATATATGGCGCCCGAGCAGGGACCCGACGAAGACACGAATTGCGGAAAAAATTCAACCACCGCCAGCGAAGATTTGTCGAGGTCCATGAATAGTAGTAGTGGAAAGTTGGAAACAGAGGACTACCTAACACCTGAGTCTCTTAGTTGGATATATCTGCTCCGGAAGGACAAGTTAATCGAAAGGTGCAAAACCGCAGGAATAAGTACCGAAGGGTTGACCGTAGAATATCTCCGAAAGCAGCTCAGTAAACATATCAGAGACAAACGAACTCGAGCATCTGCGGAGAATCTGCTCCTGGAACTAGAGAAGGAAGTAAAGGCCTCGACCTCCGAGTTCTATACCGAAACCACGATTGAAGTTCCAGTGCAGAACCACCCTAAGCCAACCATGCCCACCGACATCGACATTATGAACCTCGTCCACAGGTGGTCACTGAAGTTTACGGGGGAACAGGACTTGACCGACTTCCTGGAGCGTCTCGAGGAATTGGCGGAATGTCACTCCATCAATCCGGACCGTCTCCTGCCATCTCTACTCACCATACTGGAAGGCAACGCACTGAAGTGGTACCGGGTCAAACGTGCCGAAATCAAAACGTGGGAAGATTTCCGGGCAGAGGCGGAAAAATTTTTCCTCCCTAAACGGTACCTAAGCCAGATCGAGCAGAACTTTTACAATCGCAAACAACACCACCGAGAGAGAGCCAAAGATTATATCCTGACAATGCTAACGACTTCCCGGCGACACCCTGAACTCCGAAACATGAACCATCTGGATCGGATCTACGATGGCCTCCGACCTGAATACCGCCATTACGTTAGACGTCATGACTTCAAAACGCTTGACGAACTGATAGATCTAACAGATGAGTTTGAGTTATTAAAGCGGGACGAAGCCCGCCTGGAGAAACCACATACCTCCCACATGTTGTATGCCACCGACGTTCCGTATTCTAGGAAGAGCCATTGCTGGCGTTGTAAACGCCCTGGTCATACCCGTTGGCAATGTCAGCAAGCCCCATTATTATTCTGCTCCTATTGTGGGCGGGATAACGTCTTTTCCCGGGACTGCAATTGCAAGACAAAGGGTACTAGAGGAACCAACCCAGCGGCATCTTTACCCCTCATGCGATACTTTCTCCCTGTAACCGTCGAAGGAGTCAACGTCCAAGCCCTAATCGACACAGGTGCTTCCTTGTGTTATATCGACGAAGCTATGAGGAAGAGGCTCCAGTCTAGAGGTGTTCTTTCGGGAACATCCACTAAGAGGATCCAGATGGCAGACCAACGGGTCTCGTATTGCGAATCCGGTCTGAAGGTGAGGGTGAACTACAAAGGCAAGTCGACGAAAATACCGGTAACCGTCATGCCAACGCTAGCCGTTCCTCTCATATTAGGTTTGGACTTCCTGGCCGCAAATGACTGTCAGTTGAGTATCAATGGTGAAGTCATAAGGTTATCCAACCCTGAATCCCACCAGGACTTTATGTACAACGCCACGTCTGATAACCCTCGCCAAATACCTCCAACGCTTACTCTTATCCCGAATGAGAGCAATATGAAGAAAGTCGAGCAAAGATCTACTCAACCGCGGAAGGTGGCTGCAACCAACCAACGACTGGAACGATATCTACCTGCAAACGAATTACGGCCGAAGTTTATCCCGTACCGAGAGATCCGATCCTCCGATCCGGAGACCTCTACAGCATGCCCTTACCCGAAGGCTTCTAAAGCTAACCTTGACCCTTCGGATGCTCAAACGAACTCTCAAATACCAGTGTCAGAACCAGGAAAATTTTCATCGGTACGTGTTAACCCCGAGAGAGGCGCGCAGAACCAAGTAATATGCACACTGGATGCCGACATTCGATCAGCACCCATCCGTAGCATGCAAACCGGCTAGCTAAAATTTCCACAATATGTTTCGGGGAAAATAATAAGCAAAACAATAAAAGCTAAACAAAGAATAAAACAAAAAGGAGTAAAGAAAACAAAGAATAAAAATAATTTGAAGAAAATAAGAAGGAAAAAAAATGAATGAATGAATGAATGAATGAAATGAATGAAAAAAAAAAATAAATATATAAACAAAAACATGCAAAAACAAAAGAAAAGATCCAAAAAGTACAGACAATAAAAAAATACAATCAAAAGAAAAGACTTTCGGGGAAAAAATAAACAAAACCTGAATTAAAAAAAAAAATTAAGAATTAAAAAAAAGAGAAAAAAAAATTAAAAAAAAGGAAGTATGTTTCCTTTTTTTACCAAAGTGAGGGGGGAGTTGTAACGTGACCGTTACAAACGGTCTATCTGTCTATATGCCCGTTTTATTTTTATTAAACATTCTCACTAAAACCAGCCGAAACTGCTTATAAATAATATAAATTAATAAATCATGAAATAAAACCAATAGTGGTTTTATTTCACTTCACTTTAATTCACCTATTAACACTACCCATCCTAATACACGTTTTACCCTCGGTACCTGGACAAAACTCACAAAACTACACACAAGACACCACACTGGTGCCAACCAACAACAAACATAAAGCAGTTGCCTATTCGTCAACACTACCCACCCTAGCATACGTTTGGCATCGAAGGCAAACATACTTACGCACACCACACATCACTCTTGTTGACAACGCATTTTAATTTCGCATCACCATTCATACTGCAGCCACCATGTTAACATTGATTCTGGTGCATTTTTTGACAACTCGCGCCACATGTGCTTCGCATTCACTTTGCAAACGCATTTATATATGATGTTCAGAATTTCACCATTGAGTTTGTCGAGAACCAGAGTTAGTACAAGTGAAGTGATGTGTGGCTTGACCGCAGTCGTAGTAACCTGTAAGTAACGAGTGTACTTGACCTAACCGTAGCCGGCTACTTGCTCTTTGCCAGCTCCCCTGCTCTTTGCCAGCTCCCCTGCTCTTTGCCAGCTCACCCGCTCTTTGCCAGCTCAACCGCTCTTTGCCAGCTCAACCGCTCTTTGCCAGCTCACCCGCTCGTTGCCAGCTCCCCCGCTCTTTGCCAGCTCACCCGCTCTTTGCCAGCTCACCCGCTCCTTGCCAGCTCCCCCGCTCTTTGCCAGCTCAAACGCTCTTTGTCAGCTCCCCCGCTCTTTGCCAGCTCACCCGCTCTTTGCCAGCTCAACCGCTCTTTGCCAGCTCACCCGCTCGTTGCCAGCTCCCCCGCTCGTTGCCAGCTCCCCCGCTCTTTGCCAGCTCAACCGCTCTTTGCCAGCTCACCCGCTCTTTGCCAGCTCACCCGCTCCTTGCCAGCTCCCCCGCTCTTTGCCAGCTCACCCGCTCTTTGCCAGCTCAACCGCTCTTTGCCAGCTCACCCGCTCTTTGCCAGCTCAACCGCGCTGCATAGCCCCGTCAACGCTTGCCGTACAACGCTCGTAGCCCGCTACTCGCCCGCATCCAGCTCACCGCATAGCCCCGTCAACGCTTGCAGCCAGCTACCCGCTCGCCGTACAACGCTCGTAGCCCGCTACTCGCTCGCATCCAGTTCACCGCTCCGCCTCGTCAACACTTGTAGCCAGCTACCCGCTTCGAACCGTCAACGCTTGTAGCCAGCTACCCGCTCACCGTCCAACGCTCGTAGCCAGCTACTCGCCCGCATCCAGTTCACCGATCAGCATCGTCAACGCTTGCGGCCAGCTACTCGCTCACCAGTCAACGCTCGTAGCCCGCTGCTCGCCCAATCCACCGCTCTTCACCGTCAACGCTTGTGGACAGCTACTCGCTCACCAGTCAACGCTCGTAGTCCGCTGCTCGCCCAATTCACCGCTCTTCACCGTCAACGCTTGTGGACAGCTACTCGCTCACCAGTCAACGCTCGTAGCTCGCAACTTGCTCATAACTAGTTTACCACTCAGTTCTGTTACTCGCAACCCGTGCACCAATCGACAGCTCAGCGCTCATAGCCAGCAAGCTCGTGGCAGCCAACCGTTCGTATCCAGATACTCGTTCGTAAGCAGTCCACAGCTCGCCTCAAGCTCACCGCTGAATAACGCTCAACGCTCGTAGCCAGCTACTCGCTCGTAGTCAAGTTATAGCTCAGCGCTCCTAGCCAGCAAGATCGTGGCAGCCTACCGCTCGTAACCAGTCACTCGTTCGTAAGCAGCCCACATCAAGCTCACCGCTCAGCAAAGCTCAACGCTCGTAGCCAGCTACTCGCTCGTAGCCATCACACCGCTTGCATCCAGCCACATGCAACCTTCCCACACCAGAGCCAGCCGAATCAACCGCACCCGTCTGAATTCCCTGGACACACCCGTGTACCGAAGCAGAGGAACCGAGGGTCCGATCTTCCACCAGATTTGTCCAATTACGTATACATATATATAATCATATAGCTATCTGAATTACATATAAATATCCAACCAAATCTGAAATTCCACTAACGTACTATTCATTACATTAACACCCAAGAGTTAAATAAAGAATTGAATTTATAAAACTCGTGTTATCACTTAAGGTTTGTGGGTCCTTGAGTTGACCCTGGAGACGACTGAACTTACCTCAGCCTTAGACAAAACCACTCGTTATAATTTCTTTGGTGACCCATAGTGAAATTTGACGAAGAATATTTTTGTCTCTGACATCATCTCGCTAAAATTATGTTTTGTGAGACAATTTTGAATAAACTCAGATGAAGTCCGACTTTAACCCTAAAACGTGTTTTTTAGAGATTCCTGGCGATTAGACAAGAGTTACAGATTTGGTGTATTCTGAGACCTATAGTAAAATTTTATGGCGAACAATTTTGTGGAATATTTGGATTTGATACAATCACATTTTTAAGGAGTTTTTGAAAGATTTTTGAAAAAGGACAAAAAAGACCCCTTTGATGAACCGCATGAGGGTTAAAATTTTTAACAAAAATATTGCCCACATACTCTTCTGTAAAGTTGCCAAAGACTTTATATACCTGAAATGCAAGGATTCAAAGATATCTTAACTCGAATATTTTGAAAAAATTAAAAATGGGCGGAACTTGCCCCGCCTATTTTGGTTACTTTCCGACGTAAACTTTAAAAACGCCGATACACGTGTCTCATATTTTTAGCTCTACTTTCATAATCTACTCGATTTTCCTCGTCACTTTTTTTTTTGTTGTCGCACAGTGTAATGGTCCGCCCGTCTGTCCATCTAAATCACGCTACAGGTCGCAATTTTTATCGGATCGTTACCAAATTTTGGGTGTTGATGACGGTCCCGGATGGGAAGAAGCCTATTGGTGATGGTCGGATAATATTTAGGGGTCGGAATGGGCCAAAACTTATTTGTCGAAAAAGTTAACGAATTTTTCCAAAGCAAATACCTCAGCTTCCGTAAGGGGTATACCAACAGCAAATGAAAGTAGAAAATAGCACCTTTCTAACGATGTAAAGGAGGTTGTCGTAGGTGGTCAAACAACGAAGATATCGCAATAGCCGCAAATTAAACCCAACTTTTAATTTTTGCGATTTTAGTTATAATGACGAATATAACAGCTTTGGTTGGCGACTTTCCAAAAGCAAAGTCTGACTATGAATGTAGAAAATCCCAGGTTTACAATAATGCAAAGGAGGTTGGCGTAGGTGGCCAAATAACGGAGATGTGGCAATAGTCGGTAATACATTCCATTTTTTTGTAATCACGCTACGGGTCGCAATTTTTATTGGATCGTCACGAAATTTTGGGGTTATTGGGGGTCCTACGGAGGAAGAAGCCCATTGATTTCGGCGATTTTCAGATAATATATAGGGGTCGGAATGGACAAAAAAGTTTTTTTGGAGAAAAAGTCAACGTTTTATTTCAAAGCGAATATTTCCGCTTCTATAAGGGGTATATCAAAAGCAAAACTTGGCAAGGAAAGTAGAAAATATCCGTATCCCTTTTCCCATTTTTGTGCAATCACTCTACAGGTCGGAATTTTGATCGGATCCTCAAGAAGTTTTGAGGGTTGATGGGGGTCTCACAAAGAAAAAAGTCTTTTGATGGTTGGCGTACTTCCCACTTTTCCATTTTTTTATTTAGGTTGTACTGACGATGTACTTAAATGCGTTTCAACAAAATTTACCTGTATTAATGAAGACATTCAGAGCAAATAATACCGAAAATCGGGAGATATCGTTCTATGGCGGATATATGAAGACGAGAACCTATACCCACAAATTTCGGGTGGAAGTTTTATACCGCCAACGAAATCTAAGTACCAAATTTCAGCCATTTTGTAGGATAATGAGGCTAAAACCTTCAAAATACCGAAAATAAAAAGGTACCGTTCTATGGGGGCTATATCAAAACGTGGACCGATATATCCAAACATCCTAGGTGTAATAGAAACTATCGACCCAAAAAACATATGTTGTCAATGGACAACATGTTGTTGTCAATGGACAAAAATAGAAGGCGTTGACCTAGGTTGATGAATTTTTGCACAAGTACTTATGAGGACACAGGAATGAAAAATACCAACTTTGGTCCATTTCGGTTCAGATTTGGATATAGCCCCCATATATATCTTTTCCCGAATAGCCTTAAAATTTAATATGTGATATGATTGTTTAAGTCTGGAGTTTCCCCCATTGGCTTAACTTCATCACTTTCCTCTTTGCAGAGAAAAATGTTTACAAAACGCACTGACAGCTTTCAAAATTTACTGATCGCTACCAATATCATGATTTCATCCCGGCGAAGGTAATTATCAATTGGCTTTTCTGTTTTTGAAATGATGATTTTTTAGTGAAAACCTGAACTCTTTAAGCATCGAGTATTCTCATGTTAATGAGAATGATGCTCACTTTTCGGCTTTCCCAAAAAAACACCCCAACAAAATATTTGCAAGCTGACAGCACGATTCAACTAAGAAATCGTCGATTTCTATTAAGTTAATATGTGATATTTTCTTAGGCCCCTGATTAGTTTCACCAATTTTCGTAAAAATCGGTTCAGGTTTGGATATAGCTCCGATATATTTTTCCCCGATTTGCTATAAATCGCTCAATTTTTGATGAATAGTCTTCAAATTAAACATGGAACATGAACCTTTTCAGTTTTACCGATTTTGATTTGATTTCGCAACAATCGGTACAGATTTGGATATAGCCTCCATATATATCTTTCACCGATTTTGCTATAAATCGGTCAATTTTTGAAAAATAACCTTCAAATTTAACATGGAATGTTTTCTTAGGCCTGTGCCCTCATAAGTACTTGTGCAAACATTCATCAACCCGGGTCAACGGTAAAACTGAACATGGGCCTGAGGAATCCCATGTTAAATTTGAAGGCTATTCATCAAAAATTGAGCGAATTATAGCAAAATCGGGGAAAGATATATATAGGGTCTGTATCAAAATCTGAACCGATTTTTGGTAAAATCGGCGAAACTACTCAGGAGCCTAAGAAAATATCACATATTAAATTTGAAGGTCATTCGATTAAAATTGACCGAGTTATAGCAAAATCGGGGAAAGATATATATAGGGGCTATATCTGAATCTAAACCGATTGTTGTAAAAATCAGTGTAGCTACTCAGGGTCCTAAGGAAAGAACACATACTAAATCTGAAGGCTATTCGATCAAAATTGAAGGAGTTGTAGCAAAATCGGGAAAAGATATATATGGGGGCTATATAAAATCTGAACCGATATATCTCAGAAGGTTGCAGGGATGGGCAGAATGTTTTTACATATTTTGATTTGGAAGAGATGTCCAATTAACGGAAAACAGGAGCCAAGGTGGCAATAGGTGGCAATCAAGAGATCTGCTCTACTAAATATTAAGAATTTAAAATTTTTTTTTATCAAATTTAAATGTTGATTTCTTGATAACGGTACATTGCCCATGTGCAGTAAATGTCAACTTTTTGTACTAAAACGTTATATTTATAGCCCACTCATCAAATCCCCATCCAAAACTTTTAGTATTATCAACAAATTTTTGAGAAAATGTTATTTTGAATGTCGTCTAATTTTCATATGAATATCGCCTTAGATCACCTGGGAAATATTTTTCATATTTAAGGAGATATAACTTCATTATGGATGCAAATATCGACAAAATTCTTTCAGATTCCTTGTATCGGATGTGTTTACTGTAAGAAGAAAACATAAACATATGTAAAAGTTAACATCACATTTTTTTATTTTTGTCCACGCGCAACACTGTGCAGCGTACGTAAAAATACTTTAAATAACATTTCCAATCGTTTCGTTTCGTATTTTCCATAGGAACAATACAAAACGAAACATAACCCACGTTGGCCGAGCTCGCTGTTTGTTTGTTCACACTCACGAATGCAAACAAAATGAAAAGCGAAAAGTACTCAACTCCACAAGAGCAGATAGAAAACGGAACAGTACTAAGCACATGTGAATAAATCAAAAACGTTTGGTGGTTGATAAAATTCTATGTGGTATGCTGATGCTAACTTATGGGGTTGTTAAGCAATCACATGTGTGTGTGTGCCTGAGTGTGTCATTGACCATAACGCAGAGCAAACGTTTGCCAAACATTCTTTTTGTTTGGGTAATGAATGAAACAACTCGGCAGAGCATAGCCGAAGTACATTTCAGCAATCGTACAGTTTTCATCTTTTTACTTTGAAAAGTTTGTGGTTTTGTTTTGGTTGTGAGAATGAAACGATTCAGATAAGCTAAAAATTTTGTGGCTTTGTGTGATTGGTACGGGAATCGTTTTGTTTGTTTCCGTTCATTGGATTCCACTGCATAGTTGCTATATTTACCAAATGGTCGTCAAAACTATACTAAACACAACGTGATAGAGACAATTCAAAACAGCGGAATGATTTCAGATATATAACTCCAATTTTTCTTAAAAATTTGAACCTAGGCATGAACCGATGAGAACATAACACCCAGACGCGAAATGATAAAACCCAACTAGGATTTTTTTATTTGCATCTGTACTTGCATAAAACCTTGGTAGAAGTTGCTTGCACGCGATCACCTTAAAAAAAGTTGCACAGTGTTATTTTAAACATTATTTTACGTTTTACAAATTTCCCCAGCTACTGTCTGGAAACGCTATGCTTCAGTTATTTGATAGATAACAGCAAATGAAACGCACTTCAATATTTAAAGCAATAATTGTTAAGTATTGTTGTACTGTATGACTGCCAATGATTTTATTTTACAATCAATTCAAGAAACATTTGGTTATTCCCCCTAATCGCTTAATCAGATAAAATGTAATGGTTAAAAAAAGTAATCGTAGGTTTGTAATATTTTGTAAATTTTAGATATTTATAAACGACATATGTGCATTAGGGCTATAACCTAAAAATAATATAAAAATACCACGCCAGTACCGTGATCCTGATAACAAAAACGGATTTTTTAAGGTCTATTCGGTGAAAAAGTTCCAGCATCGACAGCGAGTTAAAAAGGCGTTTGATAATTTTGTCGTTATAAAAATTATGATTTTTATTTTTGAACTAAAATTTTTTGTATATATCACGACTTGCCAAAACTTTTATATATGACTTATGTAGAACTGTCCTATTTTGGTGATTATATACCATTTAAATACAAAATAGTTTTTTTTTTAGAACGATTTCCTAACGTTAGAACAAATAACTGCAATGGAACACTTGAATGCAATCGGTGCGGGAACTTTAATATAAAGATTTCTCACACGAACACCCATCCCTAAAGGGACAAGTGAAATTACCCTCAGATGAAAAACTGCTTTATAACCCAAACAAATTGCATATAGTTTCTGTAAATAAGCCCTAATTTGGCTAAAAATAAAAAGTAAATGCAATTTTAGGTACAGGTTACTAGTGAATGTTTCCTAACAATCGTGAAGCTTCCCATAAATCAAGATATGAGCCATGAAAAATTTACTTTTTTGCAAACATCAAAACTAGCGCCAAATTATATGGAAGGTATGAAACAATGGTGGCGTTTTCTTTTGGGATAGCCTTTGCAATTTTTTTTTTTTGCAATATAGTTTGGCTTAATCCCGTTGTTGTTTCTTTAATGTTTTCAAACAACAACTTTATTTTTTAATTGTGCCGTATGTAAAATATATTGATTTTGTATCACGAGTTTGCTTCAAAATACGTGGAATCTGTAAGTATCGTAAGGTGGCAAATCATTGACATATACTTAACAATTTTAGTAAGCAAACTTTTGATTCACAGAGAACTCGAAATATTAAATTAGGTTAAACTATGTATGAAGACATTTTTGGGAATCTTGGAGAGTTATCGTGTACATTAGACATTTTAGTATGTACCGGCAGGGTTTTTGAAGATTTTTGTCCATTATCTCGGGAAGTGTGGATTTACTCCGGAAAAAATTGCACCGAACATACTTGGAGTTTAAAATCATTATTTCGATTAGACACATATTTGGTAGTGTCAAAGTGTATAAACCATCGTTAGCCTAAAGGCTGAGGTATAAGACGACTAATATTTCGAGGTATTGCATTGCTTTTTACCAAAGGTGGTACACAAACTTCAGACCCAGTACAGAATTGTAATTTGTATCAATTTAAAACAAAATCTGGGAATTTTTTATCATGAATTGAAAACTTTTCCATAATGATTGTGACGTTTTCTAGCATGCGGTAAATGTAGTTATTTTCAAACAAACCAAAACGATAAAGTAACCCAATTATATGTTTGATAATAGCAGTTCTGTTATTTAACCGAAATATTGCTACAATATGCATCAGCGGATTGGTCAAGAGATAGTTTTCAAGTTTCGCGTTTCTAATTTGTCGGAACATACCCCCAAGAATTCAAAATATGGAACAAAAACTAAATTTGAATATTTTTGCCACAAAAATCAGGGTCAATTTCACTCGCTAACTAATATCCTATTATTATCCAAGACGATTGGCATTCTTCTTGACCAAAACTCTTACCTCGTGCAAAAATGTTTCAGTATTGAGCTATAACTGCGATATCTAGCGTGATTATTATTACGCTGCACAATTAAAACTGTGGGATCCCTCTATAAAATAGGCGTTAACACTGTTATCTGACCATGTACATCAACATAATTTGAATCAATGGAAAGGTTAAGAGCTCCACTTTCAAATATAACTTACAGTGTTGGTCACAGAATTAGCACACCCCTTTGGGGCAAAATGATTTCAGTCAGCTAAGAGTTTTGATAGGGCAAATTGAAATATTTTCGGAAACAAAATCCTTTTCTATAATGTATTTAACAGATTTAATGATATAAGTGAATAGTATTATCAGTGGTTTTTTGAAAATAAAAGTTTTGTGAAGACGCCCAAATTATCAAGGGGACATATAATTAGCACACCCTAAGATTTTTTAATTTAATTCAATTAATATACAAAAATTAATTTATATTGAAGTTAATTCATATTCAAAACGCATTGAACAAATCATTTTTTCAAAGAAAACATAATTTATCACCCCGGAATCTCAAAATATATCCCAATAGCGGACCATTTTTCGTAATGTACACCTAAACGTCAGAAAGTCGCTAAAACTTTAAAAGCAAATGTACAATTGGATCTGAAATTGTTGGAATTGTTAACCGATTACTGAAATTTAAATATAAAGTGCAAAAACTTTTCAAAAAGTGTTTAAGGTAGATGATTCATTGAAGAAAATTTTCGATTTGGAAGGGGTTTATAGAATGAAGATCAATAAAATGCACCCTTATGTAAAGAAGGATCAACTTATAACACCATTTATTATTCAAAATTACAAGTCTGAATAACACCAACGACCTATCACTACAAAACTGTCAACAAAGCGCTAGGTGAACACGTAGCACATGAGTATGTTTAAAGGTTTAACCCCTTTCTAACAATAAAGGATTTAGAGGTTCGCTGAAATTGGTCAGAATCAATGAAAGTAGGCATATACTATCCAAGATAAATGTTTTCTGGATTATTGATTTTAAATTTAATCGTTTTAAGCTCCGGGAAACATATTATCTTGCGGTCTCACTAGACTATCTCCAATTTGCCTTATGTTTTCAAAATTATTGAAATTTGCGTAGGTCCCATAGAGATAAACATAGGTTTATCGTGGCATACATCACGACATATCGGTAAAATTCAGTCCAAATGGATAAGTATTTATATAATCAATAGCTCAAACCATCATATTACAGTTTCTTATTGAAAATTTTTGTGTCAAACGGATTTTACAGATTCACACTGCTGGTGGGTACACCCCACTATTCGCAAATGTACAGAGATGAACAAGAATATGATGTTTTATTTAATGTTTCTATGAACTACTTGCCTCATTGAATTTGTTTACATGTGCAAAAATCGATAAAAAACACTAAAAAACTGAAATGTCCATCAGTCCTTGGGACCCAATGTGTACCCCATATAATTCCCTTCTGACCAGGGTTTCGGAGTCGAGCCACTTTTCCTTCGACTCCGACTCCGACTCCAGGCCAGTTTTTTGTCACGACTCCGACTCCGGAGTCGACTCCGAGGGTAATTTCCTATACCACTAAAAATTAATAAATTTTGCTAAATTTTTCAACTTTTCCTATACTAGGACCCTATATGCTTATCTGTTCTTTTCTCTAAGACAATTTGTAATGCAATGCGATGTAAAATTGATGTTCCGTATTGAATCTGCTGTATCTTTGCTCTTTAATAATGATAATACATATCCTCTTTATGAAAATTGTTTATGATCATTTTTAGGATTACTACAATTTCAATAGTGAAAAAGTCTATTTCCCCGTCGTTTCCCGACCATAGTTTCTTCTAATGTTCTATGCGATTGAGCCTCAAATATCAGATTCAATCATAAAAAATTGCGCATATTTGCGCCATTCCGAAAAATTCTAATTTTTCTCAACTAAAATATGAAATATTTTTATATGGAATTGAAAGGTTTACTCACACTAAATTCTGCTCCGCGTTATAACCGGGGCTCTAATTTATCAGACTAAACCAACACCTATCAAATATGTTTGCATTATTCAGAAACATTCACGGCTTTGTGCAAAATATTATATCAATCGAAGTATAAATGAGCTTTCTAGGACTTTTGATCAACATTTAACACAAATTTCCCCTCTGTGGGACGGGGCACATATCTTTTTCGTTTCATTTTGTCGAAATATGAAGATGGGTATGCCAACAGTAATTTGTTACTTACAGATTTTACGAAAGCGAAATTTTGACTTCTACAGTTCCCTTTTTTTAAATGCATATTTTTTAATTCGTTTCGCTTAAATACACGATTATTATGTTCTTAATGGTCCCACAAAATCATATGCTGATCGGTTTATTCGTTTTCGAGCTTCAGTGGTCACCGCAAACTGCTTCAGTAACAAGTAATAAAGTATCAGTCGGCTTTGCTGACAGAGATTTACCCTCAGCCTGTATATATTGAAAAAATTTTTCACAAAAACGTATGTATTTAGGGGTTTTTAAAAATTTTGGGCATTTGAACCGACAAAAATGTTCATTGGGATTAGAGATCAAAAGTTTTGCGGAGGAGATACTAAAAGGAATGGATCTACATTGACCATTATGGAAGTGGATGTCCAGCCACTACATATGATGCCATAGGGGGTTTTTACACCCTTCGGGATGTTTGCTCAAGAAGTATGAACTTGCCCCTGAAAAAATGTTTACCAACGTAATTGAGGCAGCGAATGCAAGTTGCTTCAACAGAAATGAAAGTGATTCGGTAGCAGGTCTTAAAGTGTACTAATCCAAAGTTTTGTGTGGGAGGTACCGGATGGAGTGGACAAATATAGTCCATATTTCAACCTGATCTATATCTATTAAATTTATTAGGATGTGTAAAGTATGGACCAATTCGGTCACTCCCTTCAAGAGTTACCGTATGAACAAATTTTTCGAACATTTTTAAACTTTTCTGGGGGAGGTACCTGAAGAAATGGACCGATGTGGCTTGTCTTATACTTAAACTATGTTTGGACAAAATATTACTAAGGCAAAATTTTGGACCGAGTCGGCAGCTCCGTTCGAGAGTTATCTTGCGCTCCAACCACCTCACACGGTTTCATAGGGGGTTTTTGCTACTTTCAGGCTATTTTCTCAGGAAGTATGGACTTGCCCCTAATGAAACTTGTACCGTCGTATGGAGGGCAGTGAATACAAGTTGCTAAAACAAAAATGAGAGCGATTCGAGAGATAGCCCTAAACTGAACTTTTCCGAAATTTTGTGTGGGAGGTACCCGAAGGAGTGGACCGATTGAGTCTATATTGAAACATTATCTAAGTCTGGAACACATTCTACGATGAGCAAAGTATGGACCAAATCGGTTACTCCCTTCTAGAGTTATCGTGCGCACAAATTTTCCGAAAATTTTCGATGTTTTGTGGGGGACGTACCGGAAGGAGTGGACCGATATAGCCCATCTTCGAACTTAATCTAAGTTTGGGCAAAATATTACGAAATTTGAACCGATTCGGTTTATCCGTTCGAGAGTTATCGAGCGCTCCAGCCAGCCACACAGACAGACGGACGGACATTGCTCAATCGACTCCAAATTGTCTGAAACACATTTCGTCCAAACATACTTGGGGTCTAAAACCATTATTTCGGTGAGGCACATTTTGCCCGTATGAAAGTGTATATACCCTCGTTAGCATAAATGCTGAGGGTATAAAAACAGTGTTTCGTAGGTGGCCATTTGTCAGAAAACTGTGCAATATTTTTCAAAAAAAATCTGAAAGTAGCTCAAGGTATTATAAATCAGATGAAAACAATATATTTTGTACAAAATAAACTTATAATACTTTTTCCACATTATATTGTGAAGTATAAATATGTGAGATCTAAAACTAGTATTCCAGAGTGTATATAAGTTTTGTCATAAATGTGATGGTATATTAAGAAATCGATTCATATTGAAAGATGCAATTATAATTCTATTGCTATGGAACATTACTAAATATAATAAATCCTTTGCTTACAAGTTTACTCCTAGATTTCCTATAAAATGAATAAACGATTTATCAAAATGTTAATAAAGTTAATCTCTCTATCATAAAAAATAAAAACTCTTTTGATAAATGTAGAAAAAAACATTTTGCCCGGAGTCGGAGTCGAGCTTTTTTCACGACTCCAGACTCCGACTCCGACTCCAGCAAAATTTGCTAGACTCCGACTCCAGACTCCGACTCCGACTCCGACTCCGCAGCCCTGCTTCTGACACTGAAATTTCGGAGACTGGTGGAGAGTATATCTAGCAGACTGGAACTTTTTCCCAAACGAAAGGGATTTAAAACTGAATATGGACGAATATATTGAAACTATTCACAATATTAGTGATTCTTTTAAGGTGTGCTATTTACGTGTCCAGTGAATTTAGGACATTTTTTACATTTTTGGGGGTTAGTAAAATTGACAGGTATGTTTCAGTTTCTGTATTGCGTTGTATTCTTTAAGCATACTACAGAGAATATATTAGTACAAATACTTTATTCAATACAACTACTTTTGAAGGTCTTTTTAGGCAAAATAAATGTTGGTAGTGGGGTGTGCTAATTGTGTGACCAACACTGTACGTGGGTGGAACATGTGTTCCAGCAATAAAGATATAGTCATTATACTAAAAAATTGTACCACTCTTCACACCAAAGTTTTGGTCCATTTAAACCTCAAAATATTATCTGACTATTAAACCTGAACCGTACTTACAATTTCCCGCCGATCAGACTACCATTGCGACCTATAGAGCCGATACAAAATTTTATAAAAATTTCGTTTTTCCATGTCAACCCCTAAATATTTCACGATCACCGTCAAAAACTATAGGGGTCTATTCTGGTCTGAACTCGACATCCATACAAAATTTCGTGAAGATTGGTCCATAATTGCGGCCTGTGGCGTGCCTACAATTTGTAATTGCCGGAGAGACGGAGGGACGGACACACATCGCTTTATCTCGTCGAGATATGAATTTTGGTATACCACATGGGGGTCTACGACGAATATTTCGCGGTGTTACATGAATTTTTCGAAAAACAAACTTATAATACCTTCTCCATATTGTGGTGTAGGGTATAATTGTATGGAAGGAATGTAACATTGGTGGCATTTTCTATTTCTTTGCAATTTTTTTTTTTTGTTTTGTTTGTTTTTTTTTCCAATATACTTTGGCTTAATCCCATTGTTGTTTCTTTAATGTTTTCAAACAACAACTTTATTAATGATGAAAATTATTTCATTGTTCCCCAAAGTGTAAGGCAGGGAAGACTAAGTTTCGAGCTTCGACACAGGTTCTTATCAGTTCTCTGTTTTTTTACGACCGATGTGTCGGTGTTTTGAAGGTTTCAACCACATTGTCTAACATAAGTGACAGAAAACAAGGAAATCCAGTCAGCTGTGCTGACGGAAATAAACCGTCAGCCTCTGACCAAAAAAGAAGCAAACACAATAATTGTGCCGTATGTAAAATATATTGATTTTGTATCACGAGTTTGTTTCAAAACACGTGGAATCTGTAAGTACCGTAAGGTGGCAAATCATTGACATATACTTAACAGTTTTAGTAAGCAAAATTTTGATTCACACAGAACTCGAAATATTAGATTAGGTTAAACTAAGTTTGGAAGGCATTTTTGAGAATGTTGGAGAGTTATCTTGTACATTAGCCATTTTAGTATGTACCGGCAGGGTTTTTTGGAGATTTTTGTCCATTATCTCAGGAAGTGTGGATTTACTCCGGAAAAAATTGCACCGTTGTAATAGGGACCGCGAAAACAGACTTTTGCAAAAATTTCAAATAGATCCAATACGGGAAGGACGGGACCGATATAGTCCGTATTCCAAACCGATACATTACTGGATGAAATAATGCGAAGTGCAAAGTTTTGACTAATCAGAGCTCCCTGCAAAAGTTATTATATGTCATTTCAGTTGGTGCCATCAGTGTTTCTTCGAGCTAGCTAACTAAAAAATCAAAACCTCCGAGGGAAGGTCTAAAACTTCACTGTTTTCGAATTTTGTCTGGGAGGTACCCGAAGGAGTGGGCTGATCTAGTTCATATTCGAACCTTATCTAAATCTGGAAGGAATAATACGATATGCAAAATTTGGACCAAATGGATTACTTCCTTCGAGAACTATCGCTCAAACCATTTTACCTACAAATTCTGAAGACTTGGCCGGCCCCCTGTTTATGTATTTCGAAACGAAAATATGTGTCTGTGCAATGTGCAATTTCAGGTGGAGAGTTTTATACCCCCCAATGAAGACTAAATACTAAATTTCAGCCATTTCAGGGTGATATTGAGGCCACAACCTTCAAAATACCGAAAATGGGAGATTCCATTCTATGGGGTCAATATAAAGACGTAGAGCTATATCCACAAATTATAGGCAGAGAGTTTTATAACCCCCTTACGGAGACTAAATATAAAATTTCAGCCATTTGGATGGGATATTGTGGCCACTACCTTCAAAACACCGTAAATTGGGAGGTACGTACGTTCAATGGGGGTATATGAAAGCGTGGTTCTATAACGATACATTTCAAATGGAAAGTTTTATACCCCCAGCGAAAAATAAATACCAACTTTCAGCCATTTCGGTGTGATATTGAGGTCACAAACTTCAAAATACCGAAAATCGAGAGGTACCGTTCAAAAAGGGTTATATGAAGACGTGGACCTATACCGAAAAATTTTCGGGTGGAAAATTTTAAACACTCAACGAAGACTAAATAATACATTTCAGACATTTCGGTGGGATATTGAGGCCACAACTTTCAAAATACCGAAAATGGGGAGGTACTGTTCTATGGGAGCTATATGGAGACGTGGACCCATACCGACAAAATTCAGGTGGAAACTTTTTACCCCAATCGAAAAATAAATACCAACTTTCAGCCATTTCGGTGGGATATTAAAGTCACAAACTTCAAAATACCGAAAATCGGGAGGAACCGTCCTATAGGGGCTATATGAAGGTGTGGACGTGTCCCTACGAATGTCAGGTGGAAAGTTTAATACCTCAAACGAAGACTAAATACCAAATTTCAGCCTTTTCGGTGAGATATTGAGGCCAGGGACGTACGAAAATTTTTCATACACTTTTTGAACATTTTGCATCCAAAAAGTCATATTTGGTCCACTGGGGGATCAAAGTTTCCATAGTAATTTGTATGGGGCCAAAAGTGAATTTTCACGAAATTGCCCTAAAGGCCACATTTGCTGTCCAATCGATGAGAAACTTTTAGCAGAAATTTATATTAATGAGCTTCTATTGATAAATTTCTGCATGGACTAAAACTAAGTTAAAGTCACTACAGTAGACTAATCGTTTAAAAGACTTGGTAGCTACTTACTTCTTCTTTGGGGGTAATATTAAAACGCGCATCTAGAGAGAATTGTGTTTATTATGAATAAATACCAAATTTCAACCGTTTCGGAAAGACAATGTGCTTAAAACCCTTAAAATACCGATCATCCGGAGGTACCTTTCTATCAAAACGTGGACCGATACCGACAGATTTTTAGGGGGAAGTTTTGTTGTTCCAAAGAAGAAAAATATCAAATTTCAGCAATTTCGGTTTGATGATGAGGCTAAAATATAGAAAATCGGAAGCTATAGTTCTATGGGGGCTATACCAAAACATGGACCTGTACTGAGAAATTTCTGGGGAAAAGTTTTGTAGTTCCAAAGAAGACTAAATACGAAATTTCAGCCATTTCGGTGGTTCTAGGGGACTATGGCAAAACATGGACCTATACTGACAAGTTACGGGAGGAACGATTTGTTGCCCATAAGAAAAAATAAATACCAAATTTCAGTATTTTTTAAATCGGGAGGTACCCATCTATGGTGGCTATATCAAAACGTGGACATATATAAACAATTTTTGGTAGAAATGTTTTTTAGCCTCTGGAAACACAAAATAACAAATTACAACCAATTCGGTTGTCAAATGGAACTAATACCATCAACATACTTTAAAGTGACGCGTACTTTATATGGATTCTTTGGAGGCTATGGTATACGTGGATCTCTTTAAACAATGTTTGGTAGAAATGTTTATTAGCCTCTTAAAACTCAAAATTCGAAATTACAACAAATTCGGTGGCCAAATGGGATAAATATCTTCAAAATTCCTTAAAACGACCAAGCGTCACGCGTCGCTTTGTATGGAGGCTATACCAAAACGTGGATCTATATAGGCCATTCTTCATACCAAAAGTTATGCGTACCTCCAATAGATTTATTCAAAATTGTATCCACCTACTCCAATCCGTTCGGACGCTAGAGAGTTTTTCACAGACGGACGGATATGGCTATATCGATGAAGAATTGCACGCTGATCAAGAAAATATATGTAGTTTGTGGGGTTCAAAATGATTATTTCGATGAGTTACAAACGGAATGACACACTTAATATACCCCCAATGTATGGTGTAGGGTATAATAAAATATCCAAATTAAAAGCAATTCCCACATGCCATTTTTTGTGAACACAGTAAAATCAATTACTAATTTAAATTCTTGGCAAGCAAACAGGTTTGTTAACGGATACCTCATATTTGTAATAGAGGCACAATTGAATACAAGACACAAATTAAATACAAATTTGTCGCTGATTTTAATGGTGCCGTAACATGCAAAGGCGAAAAAAATATATACTTTTTTCAATTAAGGAAATAAAAATCTGGGAAATTCCTTTCTGAGTTCCTTCAGGTCAATTCCTTAATATCACAAAAAAGTGAAAGCGCAACACATGAAATAGGAATTGTTTTGATGAGTTTTCATTTTTCCTTTTGTTTCGCTCTGATAACGAATCTTCTATCCCATCAGCAAAATTTTGCTGGCAAAGGCACAAAATTTTTGTTGCAATTTGTTTTAACCAAAAACCACAGCAGTCATAAAGAGGGGCATTTGCTTTGATAAAAGCTACAGCTATTACACTAAAATGTGGCAAGCATTTGCAGTGAACTGCACTCGATAAAAAACGGTAAATTGTAGACAGTTTTTGGGCCGGTAATGAAGCGGAAATGAGAAAGCAATTAGATGACTGCTTTTGTGGCCAAAAGAGCCAACATTTTAAAATAAAGTCAAAAGCGAAGATAATGAAAGCACCAACATCAGCCACATCACCCGTAGCAGTAATGCACGAAAATGCTTTTCAGTTAAACACCTTGGAGAATAAATAGCAGCGAGAAAGTGTTGTGAGACAAATCATGTTCTTTTTTGGCAAAGAAAATACCTGATGACAGCTAACGGCGAGGAAAATATTGATGGAGGAGTGATGTGCCAAAATGCATTGCCGCAAACGAAATTGTGGTAAAAATATTACTAAAAGAAAAGTCTAAACACATTTTACACGAACTCATTTGGAAATAGGAGAAGGTTTGGCAACGCAAATGGAAATCCGTGATACTAGTATTCAGTACTTGTAACAAGTCAGCTATCAAATGCGTTAGAAGAAGAGGGAGATGTTATCTGACAAATAAGTTAAACAAAAAAAGGTACTAAAATGCCTAAAAAGAAACACTAGACAAGACATGGGAAAAATTGGTAACACCAGGCTAGATGATCAAAAAAGGCATTAAATCCCGATTTTTGGAGAAAATCTATGATTTGCAAATTTGATAATTTGCTTAAAGTCCCTATCATGTGGTTGCTATTACACGACCTACAAAGATGATACAATCCACCGATGAGCTAGGTTGTGACCCATGTACATATCCCTGACGATACAGTCAGTGCATTTTCTCAATTTGAACTTCTATATCTCAAAAACGGTAACACCTACGAAAATATCATAAAGTTCAATCTTGTGGAGAATTTTCACTGCTACAACATTTTCTTTAGACCCATTTACATAGGAAACCTAAAGAACCCCTAAAAATGTGAGCTTAAATCGCGATTTATTTGAAAATCCCTCCGGCGATTTTTTTGTTTCTTGATATTTCTCATCTATAATCATTGTAGTTTCAGAATCTTCAAAAACTTCCTAGGTGTAAGCACTTTCCATTTAGAATTAGTTAAGGCGCACCGTGATACTGATATATTCATAATACTAACAAGTAAGAACGGCGTTAAGTTCGGCCCGGCCGAAGTTGTTAAGGCCTGGGTACATAAGTCGCATCGACTGCTTGCCTTGCTTGCTTCTGTCAGAAATGCAGCAGGAAAGCAAGGCAAGCAAGAAGTAAAGCGCAACATAGTTCGAAATTGGCGCGGCCTTCTTTATTCTTTTATTTTTGATCTGTCAGAAATGCAGCAGGAAAGCAAGGCAAGCAGGCGAGGCATCTTATGTACCCAGGCCCTTATACCCTCCACCCCGAGTTGCATTGAAGTAAAATGGAATATTTAGTTTACTTTCGTTTATGAAGAAGACTAAATACCAAATTTCAGCAAGTTCGCAAAAAAATGGGGCTAACCTTCTAAATACCAAAATTAGGGAGGTACCGTTCTATGGGAGCTATATAACAAGTGGGAAAAGCGTAAAGTTCGGTCGAGCCGAACTTTTTATACCCTCCACCACAAATTTCAGCCATTTCGATGGATTAATGTGGCCACAACCTTCAAAATACCGAAAATCGGAAGTTACCGTTCTATGGGGGCTATATGATGGCGCGGACCTATACCTAGAAATTTCTGGGGGGGGGACGTTTTATACCCCCAACGAAGACTAAATACCAAATTTCAGCCATCTTGGTGTGATAATGAGGCCAAAACCGTCAAAATACCGAAAATCGGGAGATATCGTCCTATGGTAGAAATGTTTCTTAGCCTCTGGAAACACAAAATACAAAGTTGCAACCGATTCTGTTGTCAAATGGGACTAATACATTCAAAATATATTAAAATGACGCGTACTTTATATGGGGGCTATACCAAAACGTGGACCTATATAAACCAACTTCGGTAGGCATGTTTTTTGGCCTCTGGAGACACAAAATACCAAATTACAACCAATTCGGTGGTAAAATGGGACAAATATCTTAAAAATTCCTTAAAACGACGACGCGTCACGCGTCATTTTGTATGGGGGCTATAAGAAAGCGTGGACCTACATAGCCCGCTTTCAATACCAAAAGTCCTACGTACAAATAATATATTTTCCCAAAATTTCATCCACCTACGTCAATCCGTTCGGACGCTAGAGTGATTTCCACAGACGGACAGACGGACGGACATGGCTATATCGATGTAGAATTGCACGCTGATCAAGAATATATATACTTTGTGGGGTCTACAATGATTATTTCGAGTAGTTACAAACGTAGTTACAAACTTAATATACCCCCATCCTATGGTGGAGGGTATAAAAACATCGATCTATACCTACACATTTCTAACGGAAAGTTGTTAGACTCGAAGAAGACTAAATACCACATTTCCGATATTTCGGTAAGATAATGTGGATAAAACCTTTAAAATACTGAAAATCAAGAGGTACGCTTCTATGGGGGATATAGGAAGAGGTGGACATATACTAATAATTCTCTTCTGGAATATGTTATAACCCCATGGAAGATTATATAACAAATTTCAGTCTTTCGGTGGGAGACTTCAGAATTACGAGACTCGGGAGGTACCGTTCTTTGGTTGTGAACATCACCTTCAAAATACCGAAAATCGGAAGGTGCCGTTCTAAGGGAGATATATGAAGGCTTGGGCCTATACCGACAAATTTCTTGGGGGAAAGTTTTATACTACCAACGAAGACCAAATACCAAATATCAGTCATTTCGGTGGAATATTGATGCCACAACCTTCAAAATACTGAAAATTTAGGGGGAAAAGTTGAACACCCCAACGAAGACTAAATGCCAAATTTCAGCAATTTCGGTGGGTTATTGTGGCCACAACCTTCAAAATACCGAAAATCGGGAGGAACCGTTAAATGGGGGCTATATGGATGTGTGGGCCTTTAGCGACAAATTTCTGGAGGAATTTTATTCGCCTAACGAAAACCAAATACTAAATTTCAGCCATTTCGAGGGAATATTGAAGCCACAACCTTCAAAATACCGAAAATCGGGAGGTACCGTTCTATATGGACTATATGTACCGTTCCATGAGAACTATATGTAGTCGTGGACCTATACCGTCGAATTTCATACGGAGAGTTTTGTAACCCAAATGAAGACTAAATACCAAATTTCAGCCATTTCGGTGAATTATTGTGGTCACAACCTCCAAAATACCGAAAATCGCGAGGTACCGTTCTATGGGGGATATATGAAGCCGTAGACCTATACCGACGAATTTCATACGGAAAGTTTTATACGCCAAATGAAGACTAAATACCAAATTTCAGCCATTTCGGTGAATTATTGTGATCACAACCTTCAATATACCGAAAATCGGGAGGTAGCGTTCTATGGGGGCTATATGAAGGCGTGGACCTACACGACAAATTTCTGGGGGAAAGTTAAATACCTCCAATGAAGACTAAGAACCAAGTTTCAGACA
Organism: Musca autumnalis; assembly: GCF_047663935.1. Lineage (NCBI taxonomy): Eukaryota > Metazoa > Arthropoda > Insecta > Diptera > Muscidae > Musca > Musca autumnalis. Next base: position 139,449 of record NW_027411646.1, on the reverse strand, counting down.
TTTCGGTGTGATAATGAGGTTAAAACCTTCAAAATACCGAAAATCGGGTGATACCGTTCTATGAGGGCTAAAACAAACCGTGGACCAATATAGCCCATTTGCAATACCAAACATCCTAGGAGTAATAGAAACTTTTATTCCAAATTCATAGTTCTATCTTAAAAATTGCTAGCTTTATCTTGATTTCAACAGAGGGACGGACAGACGGACTTTGTTATTTCGACTTAGAATTTTACCCTGATCAAGAATAAGTGTTTTTATTGTTTTTCATCGACCTTTTTATTTTTAAATAAATGAAAGATTATTCGAGCTTGAGGTCTGTTGTTGATGTTTATATTTCTTTATTTATTTCCAATATTTCGGAATTCCTTGAATTCCATCTTCAGGGAGTTTATTTTATCTACAAAACAAAAATAATAATAAAGCACGACTTAATATCTATATCACAGCATTTGTTACAAACTAATAAAAGTGTATAAATAAAAAAGGTATAAATAAATAAAAATGTATAATCACAGAAAAATAAGATCGCTTACGTGTAAATAATATTAATACTAAAAAACTTAGAAACTAGTGTAGCATGTCTACCGTCGTCAAGAGTTCTTATTGCACTGAATATTATTTACTAATTGCACGATCTCTTCTCTGCGTAAGTTCTCTGTAACAATAAGCTGTGTTGTCAGTATCTGTTTTGCTGTTTATCCTTTTTGTTGTTGGTAAGCTATTTATGTGTAGCATCTCCAGTGTGAGTCTTTTGTTGTAATTGTTTTCAGTTTGTAATATTTTCACTTCGTCGATATTTGGTAAATGGTTATTCTGCTTACAGTGTTCGGCAAGTGCTGTTTTTTGTATTATATTTGTATTTCTCAGTTTTATATCCGATTTATGAATATATATAGTTTATAGGGTCTCCGTTGAATATTTCGATTTGTTACAAATGGAATGACAAATTTAATTATACCCTCCATATTATGGTGGTATAGAAATTTTACCAATTTTCACACAAAAGTTTTGGTTCATTCGTAAAGCACAAATTGTTTAGAAGTTGTACTTGTCTGATATAGAGGAAATGTGAGACAACATTACGACGGGAAATTTAACAACCTTGGTCGTGATTTCGAGAGTATTTAAAAAAATGTGTATAAATCTAAACACAAAATTCATCTCTCTTGGATAACGAAAAGATCGGAAAAGATCATCTCTATTGGATAACGAAAAGATCGGATTTTCCGCGACTTCCTTTAATGGGTTCAAATACTTAGCTGGCCCACCACACCGTCCGACAATGTTGACAAAATGTCGTCTGAAACTACATGCAAAATGGAGTAAACTGGCACTTAAGACTTTTTGTTTTCCCATCATGTGAACTTTTTAAAGGATATTCAAATTTCAGTTCTTAAAAAAAAAAAAAAAAAAAAAAAAAAAAATTATATACTTGTACTCATCGCACGATGTTGGTGTTGGTGTCATATTAAAGAGGAGAATATTGGCTTTATATAATAATTTTCATTTATTGTATTTAAGGATAACAACGACATCAAATATGTCCTTGAAAAATTTAATACTAAAAACTCATTTAAAAATCCTGCAATTTTTCTCAAAAAAATTTACTTTAAAAACCTTTATGTACTGCAATACTTTCCAAAGTTTCAGTGTTCTAGCTTTGCGGGTTATTTTTTTAAATAAATATTTGCCTGAAATTCTTCAAAGAAAACAAAGCATTTTTTCTATATTAGAGAAATATTTTTTTCAAAAAGCCCATAAATGGAACATATGAAAAAAATAATAATAACGAACCCGGTTTTCTATATCGCGGCGAGATCCTTATGAAATCGTTCTCCATGTTCATCACTAAAATCTCCTAAACTTTCAGGAAAGAAGTCCAGATGTTTATCCAAAACATATAATTTTAGCGACATGTTTACACCCATTTTTCCAAAACATTCGAAAAGGTTTTTGAAAATATTTTTGTAGTTTTGGGATTTTTGTTTGCCCAAAAAATTTTTATCATGACATCCAAACTACTCCATGTTTGAAAAAAAGTAATAAAAAGTTTTTAAACCTCTCAATATGAAGAATGCAATACAATACAAACCTGCTTCAATTTAGGTATGACTAAGTTTTGGAAGCACGGTCTTATTATGCGCTAAAGCTACACCTTCAGAACCACGTACCCTCACACAATGCCATATTAAACCCAGTTTAATATGAAGTGGAGGAAGAATTATTTTAGACGATAGAACTAATGGTATATGTTCCACACTACCAGTGCCAATCATATGACATTGGCGTTGTTCCCATTGGTAATCTGTATAGTGCAATAGCATTCGTCGACCTTCCCAAAGGCATAGAAAACATTGGTGTTTAGCGAAGCCTTGCTTTAGGCCCATGGGAATGGCTACTATCTTAAGGTCGCAACAAATTACACATTGATGAATATCTTAATTAATTAACATGAACATTTTCTTCATATTGATATAATTCTCTTTTATATCGGTTCCATAAGCAATTGGAACAGATGGAAAAGCATTGCCATTATGAAGTAGAACGCCTTTAAGGCCTTTTACTGAATCATCAATTAAAAAGCGCCATTCTTTAGGATCATATGAGTGCCCTATGACTTCAACAAATTTTTCTATGTCAGTTGCGTATGTTATACCAGTTTCCTCGTCGTCTTAAAGCATTGGTCGAAAGGACGCACCTTGGAAAGTTTCCGTGAAGATGTAACGCGAAACTCTGATGAAACTAGTTTCCATTCTTGCAAACGCGACGCTAAAAGTTTTGATTTTCCTTTTGGTATCCCTAAATCAGGTACTAGATCGTCAAAATCACTCTGCGAATGAATGAAAATTTTCACTTCCAAATCGAGTTTCTGGTGGCTGAAATATTGATAAATTTTCATCATGGGCTTGATATACTACATCATCTTGATGTTCATCTGGATCATTTAGTGGAACGCAGTACAGTAGGCTTTACAGTTTTACAGCAAAGGTAATTTAATTTTTTTCTGTAACAATATTTTACTTCTATAACAATAATGACATACTATTTCGGGAACGTACTATGCTTTAATTGGGTTCAATATAAAATACGATTTATAGTTTCAAAAAATGTGACGCTTAAAATTGCTTATCTCTACATACATATGAAAAACAATTATTTTGTTGGTTGATCTTTTTACCTTTACAGAGTAGAAATGCTAAATCTTCTTGCTCCGGAAGTCGTTTGGTGAAACGTTGATAGGGCTCAAATTTGTATCATTATATTTTTTTAAATAACTCTGTGCAACACTGAAAACGCAAACAACTTCTGATGGGCATTTTCTGAAAGTACATACTGAGGCTACAAAAACTCTAATTGGGTTTCGTGTTGTTAGATCGAGTTTGGATTTTATAGCCTCATCTAAACCTGGCTAAAACGCCACTTTTTTCCTCTTATCGGGGCTTTATCTCCGGAACTTAAAAGAGTTTTACTTCGCGGTCTTCAGCTACATTATAGCCCGACAGTAGGAGAACTTACGTGTCAAACGGAAGAACCAGAAAAACTGCATCTAGCGCATCAAAATCGATAATATATATCGAAGTTTACATAATTTCTGGTATTATGGTCAGTAGCAGCTACACTATTGTAAGTTGAACAAAGTAACCCTTCGCAAAAATTGTCTAAACAATGTGCTCAGCAATTCTTCAGAACGTTCTGAAACTCTAAAATACTTATTTCACGTTCATATCATATCATTTCATATCATACCTTCTACAAGACATATTTCAAGCAATATTCACACAGGCTGTTTATTTTCATATTTTAGATTTCAATATATTTATCAAATTTCCTTTGAAAAATGTGCTAGAAATAGCGTGTTAGAGGCATTTTACAAGAATGGAATGTTCTGAAGAGTTCCGAACTACATTCCAGCGGATATTTCTCTCAAAGAAAAGTTAGCGAAAAATGTAACAGTTTTGGAGATATGGTGCGATATATGCGAAATAAAGGAATTTTTCGATATATTATCCATTTTGGGGCATCAAATTCAGTTTTTCGAGGTGAATTTTGCTCCATATATTTTCTTCACGCTCTTATGTACAAGTATGCTTCAGATGTTTAAACAAAATTCGAATTGGTTTCAGAGATATTGCCTCAATTTGCTCTAAAAAGTCAATATTTAGCCCTGTTTAGATGAGGCCATAAAATCTATACCCGATCTAACGACACAAAACCAAAATACGGTTTTTGTCGATTAGGTCTGTACTTTCAAAAAATCCACACTTGAAGTTGTTTGCACAAAATTACCCTGAATATGTTGCACAGTGTAATGTTGTGGTGGCACATATATATGACAAAACTAAAAGAAAATGTCAGTTTATTCCAGCTTCTTTATGTGCGTTACTGTAATATTGTTTTCTTTTCCCACTAGCGAATTGACTAACCAAGCTAGAATACTGAAACTTCGTGAAGTGTTGCAATAAATAAAGGTTTTAACATATATTTATTGAAAAAATTTGCAGGATGTTTTCAAAGTATTTTTTATAATCTAATTTTTCAAGGACATATTTGATGTCCTTGTAATCCTTGAATACAATAAATAAAAAATTATTATATAAACCCAATATTTTCCTCTTTAATATGACACCAGCATCAGTATATAAAATTGAAAATTGTTGTCCTTTAAAATTTTAATATCCTTTAAAAGGTCAACAGGATGAGACAACGAAAAGTCTTAAGTGCCATTTTACTCCCTTTTGCCTATAGTTTAAAACGTATATAGTTCGGTTCATGTATAATCTTGGCTGTCGGACAGTGTTATAGAACAATTGTTCCATAAGCCGAACAAAGAAAAATCTCCATTTCTTCCTGTTTGTTACTTCGCTTTTTGGAAAACAGCGCCTTTTCATCTTGTCTACCACTTGTTTTCTCCATCGAAGCCTTGGAATGCCAGTTTTGCGTGCACGGCCATGTGGCCCGTATTAATACGCCTCAATCTGTTTATCTATACAGATGCCGTTGTATAGCCGATTAAGCTCGTGGTTCATACGGCGTCGATATACACCGTCAATGCACTTTGGTCCGTAGATCTTTCGAAGAATTTTTTTCTCAAACACACAAAGCGCTGCGTCGTCGACTTGCACAAGTACCTGGGCTTCGGAGCCATACATCAGCACGGGTAGTATCTATGTTTTGTAAAGCGTCACCGTTATTTGACGAGATGTGGATATGCTTTTAAACTGCTTACTTAAGCCAACGTAGCATCTGCTGGTCATTAAAATTCTTCTTTTTACATCACAACTGATGTTGTTTGGTGTGTTTACGTCGGTGCCAAGGTAGACGAAGTCTTTTACTACCTCAACATTATAGAAACCAACCTCAACAGCTCTGTGGACCCATTGCGCGTCGACACGATCAACTTGGTCTTCTCGCCGTTTACCGCCAGACCCATTTTAGCAGACTCGCCTTCGATCTTCATAAAGGTATCAATTACCTCTTTTACTGATCGTCCAATGATGTCTAATCATCAGCATAAGCAAGTAACACGTGGCTATTGGTGTATTGCTTGAAAAATGTAAGTGATTTCGAAATGGGACTTAAGAAATTGCATAGCTGTGAAAATTCTCTAAAGATTGATCTTTAGGATTTTTGCCTAGGTTTTACTATTTTTCAGATATAGAAGTTCAAATTGGGATATTGCACTGACTTGATTGCCTGCTTCCAGAAAATACCAGTAATGGCATTGTTTTATAAGCAGGCGATGGAATCTGTGCCATGTTCCCATTTTAACTTCTACATATATCTCAAAAAATGGTGTAAACTGGGATTATATTATAAAAGTCAATCTTGCAGAGAATTTCCACAGCTATAATATTTTATGTAGTCCCATTTCGAAAGAACTTGCCGTTTTCAAGCAAAATTATGAAAATTTAAAAACCCTAAAAATGTGACATTTTACTTCGATTTATTTAAAATTTCCTCCGACGTTTTTTTATTTGTTTTTTTTTTTACTCATCTGAACATTGCACTTTCAGAATTCACAAAAACATCTCACAAGTAAACACTTTTAATTGAAAGTTAGTTGTACATGCCGCCGATAAATATCAGTACTCTGTGCTATAGACCCAACTTTAGCCAGCTTTTGGAAGGCCATAACCGACTGGCCTTAGGGGACTTTCATGCTCACCATGAGTTGTGGTATTTCGTCCTAGGCAATGACCAGAGGAGTATAGTGCTGGCTCTACGTTTTGCACGGTCGATGAAAACGCCTTTACAAAAAGTAGCAGAGAGTGCCACAATTCGCCAGATATAACCATCGTGTGACCCCAGAGTCTGGGAACTGTCACTAGAAGTTAAAAGGTTGGTCGGTGAGCATAAGCGAAACAAGCGGCTAAGACATCTGAAGAGTTGCAACATTGCAGCCGCAATAAATGAATGGTGGTCAGCGGTTAAGTGCCTCTCGAACCCTGAGATGAAAGAAGATAGGACTTTAGTCACGATTTGCGACATTACGCTGATTGATTCTATGAGGTGCACAAGTTATTTTAATCGACAGTTTGTCGAGCACCCCTGGTGTGAAACAGCAAAGAGTCTTCTCTAAAAGAGTACTACGCCGCATAGATTTCTTCCAGCAGGTACGATAAATCATCCAACGTATTGAGCCCTGATGGAATCTCCATGGTAATGCTGAAACAGCTTAATGAGCCGGGAGTTGACTATCTTGTCAAAGTTCTCAACCTGTCGCTTGCCAGTCTCATCGTGTTCGAAGTCTGAAAAATGGCCAGGGCGGTCCCTCCACTGAAGTCAAGCAAGGATGCCAGCAAGTAGTAAAGACTCTTGAGGCTTTACTCTTCCCAAGCTTCAGAAAAAGCTATTCAGTTGGGTTCCGTAAGCAGTACAGCACTACGACAGAGCTGCACGCCATCTCCACACATATTAGCCAAGGGTTCAACCACAACAAGCCCTCGACTCATTAAAAGCCTTTGAAACTGTCAAGCACACCACACTACTCTTTTGGTTGCTAACTTCCGACAATTTTCGTTACAGGAAGGATTTTCACGATCTAGAGAGGGAGAGGCCCAACGAAACAATAGAGAATGCCTAGTGTAACGTAACAATATGAGCACGTACAAAATCATAAATCATTGCTACCTACCCGCAGTGACATAACAAGGCATGGGAAAATTGCATTTCAGTGCAACGTCACAACATGCATTGTTATTGCCCACAACAAGTAATTCTCATAAACTTTATACCTCGAGTCACTCAAATATTTTAGAGTTGAATGCTGATGGCAAGCTGTTTAGCTACACGGGTTACAACTAAAGGCTGTTCTAAATCCGCCAACGTAAACCTTGGTGTTACAGAGTTGGAAATACTTTTTGAGAGCTACTCGGCACTGTACCTTCGGGTTTACAGTTCTACAGGGTCTTCGGGTCAGTTGTACCACTCGGCACTGGACCTTCGGGTTTACACCGAATACATCGTCTTCCCGATAATCTACAGCCGAACACGGAATATAACGTCTTCCCGATCATCTGCAGCCGAACACTGATTACATCGTGTTCTCGATTATCTACAGCAGAACACAGAATATTACGTCTTCCCGATCATCTACAGCCGAACACAGAATATTACGTCTTCCCGATCATCTACAGCCGAACACCGAATACATCGTGTCCCCGATCATCTACAGCGAAACACCGAATACATCGTCTTCCCGATCATCTGCAGTCGAACACCGAATACATCGTCTTCCCGATCATCTACAGCCGAACACCGAATTCACCGTCGTCCCGCTCATCTACAGCCGAACACCGAATTCATCGTCGTCCCGCTCATCTACAGCCGAACACCGAATACAACGTGTTTCTGATCATTCCATCCCGAACACAGACAACGCCTTTTTCCTCGAAATAGAAGCCGTAAATTCAACACGAGCTCCTCAGCTGCCAAACCCCAGCGAGTCTGCAAAATCTTCACGCCAACGATTAATACAAATGCACACCCATTAAATCCATTCTTATCGCATTCAAACAAGTAGATTTTAAATTAGTATTTAATCCTCGTTACACTAGATCAAGCAGATTGGACAGAATTTACGAAGATGATGTAAAAACTGTCGTGTAACTGCGGTCCTTGGAGTATATCCCCAACAGTCGCAGCAAGGGATGAACATGACACGATAACACAGGGTAGTTTTGGTTCAACTAGGTTCGGTATGGTGCAGCTGCTTAATTTGCGGCTCATGCCCGCACGACATACTTCAGCTGGCCTGTCAACTCTACTTAAGTTACTACAGTAGATTTGTGGTTAACACCCATAGAAGCAGTCACATTCCTAGAACTAACCAAACAATTTTTATAGCCCTCTTACAACTCTATATATTAAAAGTATTTTGAAAGATTCGCCCATATAACGTTTGGCTCGTCAAGACTGTGTAAGTTAACTCCTGGCCAATATCGCAATTACGAATATAATATGAGCCTATAGGATCATAGACATCATATAAGTATGCCAAAATTCTAATTAATTTTTTAATGCAGAATTATTAAATTATTGTAATATATGTGCATGTGTATTTTACTTAGTTTCATATGACCCCCGTCAACGATTTGCACACAAGAGCCGTAACAAAACACACATACCCACAAGTTGTGTTAGACCTATTGTATTTGCGTCACAAAGCACCTGCTCCCAGACACATGAAAACTGTTATCATCACATTTTTACATAAACCAACCGCAGAATTGTTCATTTCAACCTGCGGCTGCTGCTAGACTAGCGTTAAAAACCTTAATTGACATGGCCACATACATACATATGTATATATGTTCCCATAAGCATTGCCGAAGTAGGTTTTAAGCACAGTTTTACATTTTTTCGGTCCACGTTGTTGACCTACTTCTATTAAATGCCATCATTGGAATTATCTTAGTCCATATTATGAAAATGTATTTTTGTGGTTAATATAATATCATTGGGTGGTGTTGAAATAATACGGATTACGGATAGAAGACAAAAGTTAAATCCCATCAATTATCATATGGGAAATTAGTCGATAGGACATGTGAGAAACACAATTATAAGAGTTAAATTTGTCTTCTATGTGAAAACAAGAATGATTTCTCATAGAAAACAAGTTAAGAAGTTTTATAGGAAACAAATATGTCAAGAATCCGCGATTATTTGCTTTAGCATTCACGCTAAAGCTGCAATTATTGTATTGGTGCCGGCTGGATTATTTTCTGTTGTTGGGTCTTTATCTCAGGAGGGATGGACTTTTCAACGACAAAATTGTACCGTTGTAGAAAAGGTCGCAACACAACCTGATGCAAAACATTTCATGCCGATCCGACAAGAGTCCCTAAACCGCACATGTGTAAACAATTTTTGAAACGTTGTATGTTGTTGGAAGTAATATTACGATGTGTAAAGTTTGAACCAAATCAGATTCTCTTTTCGAGAGTGATCGTGTACACCATTTTACCGAACATTTTTGTGGGGAAGTTACACAAAAAAGTGAACCTATTTGGCCCATCTTCGAACTTGATTAAATTTTGAACAACATATTAGTAGAACCAAATTTTGTCCAAATCGGTTGATCCGTTGAAGAGTTATCGTGGAAACTGTTTTTTCAAATAAAAATTTATTTTTTGTTATCCAAATCCGTGCTTATTTTGGCTATAACACCCAAACAATTATCCCGATCATTATATTTGGAGTTTTGATTTAAACCTAATTATACCCTACACCACTATGTGGGGAGGGTATTATAAGTTGTTTTTGGCCAAAAAGTTTGTAACGCATCGAAATAATGGTCGTAGACCCATACTTATATATACCAAAATGAATGTCTCGACGAGCTGAATCGATCTGGCTATGTGTGTCCATCCGTTCGTCCGTCCGTCTGTCCATCTAAACCTTGTAATCACGCTACAGGTCGCAATTTTGATCGGATCGTCACGAAGTTTTGGATGTTGATGGGGGTCCCGGAGGGAAAGAAGCCAATTGATTTTGGTGATGGTCGGATAATATTTAGGGGTCGGAATGGGCAAAAAACTTATTTGGGAAAAAAATACAACGTTTTATTTCAAAGCTAATATCACCGCACCTGTAAGGGGTATATCAAAATGAACGCAGAAGAAATCACCTTTACAACGATGTATAGTAGGTTGTCGTAGGGTGTCAAACAACGAAGATATCGCAATAGTCGCTAATACAACCCAACTTTTCATTTTTGCGATTTTAATAATAATGACGAATATCACAGCTTTGGTTGAGGAGCTTCCAAAGTAAAAGCTTGGCTATGAAAGTAGAATATCCCACCTTTACAATGATGCGTAGGTGGCCAAATAACGGACATATAGCAATAGTCAGTAATACATCCCATTTTTCAATTTTTTTCGAAATCGCGTTACAGGTCGCAATTTTGATCGGATCGTCACGAAACGTTGGGAGTTAATGGGTGTCCCACAGAGGAAGAAGCCTATTGATTTTGATGGTGGTCGGATATTATTCAGGGGTCGGAATGGGCAACAACTTATTTGGAGAAAAGGTCAACGTTTTATTTCAAATCCAATAGCTCTGCTTTTTTAAGAGGTATATCAAAAGCAAAACCTGACAAAGAAAGTAGAAAATATCACCTTTACAACGATGTAAAGTAGGCTGTCGTAGGTGGTCAAACAACATAGATATCGCAGTAGTTGGCAATGCATCCCATTTTTCAATTTTTTTTGCAATCACGGCACAGGTCGCTATTTTGATCAGATCGTCACGAATTTTTTGGGAGTTGATGCGTGTCCCACAAAGGAAGAAGTTTTTTAGGTTTGGTGGTGGTCGGATAATATTCAGGGGTCGGAATAGGCAAAAAGCTTATGTGGAGAAAAGTCAACGTTTTTTCTTATGCGAATATCTCCGCTTCTATTAGGAGTATTCCAGAAGGAAGGCCCGCCAATGGAAGAAGAAATGATCTCCTTTATATTGATGCAAAGTATGTTGGCGTAAGTTGGCAAACAACCGAGATATCGCAAAAGCCAGTAATATACCCAATTTTTCCATTTTTTGTAACCACGCTACAGGTTTGAAATTTCAGCGGATAGTCAGGAAATTTTAGGGGTTGGTGGGGCCCCACAGGGGAAGAAGCCTATTGATTTTGGTGATAGTCGGATAATATTTAGGGGTCGGAATGGGGAAAATCTCATGTGGCGATAAATTCAAAATTTTATTCTTTGTGAATATATCGATTTCTAGTAGGGGTACTTCAACGGCAAAGCCTGTCAATGGAAGAAGAAAATATTACCTGTGGTGGTCAAACAAAGGAGATACCACAATAGTCGGTAATGCATCCAATTCTTCCATTTTTTTGCAATCACGCTACAGGTCGAAGTTTTGATCGGATGGTCACGAAATTTTGGTTGCTTATGGGGGTCCCAGAGAGAAAGAGGCATATTGTGTTTGGTGTTAGTCGGATTATATTCACTAAATAAAATTTTTACCAGTGAAAAGCTTATACACATGGGTAGTGGTGTAGGGTATCACATGGTCGGGCCCGTCCCGACTATAGCCTTTGCTCACTTGTTATACGTACATTCCAGCTTTGCCACCTTTTTGCAAAATGAATCCCCAGCCAGGCAAAATCAAATTTTCAACGTTGGCAAAATATCTTTCAGTAAGGTTTCTTTTTTTGAGTATTTCAGCCATGTAAAACTTCTCTACACCGCCGTTCGGACTCGGAGATAAGCTGTGGGTTCTTCTTACCTTTTTCATATTATCCCATATAAATTTTTCAACTTTAACTAATACCAACCACGGGGCGTATACTTTTCGTATAAACTGTTATAAAGCTCATCCTCACCATATGAATAAAAAAGCTCTAGCTAAGGGAATGCCGAACAAAAGCATTTTAAAGTTAATGCAATCAGCTGTTTACTTTTCACTTATAAACAAAAAAATTATACGAAAGCTTTTCATACCACTAACTGATAAAAAGCTTAACTTTCAGCTTTACTATCAACAAAACAAATTGGCTGGAATATAAACAAAAATAAATATAGAACAATTACGATGTACACATGTTGCCTTCTCTCCCAGCTGTTTTTCACAACTCTCTTTTTCTGTCTCTCTTCCATATCGTATGGCTGCTCTTAGTTTGGACCAACAGCTAGCAATTATCTTGAAAGAATGCATCTTCTGTATATTTGCAAAAGAGTACACTAGCTTTATTAGGTGAAGGTAGTTTGTGGAACAATTGAAAGGAATAACAACAGTACAACAGAGAAAGGCAAGGCTATAGTCGTCGGTCGGTATGTCGACAATGCGATACCCTATATTAAGGATTATTTTCAACTTGTGTGTTGTTATTTTTTTTTTTAAAAAATATTCATATTAAGTGTGTATGCCTATTGGATATTTTGTTGTTGTTGTATCTTTGTAATTTTGTTTTCGCTGCTTAATCTGGGTTGTAACCACATAGCTACTGCAGTTAGTTGAGCAGGTTTGGCAGGGCAGTGGAAAAGATGCAGTGTGTCGTTCCGGCGTAAGCCGCATACTGGGCAGATGTTTTGCACGGGGTCATCAATCCTTGGCATATTACGATTAGGCTCAACTACGTCCAGGATGCTGCACCATCATCCTGGGCGTAGTTGAACCAAAATTATTCTGGTTTCCCGAGCTGAAACTCCTTAGATATGGTGATTAGCATGACTCTCATGGTAACACCCGAGAAAGTAATGCAACGAAAGCATACCATTGTGTTGCTGTATTGGAAGAATCGTTTTCTCCTCATGTAGATGGTCCCCTGAAGATATGAGGAGGCACCCTGTTGCAATTCTGAATATTTTTCAATCGCATAGAACTTATATTCGCGGAGCACACTCTTGCGGCGTATAGCCAACAATAGATCGACGTATCGAGTTATATGAGGTCAACCAGCATTATTTATCTGATCCATAAGTGCTGCCGGCTACGGACATGAAGCCCTTTTTGCTACATCTCAGCTTGTAGCAGATAGCTGTGACATGCGCGGACGACGCACAGTGTTGCCGCAGGGACAAAAATCTTACATACGACAAATCTGAAAGAATTTGGCGATATGTGCATCCAAACGAAGTTATGCTCTTTAAATATCAACATTATTTCCCAGGTAATCTAAAGCGATAATCGTATGCAAATTATACGACCACTAAAATAATTATTTCTGAAAATTTTGTTGATAATATTAAAAGTTTTGGATGGGGATTTGATGGGTGGGCTATAAATATAAAATTTTAGTACAAAAAGTTGACATCAACTGGACATGGGCAAAGTACCGTTAACAAGAATTAAAAATTTAAATTTGATAAAAATATAAATTCTTAATATTTCGTAGAGTATATGTTTTGATTGCCACCTATTGCAACCTTGGCTCTTGATTTCCGTTAATTGGACATCTCTTCCGAAGCGAAATGTGTAAAAAAATTCTGCCCATCCCTGAAACCTTCTGAGATATATCGGTTCAGATTTTATATAGCCCCCATATATGTATATTTTTTCCGATTTTTCTACAACTCGTTCAATTTTGATCGAATAGCCTTCAAATTTAGTATGTGTTTTTTTTTTTTCTTAGGGCCCTGAGTAACTACACAGATTTTTTACAAAAATTGATTCAGATGTGGATATAGCTCCCATATATATCTTTCCCCGATTTTGCTATAACTCGGTAAATTTTAATCGAATAGCCTTTAAATTTAATATGTGATATTTTCTTATACTTTTGAGGCTTTATCCGAATCTGTACCGATTTTTGCAAAATCAAATCAAAATCGGTAAAACGGAACAGGGGCCTGAGCAAACATCCCATGTTAAATTTGAAGGCTATTCGATTAAAACTGACCGAATTATACCACAATCGGAGAAAGATATATATGGGGGCTATATCCAAATCTGAACCGATAATTGTGAAAATCGGTGTAGCTATTTAGGGGCCTAAGAAAATAACACATTAAATTTGAAGGCTATTCCATCAAAATTGAACGAGTTGTAGCAAAATCGGGAAAATATATATATGGGGGCTATATCCAAATCAGAACCAAAGTTGACATTTTTCATTCCTGTGCCTCATAAGTACTTGTGCAAAAAATCATCAACCTAGGTCAACGCCTTCTATCTTTGTCCACTTTTGTATGGTGCGACGTGAACATGCTGCAGAAATTGATCATTCAATCATAGGGTAGTTAGTAAGTGGTCAGAATTCTGATACCATCGACTCAGTGCTCACCTATGTAGTCCATTTTGTAAACAGAGTGGCCGTAGATTTAGTGGTCGATATTTGCATGTATATCGCGTGGAAAAATCATCCACATACAATCTCAATGCCGCCTGAAGGGGTTGAAATACAGGAGAGTTAGAGGTTACATAGTTCCGGAGATATGTATAACGCCATCCTGGAGATGTATAAAAAGTTCGGCTCGGCCGAACTTAACGGCTTTTTACTTGTCCGTATTACTATGGAGATTCCAACAGGATACAACGTTTTGGTTGACTTTGTGTTCCTGATGACATTGGGCAGATCTCTGAAGAGGTGATTTGTGAACTGTGTGAAAATAGGCCAATTAGTTCTCCGTGATTGATGAAAGTGCGCAGTTCAGAGGTGATTAAATTGGGCCGTCTGCAGATGAAGACAATTATGGGTATATGGTCTAACTCTAGAGAAACAACTGTGACACTCTGTGATAATATTGGTGCGTGACCGTGCAAAACGTAGAGTTATCAATCTGCTCAGTCAGCACTAAACCCGTCTGTCATTTCCTAGGACTAAATGCTGCAACTGATGAAGAGCGTTAAAGTCCCCCAAAACCAATGAACTGACCTTCCAGAAGCGGGTCCAAAATTGAAGTTCGAAGATGAGCCATATCGACCCACTCCTTTAGGTAGCTCTCCCATAAAAGTGCAAAACTTTTCGCTAAAATAATGCGCACGATAACTCTCGAGGGCTGTAACAAAGTTAGTCTATACTTTGCACATCGTAATATTTCTGCAAATCTTAGATAAATTTCAAATATACATAGACTACACGCAGAGAAGAGATATTGTAGGAGCAATCTAATCTAAGAATAAACTAGTTTATTTTAAAAATCTGAAAATATATATTGTTGTTTCAACCAGGGTTTCGGAGTCGAGGTATTTTTGGGTCGACTCCGACTCCATACCAATTTTTTTTCACGACTCCGACACGACAACTACGGAACATAAATATGAAGTAAAATTAATACCTATATTGTTTCGTCTGAATCTTACTTTAAACAAGTAAGGCCAAATTCTGGACCGAATCGGCAGATCCGTTCGAGAGTTGTCTTGCGCTCCAACCACCTCACACGGTGTCATAGGGGTTTTTTCCATCTTTCAGGCTATTTTCTCAGGAAGTGTGGACTTGCCCCTTATACCGTCGTATGTGGGGCAGTAAATACAAGTTGCTAAAACAAAAATCAAAGCGATTCGAGAGCAGGTCCTAAACTGAACTTATTCCAAATTCTGTGTGGGAAGTACCCGAAGGAGTGGACCGATTGAGTCCATAGTGGAACCTCGTCTAAGTCTGGTGGACATTTCACGATTTGCAAAGTGTGGACCACATCGGTTACTCCCTTCAAGAGTTATGGTGCGCACAAATTTTCCGAACATTTTCGAACTTTTGTGGGGGAGGTACCGGAAGGAGTGGACCGATATAACCCATCTTCGAACTTTAACTAAGTTTGGACAAAATATTACGAAAGCCAAATTTTGGATCGAATCAGTTGATCTGTTCGAGAGTTATCGTGCGCTCCAGCCAGACAGACAGACGGACGGACATTGCTCAATCGACTCCAAATTGTCTGGAACACATTTCGTCCAAACATACTTGGGGTCTAATACATTATTTCGATGAGGCACATTTTGCCCGTATGAAAGTGTACGAGTATATACCCTAGTTAGCATAAATGCTGAGGGTATAGAAACTGCAACAGAATACAAGATATAAAGGATTTGTCGGTTTTGCCGGTTTTGCCGGTTTTTTGCACGAGTATATTCTGGAAGGAACTCTTCCCCGTGAAAAAATTTTTAATCTTTTAAAATATGTGAAAATGAAGGGGCTATACAAAATATGATTTCACCCATTTTCATGATTTTTGTCCAAGAAAACTTTTGTGACAGATGTTTTCTTCATTAGAATGAGCATAACTTAATCTGCTTTCTTAATTTTTTGTTGAAAAATATTAAGAAGTTTTGCGGCAAATGGCCGTCTATGAAACCCTGAAATTTGGTATTTAGTCTTCGTTTGGGATTGTACAACTTTCCACCTAAAATTTGTCGGTATTGCTCCACGATTTTCGGTATTTTGAAGGTATAAAAACATTGTTCAATCGAAATGACTGCAATTTGGTATTTACGAGAGTTCGGAAACTTCTTAGCCTAGCACAAAAAGCGCGGTATAAACAGAAAAAAGTTAAGTGTTTTGGAAACTTCCATCTCTGTTATGAACACATGTTAAATTTTGTTTCGATCTGGCAACTCCTTCATATAGAAACAGGTGTTCAAAAAATACTCATCCGCAATTTTTTACAATGGAAAAATTAGAAATGCGTGCTGTCATTAAATATTAACATAAAAAAGGTTTATCGGGACAAGAAATTCATAATGATATGGTAAATGTATTAGGTGAAAGTGTAAACAGTAAAAGTGCAACAGTAAAAAATTGGGTTGCTGAATTTAAACGTGGTCCTACAAGCATTGAAGATGAACCATGTAGTGGACGTCCAAAAACAGCAACAACAACAGAAATTGTAGCCAAAGTGCATGATATGGTATTAAATGATCGACGAATAAAAGTGCGTGAAATTGCTAATATCATGGGCATCTCAAATGATCGAGTCCATTTAATTTTGCATGAAGAACTACAGATGAAAAAGCTTTCTGCAAGATGGGTGCCGCATTTGTTAACAGTCGATCAAAAACGCATAAGAATGAACATTTCTCAAGCTTGTTTCGATCGTTTTAAGCGATATAAAATGGATTTTAAGCGTCATTTCATAACTGTTGATGAGACATGGATCCACCACTATACCCAGAGACAAAAGAACAATCCAAACAATGGACTGAAGCTGGAGGAAGTGCCCCAAAGAAGGCAAAAAGAATTCAATCGGCTGGTAAGGTTATGGCAACGGTTTTTGGGACTTCAAAGGTATTTTATTGATTGGCTATCTGCAAAAGGGTAAAACAATAAATTCAGAGTACTATTGCAACCTTTTGCATCAATTAAATGTACAAATTCGAGAAAAACGTCCTGGCTTACAACACAAAAAATAATTTTTCATCAAGACAACGCACCAGCGCACAAGAGTGTTTTAACAATGGCTAAAATCAACGAATTAAAGTACGAGTTGCTTGACCACCCACCCTATTCTCCTGATTTAGCTCCCAGTGACTTTTACTTGTTCCCAAATCTAAAAGAATTCCTTGCTGGCAAGCGTTTTACCTCAAATGAAGATGCAATTACAGTTGTAAACCACTATTTTGAAGACCTTGAGAAAAACTATTTTAATCAAGGGATAGAATTGCTAGAAAAGCGTTGGACTAAGTGTATTGAACTTTCAGAAGATTATATTGAAAAATAAAAATATTTTTGAAAAACTAACTATTCTCTTTCATTGATAGGCTAAGAAGTTTCCGAACCGCCCTCGTAGTCTTCGTTGTAGTTACAAAACTTTCCTCCAGAAATTTCTCGCTAGAAGCCTTCGTAGTACGGTACCCCCTATTTTCGTGTTGTTGAAATTATTATAGAACATTGCAAAAAATCAGACAGTATAGGTCCACGTTTCGGTATAGCCCCAATATATATATTTGTAGCCCCCATTTTTGTTTTTCTTGAAATTTTAAGTCACAAGTGTCTATCGAATTGGTTGCTATCTTGAATTTTGCGTTCCCATATAATAGAAAACTTACTCACAAAAAACTATCCATACATGTATATCTAGGCTTAGGCCTATCCTCCACGAACCGGTATTGCCCAGTCTTATGTTTTTATATTATATTTTACTAGGGTTTTGGATTTCCCCGGTTTTTATCATTCCCGGGAAACGGGAATCATAAAATCACCATTCCCGGGAATCCGGGATTTCCTGGGAAATTTAAAAATAAGAGATTGTATCAACGCAACAATACATCTGACTTTTCTAGGGCCTTTTTGAGTTTTTGAGCTAATTTCTTAGGAAGTATGGATTTGCCCCGAAAAATTTGTACCGTTTTAACTAGGGTCGCACACAAAACATGTTGCCAAACATTTAAAAGAGAGAGTGTGGGATATTTCTCCCTTCGACGGTTATGTTACGTACTACCTACCCTATGTAGTTGGTACCGACAGGCTTTTTCTGAGATTTTGGTCCTTTACCTCAGAAAGAGTGGACTTGCCTTCCCAAAAAAAGTTGCGCCGTCGTAACTCGACCTTCAAGTAGAACTTTTTGGAAAGAAATTCAAAACGTTTTGAGATGAGCTGATAAACTGCACTTTTCCACAAATTTGTGTTGGTACCCGAAGGGCTGGGCCGATATAGTCTATATTCCAACGTGATACATGACTAGATGAAAAAATTCAATGTGCAAAATTTGGACCAATTAGAAACTTCCTGCGGGAGTTATCTTTCAAATTTTCCATTTTAGGTGTTGCCTTCAAGGTTTCTTGGAGCTTTTCAGACATTATCTCATGAAGTGCAGACTTTCCCCCCCCCCTACAAAATTTGTACCGTCATAAAGGGGACCGTAAAGACAAACTGCGATAAAAAATTTCAAATCGATCCGAGAGGAGCTTCTAAACTTCACCTTTGCCGAATTTGGTATGGAACCTGTTCTGCGCCTTAAACTAATATTACCATATGCAAATTATGACCGATTCGGTTACTCCCTTCGAGAGTTGGGTACGAAACGCACCATTTTAGTGATAATTGTTGAACTTTTGTAGGGGAAGGTACCGGAAGTAGTGGACCACGGATATGGTCCATATTCGAACTTAAACTAAGTTTGAAAAAAATCTCGAATGCCAAATTTTTGACCTGATCGGTGCCTTTGTGCGAGAGTTATCGTGCGCACCAGCCAGCCAGAAGGACCCTCCTTAGCCCAATGACTGAAGGTATAAAAATGGAAGGTATTTAAAATAGAAAATATTCTTTCGCACTTAAATGGAACAGAATAAAAATCCGTCGTTATAGTCCATGTTTTTGGTGCGGCTCTTATATCTTTTTCCCGGAAAACAATTTTGTAGATTAAAGTTATTTCCAAACCGTTTGTAATTTATTGATTCTGTAAAATCTAATCGAATCCTGATTCTATGATATAAAAGTGACGGGCATAGTTTAGTCATTCATTCAATATTAGTTGCGATAAATGTAAAAAGATATTTCCCGATCCTATTTCCCGGGAAAATCCCGTAACCATAAAACCGATAATTCCCGGGAATTCGCGGTGCGGGATTTCCCTACCCAAAATCCTAGATTTTACGAAGATGGTGGTCAGAAAAAGGCAAAAATTCAATTGTTGGCTTAAAAAGCTGAAGTTTTTGGTCATGTATAAAACGGACAAACAAAATTTGTATAACAAAATCAATCGATTAATTATTAGATTTTGATGTCCTTATTAATTTTTTTATAACTAAGATTTTATATAATCTTTTGTAAAAATTCATCACAATATCATATAAGGATATGAGGTTGTAAAAAATTCATAACATTGATTAACTCTACTTTTAAAAAATTTAAATTTAAGTGTCAAAATTAAGAAGACATTAAATTTCCAATTATAATGCGATTGTAATAGATCTTTTCTTCTGGTTTCAAAAAATTAAGGGATCAATTGGACCAAATATATTCTCGACTCGCATATTGTGATCAAAATAGAGATGAAAAGACTAGACTTCAAAGGATAGTACATATGCTGTAAATATTCCTCTAACTTAGTATAATATACCGTTTGCTTGTGTATTTTCTTATAGCTTTTTTTTTTTAAATAAAGAATGATTTTTGAAAAAATATTTGGTGTCCCGAATTTAATGTTATATTTCTATAATGTAAAAAAAAATTTGCCCGGAGTCGGAGTCTAGTTATTTTTTCGGTTCAGCCTCCGACTAGAAAAGCCACAAAATATGAAAACCCCCTAATACATATTAGCTGAGGAAAATGATTTCGTTTGCGTAGCCGGTATTCGATATTGTCAATAGATAAAAGTTTCAATTCACACATGCTGAGGGTATATCTCCGTCAGCATAGCTGGCTGATACTTTTTTACTTGTTGCGAATATAAATGTATATAAGTCAAACGATTACTGCGGATATTCTACCCGTAAGAAAAGTAGCCGAAGGTTTTCAATTTGTCGATTTTGATAAATCAGTTAAAAATCGACTTTTAAATATCGCAGAAATTCTTCAAAATCCGCTAGTATTGCTCTCTCACTGCATGTTGCCTTCACTCGGTCTTATTTCAATTTGTTACAAACGAAACAATAAAATCACAATACCCTTTATATCACTGTGAAGGGTGCACAAGAAAACCAACAAGGAAATCTCATGTGAAATGCCAAGAACTACAACAACAAAAGTAAAACCCTCAGTGGTATACAGCATGTAAAGCTTATGAGGAGCTCACATAACGTATACGCCGCCACCACACTGGAGAATGTTGATGGAAAAGTCGATGCTTCCTTGTTGGCTGTTGCTTTCTTGCATCCCCACCCTGATTCGTGACTGATTTCATTTTTCCGCTACAACAAACAAAACAAGCGGACGTGAGAGATTTGTAGTTACGATGAGCATGTGGAGGAGAACATTTGGGATAAGGAAAAATCAGGCAGTTGTGTGAAGTGTAGTTGTTGTACTTGTACTTCCCATGGCTGTTGTTGTTGTGTTTTGTCATTGCTCTTGTTGTCTCGTTGATTGTATGATTTTTTTTTAATACGGAACCACCATACATTGACAGCTATGGTCGTTCGCTCAATTTTCATTCAAGTCGGAGCTTTAGAACGTAACGGATGGATAGTTGCGTGTGTGCGTGCGGTCGTGCGTTCGTTGTGAGCTGTTAATAATAAACGGTTGTTAAACAAGAAAAAATGTGAATAAATATTTTTCTTTTTTTAAAAGAACAAGGTTAAAGGGAGTAGTGACCAACGAAAAGGCCATAGAAGTTCATTAAAGCCTTAAATGATAAGAAGTGGAAAATTTACATTAAAAAGTTCTGAAAAAACATGCCTTCGAATAAAGTCAAATTACATTTTAACCAATGAAACAAATTACAACCACGGAAAATTTCAACTAAGCAACAAATTTGCCTCGCATTATTATAAACATTTAAAAACTATAAAATTCTTTTCTTTTAAATTGTGTACATTATCCAAGTTTTTTTTGTTGCTTCTTAAGTATTCATACATTTTTTCATATAAAAAACAAACAACAACAAAATACTATACAATAAATTTAACAACAAAAAAGTGAAAATTCTCCAGTTGTTGTGTGTGACGTTTCAGTTTTCATAAACTGTGTACATCCCAAAAGAAAAAGGCCGTTTCCTTTTATTTTCTCTACATTCCCCCGCATTACTCTATAAATTGTGTTACTCTCACTAGCATTCTCTTACTTTCTCCTTGTAAAAACAATATGCCGCAAATATTATACACGCTATATAGGATAGAAGAGAAAGCGAAAGCATTTTGGGAATACGTTTCGCTGTTGTTGTTCTCTTTGTAAACAAACATAAATAAAACGTGTCAAATAACTCACATCTCATGAGAAAATGTACAAAAAAAAAAAATAAAAGAGTTAGAGTTGCCATTTTGTTAATAGATTTTCCTTGGAATTTTCATGCATTTTCAATTTACCTAAAATGAACGATACTTAAGCACAACTCAACACGTGCAGTTAATAAACAAGTAAAAACCAGTACAGAAAGGATTAATGTCGGGCGGGGCCGACTATATGATACCCTACACCACTGTGAATATGTAAAATATATATGGGAGATATACATATATAAATCTGAACTGATTTCTATATAATATGGTACACTTATTGCTAGACTAAATTCCGTCACACATTCCAAATTTCATCAAAATTAGACAGATATAGGGTGTTTGGTGGAGCAAGTACTTGAAATCGGGTGAAAATATATATGAGAGCTACTAGCAAAGTGCCCGCTACTTCGTATGCGGAATAGATATAAAAAACAAATTTGTTGAACTAATGCCAATTTTAATCAATATTAATTTGTATTAAAGTAATGTTCGTAGCACATTAGTTCGATTTTCAAGAAACAGCCGTATCTCACGCTTACACATGGCTCGCTGCTGAGCCAAATTTTTTGAGACATTTTAATTAAGAGCTTTCTGTCCTCAGAAGGTAAAACATTCATGTAAAAAATAAACCCAAGACCCACTTTAGTACCATTTAGTAGTCGTAGCCTTATGCTGGGTATTTCCAATACCATTTCAGCCCTCATACCAAATTTCAGAATTTGTACGCATTTAAAACAAAAAAGTCCTTATATCAATTTTACCAAATTTTGTACTTTTCGTACACCTGGATAAAAACCGTGATTCTCAATTCTGGCTCTATCAGTTCTCTCAAACCCAATTGTAGTACTTTACATATAAATAAATATATAAGTACGAATTTCCGAAATCTCCTCCTAACATTACAAAAATTCCTGCACCATTTAGTACTTTATGTATTTTCAAAGCCATCTCCATATCATAAAACCACATAACAACACTGACTCTAAAAACAAATTTCAGAAATACAGCTCTGCTCCTACACCCGATACAACATTTGCACCGCTTTAGTACTTTTAGTAAATTTATGGTACGCATTTCTTAAAACACGTCCATATACCAACGTTACCCACCAATACTCACCCTAACTCCAAAAAAATGCACATTCCAGCTCGGTCCCTACACCCAACAACAAATTGTTTACTACGTATTAATTTTCGTATATTTATGGTACGTATTTCGACAACCACATATCTCAACCCTACACTGACATTAATACAAAATAATAACAGTAATCTTAATTCCAAATCTTAGGATTCCACCTGTATCCCTTCGTCAAATACCAAATTGTACTAAACTTAGTACCATTTAGTTCTCTTCGTACCCATAAGTACGATTTTTCAAAACTTTCAAAAACCCTCAGTCCTACAGTCCAACAGTAACCTTACTTCAAAATATCTGAAGTCGAGCACTATCCGTTCGCTCAAATCCAAATTGTACCAAATTTAGAACTTTCCGTACTCATAAGTACGATATTCCAAAACTTCCTCTATCCTACATTTCAACAGTAATCTCAATTACACATTTCATGATTCTAGCTCTATCACAATTTATCTATCTATTGTACCGAATTTAGTACCATTTACTACTTTCCGTACCCATAAGAACAAATTACCACAATAACCTCAATCCTACACTCTAACAGTAACATCAATTCCGAATTTCGGGTTTCCAGCTCTATCCAATTACCCAAATCCCAACTATACTAAATTTAGTACCACTTAGTACTTTTCGCACACATAAGTACGAATTTCCAAAACAACCTCAATCCCACACTCCAACAGTAATCTTAATTCCAAACTTTAGGATTCTAGCTCTACTCGTTCATCCAAATCCAAAATGTACCAAATTTAGTACCATTTAGTACTTTCGTACCCTTAAGTACGAATTTTCAAATTTTCCTCAATCCTACACTCCAAAAGAAATTTTAATTACAAATTTCAGGATTCCAGCTCTATTCGTTCTCCCAAATCCAAATTGTACAAAATTTAGTACCATTTAGTACTTTCGTACCCTTAAGTACGAATTTTAAAAATTTCCGAATTTCGGGTTTCCAGCTCTATCCAATTACCCAAATCCCAACTATACTAAATTTTGTACCATTTAGTACTTTTCGTACACATAAGTACGAATTTCCAAAACCACCCCCATTTCTCAATCCTACACTTCAACAGTAATCTTAATTCCACATTTCAGGATTCCAGCTCTATCCAATCACCCATAACTAAATTGTTCCCAATTTAGTAACATTTATTACTTTCGGTACCCATAGGTACGAATTTACAAAACTACCTCAATCCTACACTCCAACAGTAATCTTAATTCCAAATTTTAGGATTCTAGCTCTACTCGTTCACCCAAATCCAAAATGTACCAAATATATTACCATTTAGTACTTTTCGTACCAATAAGCACAAATTTCCAAAACTGCCTCAATCCTACACTCCAAAAGTAATCTTAATTCCCAATTTCAGGTTTCCAGCTCTATCCAATCACCCAAATCCCAACTGTACCAAATTTAGTACCATTTAGTACTTTTCGTACACATAAGTACGAATTTCCAAAACCACCCCCACATCCAATCCTACACTTCAACAGTAACCCTAATTCCAAATGTCTGGTTTCCAGCTTTATCTATTCAACCAAATCCTAACTGTATCAAATTTAGTACCATTTAGTACTCTTTGCCACCGTGGTGCAATGGTCGTGGGTTCGATTCCCAAGCCATGTAAACCTTCTCTACAAGTGGTATCGTAGGACACGCCGTTCGGACTCGGCGATAAACACTAGGTCCCATATCATTGAGCTAATATGTATCGGGGTGTACTCATTGATATGAGAGAAGTTTCCCCTGTCCCATTTGGGACAGCTCTATCCGTTCACATAATACCAAATGGTACTAAATTTAGTACATTTGAGTACTTTTCGTACACTTATAGGCCGAGTTTCTAAAAACCGTTTGGTACATCTATCCTTCATTCTATCAGTGACTCTCATTCCAAATTTCAGAATTCTAGCTCTACCTGTTCGCCAAATACAAATTGTGCTATATTTAGTACCTTTTAGTACTTTTCGTACCGTTCTAGTTCGAATTTCCAAAAACCCAGCCTTATCTGACCCCTTTGGACCAAGAGCGAACCTCACCCAAAATTTCAAGATTTTAGTTTTAGCTGTTATCCTGGGCGTTGATTATCAGTCAGTCAGTCAGTCAGTCACCATTACTGAACTCTTTTATAAGTATAGATATCCAAATCTGAACCGATTTCGATATAATTTGGCACACTTATTTTTAAACCGAAATCAGTCACACATTCCATATTTCATCGAAATCAAACATATATAGCGTGTTTGGTGCAATAAATACGTGAAATCGGCGGAAAATATATATGAGAGCTATTTGGCACAATTATTTTTAAACCGAAATCAGTCGAAAATTCCATATTTTAACGAAATCAAACATTTATAGCGTGTGTGGTGCAGCAAATACATGAAATCGGTCGAAAATATAAATGGGAGCTATATCTTTTTTCCTTTGGCTAAAAAAATTATATTCCTCAGTTTTCAGCTGAATCGGAATCTATGTATATGCCTTGAAGGAACTATGGGTCCATCTCGTTTCTTTTTGTATGTCACATACAAATGCACAAAGACATAATACCCCTTACCACAGTATGGTGTAGAATAAGAAGCGACACGTTCTATCCACCATGAAATATTCTGAACTAATTTGGAATAATTAGGTTTCTTTCTGGTACAAAGTACCACAGCCCACAGGTTTAGGCGGAGGAGCTTTTTGGCCACTGGGAAACCCAAATACATAAGTTTACGTAAATCGGTCAGATAAACACTTTAAAATATCTGGGGGCTATAACACAACGTTGACCTATGTTCACAATTTATGATGGATAAGTTTTTTAAAAAGTATCGATAGTCAGACTATCGTTTTGATTTTTGTCTTAAAATAAAGGTTATGTCGGCCAATAAAATATGTTATTTGAGTTATCTCCCGCTAATTATTTAAAGCTTTTCGATAGTTATCAAAACGATAGTCCCACTATATAGTTTGATTCTCGACTAGCTTCAGTATCCTATCCAAGCCCATTGAAGGAGGAGGTACCCATGCTGAGGTTATTATCCTACACGTGATCGCAACAACAGGTATGGTCCCACAGATTACTGTCTACACAATATGAGTCAATACCACTAATTACTTGCATAGGGAAACCAGCTTTACACAGGGAACCATAAATGCTAAATTACATTCAATTTTGCCCAAATTTAGATACAAACTTAAAAAAAATGAAACTGGTGGTACCGCTATATGGGGTCATACCACTACATGGATCTATATCCGTAATTTTTGGTGTAGAAATTCATTTGCCACTCTGTGCCCTAAATACCAAATAACAACAAATTTAGACCAAAAATGTATATAATATCACCCAAATACCTGAAATCGGACATGGACCTATATCCACAATTTTTTCTAGATAAGTTTTTTTGCCCACTTTGAGCCTTAAATATTAAATTATATCTAATTCGGTCTGAAAACGTTGCTAAAAATGTCAAAATGCCTGAAATCGGGCGGAACTGTCATAGGGAATATACCAAAATATGGACCTATGTATGTCCACAATTTTGGGTTTGGTACATTTTTGGACCACTTAGAACTCTAAATAACACATTATAGATAATTCGGTATGAAAATGTATCTGAAAATATCAAAATACCTGCAATCGGGAGTTGCGTTATATGGGGGCTATTCCAGCACATGGACCTATGTCCGCAATTTCTTGCGTATAAGTGTTTTGACCACGTCGAACCTTATATATCAAATTATAGCTAATCGGTCTGAAAATTTAGCTAAAAACGTGAAAATACCAAAAATCAGGCAGTACAGTTACATATATGGAGCTCTACCACAACGATACGAGAACAGTCCTTACAAAGTACGTTTTCGTCAAATGATTCTGTTTTTTAACCGAACGGAAACATTTGAACCGAAACCGTTTTTCTTTTCGAGAGTTCACTAGTAAAATTTTTTGTTGGTGGTCGTAGAGGACGTAGAGGAATCAAATATTCAAAAAGTATATGAACATTTTTTTATTTCGCCGTCAACATTGCATTCCAGTTAAATTTATCGACTGTTGAACAAAAAAGGGCAATGTGTGAATGTGGATCTGTAGGTTCCCTTTTATTTACCAGAAACGACTTAACAAGCATGTCATATCGATACCTTATTTCTCCAACCTCGTATCACAAAAAATGCGATTTTGACTTTTTCACATCAAACGATAGCTATTTTTGTGCTTTGTTACTGCAACCACTTATTATCGCAATATGTTGGCGCTATTCTGTAAACATCAATAAAATATATTCTCGCATCTCAATCACTCCTATATTCATAACTGCCTCAAACTCGTATATTAATTAATACCAGAGAAATGGTGACTGACTGACAATCAATGCCCAGGCGAAACGGCAGAAGGATCTTGAAATTTCGGTTAGGGACACAATTTGGAAGCTAGCAGGAGCTTTGTACTAATAAATTCAGAAGTCAAATCTTGCTCAAATTTGCCACAGTTAAAACAAAGTATTTTTCTATTTCAAGATTGGAGAATTTTTTATAAATATCGTCTGCTACGCACGAAAATGTCTTAAGTCCATTTTTAGACATTTTTCAGGAGGAAAAATTTAGTATTCTTCGTTTATGTTTTCTGCTTCAATACCTGTATTTTGTTTGATGAAATTCCATCGCGTTTGGGAGATAATTAGATATCTTTAGACTTACGACCTTTTTCTCGTATAGTTTTGAATTTTTGTTGGGACTTAAGACTTTTCTCTTCAAATTTTTGATTTTTTTAATAAAATATTTATTCTTTACACAACAATGTGGAATTGGTTTAAAGTTTGTTTTGTGCAATATCCATGTAACATCGCGAAATAATCGTCGCAGATCACCCTTGCCATTTTTCATATCTCGGCAAGATAAAACGATCGTACTATGTCCGTCCGTCCATTAAAAATTATAATAAAAACTCTAGGCCTTAATTATTGACCATCGTTGCGAAATTGTGTGGGGAGGTCAGGTTCCGACCAGAAGAGCCCCCTTTATTTGTTGATGATGATCGTAAGGGATGAAATGAACAAAATAAATGTTTTATCTTATTTTTCAGTGGCTCTGAAGATCGCAATGATGGTCTGATCGGCGCGAAATTTTAAGTAATGTTTGGGTTTACGACAAGGAAGAAGCTTGCAATTTAACATGATGATCAGATAATAACACTATGCATCACTGAAAATGCAAACAACTTCTAGTATGCATTTTTTGAAAGTACATATTTAGACTACAAAAACCCTAGTAGGGTTTTGTCCTGTCAGATCCAATTCGGATTTTATGGCCTCATCTAAACCGGCTAAATCTACACTTTTTTGCATTTATCAGGCCTTTATCTCAGAAACGAATAGGAATTTGGTCATGCTGTCTTTAGCAATATTGTAGCCCAAAACTAGTAGAACTTATCTTTTGAAAAAACCGCATAAGAAAAACTCCATCTAGAGCATCAAAATCTATAAAATATAGAAAATTTTACATAGTTGCTGAAATTCTGGTCAGTATCGGCTAAACTATTGGGAGTTGAACCAAGTAACCTTTTGCAAAAATCTTCCCAATGAAGTTCTCAACAATTCTTTAGAATATTCTGAAGTTGAGCCAATGGGGGAATACTCCACTCAAACAATCGAAAATGAGATTGAACTTCAACAATAAACAAAACAAACAATATTCTGAAACTCTAAAATGCTTACTTCATGTTGTTTCAGCGTTATTTTGCATCATATCTTTTACAACACGTATTTCAAACACAGTTCACACCAACAGTTTACTCTCGCATTTCGGATTTCACTACATTATTGACATTTTTATTAAATCGTCTTTGAAAAATGTACTGAAAACCACCGGATAGAGGCATTTTACAACAATGGCATGTTCTAAACAGTTGTGTATTACATTCCAGGGAATATTTTTCCAGAAGTAAATATTCAGAAAAAATTACCGGTTTTGGAGATACGGTGCGAAATGTGTAAAAATTGTGGCATTTTTGCATATATTTTGAAATTTGATGCAATAAATGTAGTTTTTTGAGCTCATTATTTCTCCAAATATTTTATTCTTGTCCTTATCTACAAATTTGCTTCAGAGGTCAGAAGAAGATTCGCATTGGTTTCAGAGATATAGCCCCGAATTTCTTTAAAAACTCAATATTTAACCATGTTTAGATGGGGCCATAAAATCAGCGCTGGATCTGACACAACAAAACCCAACTAGGGTTTCCTGTCGTTTGGGTCTGTACTTTCAAAAAATTCTCAGTTCGAATTGTTTGCACAAGATCACCTTAAAAATGTTGCACAGTGTAATTAGCGGGTTTCATGGACCAAAATTTTTGGGTGAAAATTGGTAATTTTTTAATATGATGAATATATCTTTATTCCTGGAAGACACGTTCCACCTACGTTTGTTTTATTAGGAAGAGAAATTCTTGGCCTTTCCATTGATGCCAAATATACTGATGTACATGGTGAGATAACAGAGTTTTAGCCAAATATATACCGGGATCCACAATTTTAATTGTTTGTAGTGTAACTATAATGACGCTAGAGGACGCATTTTAGTTCAATATCGACAAAATTTTCCCACGAAGTAACGAAATAACGGAATTGCTAAATATATATCGGCCTTTTTGTAGAAAATTTATGGGGTATTGTAACTCGCGAATTGTTGTAATATACCATAACTTTTAAACGCATTTAGGTAAAACTAGCTGACCCGGTCCGCGTTGCTGGCCCGTTGTTTGGGTTCTCCGTGTAAACTTTAGTTATCTATACAGTATTGATACACCCATAATTAGGCATCCCTCTAGAAACTTCATAATATAAATCAATGTTTTGACATAAATTCCATGTAATGGTATCCCCCAAATTTAAGATATAAAATCTCTTTTATTATACCCTTCACCATAAATCTACAGTTTAAAGCACTTTGTGACCCACATATAATGGTCGGTGCACGTCAATTAACATTGCTATATATTGGATTGTTGGTCTCGGTTGGGGTCGTAATTATTACTGCAGAGAATTGTTAGTATAGGTCCACGTTTTGATATAGCTCCCATAGACCGGTACCGGCTGATTTTCGCTATTTTTGAGGATTTAACATCATTATCACACCGATATGGCTGAAATCTGGTTTTAATATATTTTAAAGAGGAGAGCATAAATATTCGGATCGACCGAAAAACACGCCTTTTATTTGCGCTCGGTATGTAACAGTTATAGGTTCACGTTTTGATATAGCTCCCATAAAACAGTACCTCCAGATTTTCAATAGTTCAGAGATATAGCCACTGTTGGGGGTCATAAACAGTCTTGCAGAGAATTTTCAGTATACGTCCTCGTTTTGATATAGCTCCCATAGAACGGTGACGCCTGATTTTCGCTATTTTTGGTGGATTTAACCTCATTCAGCCCGATCGAACGTAACGCCTTTTTTCTTCGCGCTCTATATGCAATAGTAGTAAAATACCCCTCAGCGAAATGTATGTTCCTTCGGGATATGTATGGCAACATTGATATAATTCATAAAAAAATTACTTCTAAAAATTGTAGTCGCTATTACCGAGATTTTGCTGTATTTAAAAAATTTATCTTTATCTAGCTATTCCAAGGATTTAAATCAATGCTCATGAAGTTTCACTTCCCACATTTTGAGATTTTATCCGTAATTATAACATTTTCAAAAATCGAACACGATCGCGGTATTCTGATTCCAATGATGATATTGTATTGTATATCAATAACATTGTCAGATTTCCAATCGATCTTTCTGGAATTTCGATCTTGTGACATCTCAAGTTATCGGGATTTTACTGTATTCCAAAATGTGGAGTTGATCGCGCTATCCCACTTATTGTTTAGTGTTCAGCGTTTATATCGTTTTTTAGGCACACTTACAAAATTATGTATATTATCTGAAATAATAATTTTTTGAAGGAGAACCTCCGTTCACTACACTTAGCCGTATTAAAATAGCTCACGACCGCGCTATCCCACTTGTTCAAGCTAGTGTTTATATCATTTTTGTGCCACGCTTACTAAAATTATGTATATTAATTGAAGTAATACATTTGTGAAAACTTTGTGATGACCGCGATCATTCAGGGAAAACAACCTGTAAACAATACGTTCAAAAATATCAAAGATTTCAGATTTCCTTAAAAACATTGTGGAGGAAATTTTGAAAATTTTGGGATGACCGCGATATTTCACTTCCGCGACGACCATTCAGGGTCAAGACTGTAATTACCATAGCATTGCAAACAATTTGTAAACAATATACTAAAATGCATCTTGAATTTCGCGGTTTTCTTAAAAAAATTGTGGGGAGGACCACAGGTCACTACACTTAGCGGGATAAAAAAAATAGATTACGACCTATTCTCAGACCTAAAAACTCAACATACAAAATTTCATAAGATTTCCCAATCGATTTTTTGGAATTTCTATATAGTGACAAGTTATCGGGATTTTACTGTATTCCAAAATATGGCGTTGACCGCGTTATCCCACATATTGAAGCCAGTGTTATGGCGGTTTTGTAGTCACGCTTACTAAAATTAGGTATATTATCTGAAATAATACATTTTTGAGTAATTTGGGATGACCGCGATATTTCACTTCCGCGACGACCATTCAAAAAAATATATAGCCTATTTTCACCACCGGTGTTCCCAGTACATTATCTGAAATTTTCAAGAAAATCTATTCAGCCGTTTTTGAGTCTATTCGGAACATACAAACAAACAAACATACTAACATACACACATTGCCTTTTATATATTAGAAGATGACATAAGGAAATGGTATTCTAAATTCGTACTACTGATTTGGATTTGGATGAAACGACAGAGCTACAATTCGGAAATGTGCTATTAAGTGCAATGTTGGTGTGTAGTGTTCAAGAGGTGATTTTGGAAAATGTTGCTGGTACTATAGGTGACGGTATGGAGCTATATGATAGAACAGGAATTCTTGCCTTGATTTGAGCCAAGCAGATGGTTTCGAACATTTGGTGAACAGATAGGGCAACAAATCTGGAATTTAATATTAAGGTCACTGTTGGCGTTCAAATAAGGAGGTGGTTGTGAAAATTCGTATTTATGTATACCCAAGGTACTAAATAGTACTTCCATATACGAACGTGTGGAACTAAAGTGTGTTCAATTGAGAAGTTTTTGTTCTCAACTGTTCACTCAACCAACGAGTAAAAGCCTCGACACATAAGAAGCATGGAATTCTTGCTTAAGTCATATCTGTTAAATGACTAAAGACCAAGTTCGACCTAATTCAAATGTGACTCTGAAATCTTTTTATTAGGTCGAACTTGGTCCTTAGTCCTTTATCAGATATGACTTATGTCGAGGCCTTATGTTTGGACGAAATCCCTTTCAGACAATTTGAAGTCGATCTAGTAATATCCGTCCGTCTATTTGCAGTCAGTGTGGCTGGCTGTTAAATGGTACCGGTACATCCCCTACAAAAGTTAAAAATTTTTCGATATAATAGTGCGCACTATAACTTTCAAACAGATAAACCGATTTAGTCCAAGTTATACCGGTCCACCCCTTCGGGTACATTACATGTGTTGGTCATTGTACAGAAATTCGGGAATCTTGAATTTCGTCGTTATAACCGATACGTCTTTATAAACGAGGAGCCTATAAGCGATTTTACTTTTTTGAGAAGTCACAGGCTGAGGTCACATCAGTAAAAGTGAGCTTCTGTAAGTAAATTAGCTGATCCCGACAATAACCTGTCAAATTCAAATGTCTAAAACTAGGCTAATTTTCTGTATGTTAGCAATCAAAATAAAGTAATCACCATGTTTGTCAACTTTTACTAAAACTTATTATTCATTAGTCCCAATTTACATTAGGCGAGTTTACTTGAGGCAATTGTCAGTTTGATGGAGAGAGAGGTGAGGTATATGGTAACCCTTTGCCTCTCAACACCCTCTCTCACCCACAAACTGACAATTGCCGCAAGTAAACTCGCCTAATGTAAATTGGGACTAATTTTGTTATTTTTATACGCTCCACCATAATATGGAGGGTATAATTAAATTTGACACTTCGTTTGTAACACATCGAAATATTCATCGGAGACCCTATAAAGCATATATGTCCGAAATGGCCTCAATTTGTCCGTCTGTCCGTCCGTCTGTTGAAATCAAGATACAGCTCGAAATCTTTAAGATATAGCTTTAAAATTTGGTATAGAAGTTTCTATTACTCCTAGGATGTTTGGTATTGCAAATGGGCTACATCGGTCCACATTTTGATATAGCCCCCATAGAACGGTACCACCCGATTTTCGGTATTTTGAAGGTTTTAGCTTCATTATTACACCGAATTGGCTGAAATTTGGTACTAAGTGTTCGTTGGTGGTATAAAAGTTTCCCCCAGAATTTTGTTGGTATGGGTCCACGCCTTCATATAGCCCCCATAGAACGGTGCCTCCCGATTTTCGGTATTTTTAAGGTGGTGGTCTCAATATTACTCCGAAATAGCTGAAATTTGGTATTTAGTCTTCGTTGGGGGTACGAAACTTTCCCCCAGAAATTTGTCGGTACAGGTCCACGCCTTTATATAGCCCCCATAGAACGGTACCTCCCGATGTTCTGTATTTTGAAGGTTTTGGCCACAATAATCCATTCAACTTTCCCCTCTAAATTTGTCGGTATAGGTTCACGCCTCCATATAGCCCCTTAGAACGGTACCTCCCGATTTTCGGTATTTTGAAGGTTGTGACCTCAATATTCATCCAAAGTGGCAGAAATTTGGTATTTAGACTTCGTTCGGGTAACAAAACTTTCCCACCGAAATTTGTTGGTACAGGCCAACGCCTTAATACAGCCCCCATAGAACGGTTCCACCCGATTTTCGGTATTTTGAAGGTTTTAGCTTCGTTATCACACCGAAATGGCTGAAATTTGGTATTTAGCCTTCGTTGGGAATATAAAATATTGCCACAGAATTTTGTTGGTATGGGTCCACGCCTTCATATAGCCCCGAAGAACGGTACCTCCCGATTTCCGGTATTTTGAAGGTTGTGGCCTCAATATTTCTCCGATATTGCTGAAATTTGGTATTTAGTCCTCATTTGAGTTGTAAAACTTTCCATATGAAATTTGTCGGTATAGGTCCACACCTTCATATAGCCCCCATAGAACGGCACCTTCCGATTTTCATTTTTTTGATGGCTGTGGCCACAACAACAAACAGAAATGGCTGAGATTTTATATTTACTCTACCCTTTCCGACTGAATTTCGTCGGTATAGGTCCACGTTTCGATATAGCCCCCATAGAACGGTACCTCCCGATTCTCATAATTGTGAAGGATGTGACGGTAATATCCAACCAAAATGACTGATATATTTTATTTAGTCTTCCATGGGGTTATAAAATATTCCAGAAGAGAATTATCAGTATAGGTCCACGTCTTCCTATATCCCCCATAGAAGCGTACCTCTTGATTTACAGTATTTTTTAGGTTTTAACCACATTATCCTATCGAAATATCGCAAATTTGGTATTTAGTCTTCTTTGAGTCCAAAAATTGTACGCCAGAAATTTGTCAGTACAGACCGACGTTTTGATATAGCCCCCATTAAACGGTGCCTCCCGAATTTCCGTATTTTGAAGGTTAGCGATATTGTTTTACCGAAATTGCTAAAATTTGGTATTAAGTCTTTTTCATAAACGAAAGGAAACTGATTGTTCCATTTTACTTTAATATCACTCCTGGTGGAGGGTATAACAAGTTCGGCCCGGCCGAACTGTAAGCCGTTCTTACTTCTTTTACTATGTAAATTCATTGGAATATCAGTATCAATAATTTAATTAAAATATGACTTAGATAAGTACTGTATTCAACATGTTGAAACCACTCAGGAGATCCGTGTTCTCCATATGCGTGCAGTAAGCCAACCCCAGCTTTCTTAATATAGTAACTTACTTGCTTAAACTTCTAATAAGAAGTGCAAGTAATGTTATTAGTTTATAGAGGAGATTCTCGGTATAGATGTTTCCGGTAGATTTGTTTCTCTTGAATTACCACATCTTTATCAGCTGTTCTGTAACATCTGAGCTCTATGTGGGCGATTTTTAAAAATGCATTTCTCTTCATTTACCAAACAAATTTCGCTTTCAATCTCGTTTTGATACGATTTGCAATACTCGAATGCATTGGAATAAACTGGCAAAACGAAGAGAAAAATCAACATTTATTCTCTCTTAATTTGTATGAAACTATTGTGGCCTACGCTATGTGATGTTATCTCTTGATAATCTAGAAAAATTGACATTTGGCAACTCTGATTCACACAATTTGAACTGGTATTGTGAGCTTGTGTGTGTGTTTGCGCGTGTTTTTGTTTTCGTTTCGCGAAGAGAAATATACACAGCCACACATAAAATTGTAGCATATATATAAATGAGTGTGTGTGCGTGGATGTAACAGAAAAATCTTTAAAAATGGAATTTTTCTAAAATCTCTTTTGCAGTATCCTTTCAAACGTCTTACTTAACAATTCGTGTAACTCATTCGTCCTTTTTAGTGCGGTTGAATTTGTGAAAGTGAAATTTGCTTCAAGCAGCATTTAAAACAAAAATTAAAAAAAATCCCAGTTGGCCATTATTTAAAAAAATTGAATAAATTAAAAATCAATAAAAAATACATGGAGAAATAAAAAAGTCAATCAATCAATTAAAACCTTGAAAATTAAATGTGTTCAATTCATTAGTGGAAAAAGTACATCATTGTTATTGTTCTTGCCATTCTATATATTGCGAATAGTACAAGAGTAATCCAACAAAACGACAATTCCATTGTGCGTGTCTGTCTGTGTTTCACCCTTACATGTCATTTTGTTGCAATCGAATTGAATAGAAAAGCAATTCAACGGTCAACCACAATCTACTCAACATCGGTAGCAAAGCAATCAGCCATCATCACCTGCAAAGCACCTCGCCCAGTTAATAAAACGCTGTCTATTTTTGCGTTGATTTCCAAGTAAATTCTCACTTTTAATTTGCAAATAACTGAGCAACAGTTTCACCACTACAATACCACAATCTCAAGCTATTAATTTGACCTGTGGTGATTCGGGTAAGCTGTCGTCTTTGTCGTTTGCCAGCAGGCAACTATCCGGTAGTAAAGTGAATCGTTCTACCTTCAACATTGCACCAAGGAAAGGTGTCGCACGGATTTCTTCCATGATCTAATGTTACAGGTGAGTTTTATTGCAATCGTTGACCTAATTTCATTAGTTTTTAATAGAGAAAGAAAAAAACAGTAAAACTAGTTTTACAATTAAGTGAAGAAAATTAATAGGAACGGTGTAATGAGAAAATCTTTGAAATAACGTATTGGTAATAAATAAAAGAAACATTGGAATAATATTTAATAGGGATTGAGAGGACAAACAACATTACCAACAACCCCTGTTCATATTTATACCGGGTATAAATAAATTTGCCATTCCGTTTGTAACACATCGAAATATTCATCGGAGACCCTATGAAGTATATATATATATTCTTGATCAGGGTAAAATTCTAAGTCGACATAACCCTGTTACGTTAGGTTTGTAACGCATTGATATAATCAGTTGCGACACTATAAAGTATATCCTTTTCTGAGTGGATCTATGCATGTCCGTCCGTCCGTATGTTGTAATCACTCTAGCATCCGCAAAAATGGAGATAGGACGATATTGTGGGAAGATGCGTCTTTCCTTTGCAGGCAGGTCAAGTTCGGTACCGCCCGATATCAGGTATTTTGACGTTTTTAGTCGCATTTTCAGAACAATTTAGCTATAATTTGACATTCAGGGTTCCTAGTGACCATATAAGGGTACCTTCCGACTTTCGGTATTCTGAAGACGTTACCTACAATTTTTAGCCAAACTAGCTGTAATTTGACATTTGAGGCTCGTACCGGTCACGAAACTTCTCCACCAAATATCGTTAACATAGGTTAATTGTGTGGGATAGCCCATATTTAACGGTACCTCCCGATTTTCGGTATTTTGAGGATATTAGCTACAATTTTTATACGAAGAAGTGGTAATATGACATTTGAGGTACTCAATGGTCACGAAAGTTATCCACCAAAAATCGTCAACAGCGGTACATGTGTTTATATAGCCCCCACTTAATGAGGTCCACTATATAAACATTTTTTGAAATATATATGTCCACATTTGGATACAATGCTAAGTATAATATAAACAATAAGTGTTGATAAAGACAACATTTGGGTAGGTTGCCAAATACAAGACAACAATTGTTATCAACAGTTACACATCAAATCGCAAACATAACAAAGACGAAAAAGGCACATAACAGAAACATCAAAGAAACTCCACCAAAAATGTTTTTCGCCACTATCGTAAAAACTATCGCCAATCATTCGCTAATAATATTATTAATAATATTCGAAATCGAAGGATTTCCTGCCACAAACTGAGCGACGAGTGAATCGTTTTCAATTCATTCTAGTGTGTCGTTCTCATCGATAGCAATGGTATGGTGGGCCCGTACGAAAGGAAAGCAATCAAAAATCAAAAAACTAAAACTATCGTGCGACTGCCATTACGTAACCTATGCGAAATACTGCTAATTTGAATGTACATTTGTACAACTATATTCCATAAATGAGAGCCAAATTAGAAATAAAAACCAAATCCACATATACCTACAAAAATTGGAATATGTGTGATTTGTTTTGTTTGAGAAAATAAAATGTGTCGGTATTTTGAATTATTTTATTTAATTGATTTCTTCAAAATAATGAATGAAACCGCCTTTAAAACGTGTCTATAAAATTTTTATTTTGTTTCAAGAATGTGTTGCATAAATTTGTTTTAAGATTTTCGGTGTTATTCGCGAGTTTACATTCTACTCGACAGCTACAAAGCAAGTGAGTGATTTTGACATTCTCTTTCTATAAAAGACAGTCCTTTCAAAATACATAAACCCAAATTTACATGGAAAAGTGTACGTTTACGTGTTATTTCGTATGGCTTGTCGGTAGCATAGATTTTCGTTTCGAAGGTGTTTACATGAGCAGAAAATTATTTTTTCCACTTCGGAAGTGCAAGAAACATTTCGGTCGACATACATAAACGGGGGGGTAATTTATTAGCAGGATCGCTTCCGAAGTGGAAAAAATCATTTACTGCTCATGTAAACACCTTCGAAACGAAAATCTATGCTACCGACAAGCCATACGAAATAACACGTAAACGTACACTTTTCCATGTAAAATCACTCACTTGCTTTGTAGCTGTAGAATAGAATGTAAACTCGCAAATAAAACAAATTTATGCAACACATTCTTGAAATAAACTACAAATATTATAGACAGGTTTTAAAGGCGGTTTCATTCATTATTTTAAAGAAACCAATTAAATAAAATTATTCAAAATACCGACACATTTTATTTTCTCAAACAAATCACACATATTCCAATGTATATGTGGATTTTGTTTTTATTTCTCATTTGGCTCTCATTTGTGGAACATAGTTGTACAAATGTACATTCAAATAAGTAGTATTTCGCATAGGATACGTAACGGCAGTCGCACGATAGTTTGCGAAATAAATGAATGCTTTTTTAGACGGAAGTGAGTGACTGCTTTCCTTTCGTATGGATTTGCGTGCGACATACATACATGAACAGGCTGTAATAAATCGAAATTTTTGACGTCACCGAGTGTTAATTTCTATATGCGATTCGATTGTAATCATACTAGAACTAAGAAAACCAAGAAAAAATAGACCAAAATATTGGAAGGTGTGGGCGTGGCGAGCTCCTGAAAGCACGCAATTTTGGAAAGCACCAAATTTTTGCACATTTCTGGAGACAGAAATAGAAATTTTACGGAAACTTGAGCATTATTGTGCTCATTATTTGTTTATTCGTTGCATTAAAAATCGTTTTAATAAATTACTGTTTTTTTCAAAATAGTCTGGCTTAATCCCATTGTTGTTGTTTTAATATTTTAAAACAACTAGTTTATTAGTGGAAAAGATTTGGCATTGTTCGCCAAGGGGTAAGGCAGGGAATACTATAGTTTCGATCCACGCCACTGGATCTCATCAGTTCCCTTGTTTCTTGTTTGTGGATATTCTCCACCGAAGTTATTTTTCAATAACTTCTTCAACAAGAAACTTTTCATACCCAAACATCAATCGTCAGCTCGAAGTATAAAGGTAAGCAAAGAAAAAAGTTCAATGAGAAGTTTTTCCTTGGCAACCTCACACAACTCCGACGAAAGTGTCTGCGAAACAATTCAAATCTCTTCCTCTAGTATGTGTCGTCGAATTTTAACGAATGCACACACCAAAATTTGGTTGGTCTGCTTTACAGCAAAAACAACACACGTCGTGCCAGTGTCTTCAATTTGAAGCATTGTGGCGTTTTTTTTATTGGGATAGCGTTTGCAATTTTGTTTTTTTCAAAATAGTCTGGCTTAATCCCATTGTTGTTGTTTTAATATTTTAAAACAACTAGTTTATTAGTGGAAAAGATTTGGCATTGTTCGCCAAGGGGTAAGGCAGGGAATACTATAGTTTCGATCCACGCCACTGGATCTCATCAGTTCCCTTGTTTCTTGTTTGTGGATATTCTCCACCGAAGTTATTTTTCAATAACTTCTTCAACAAGAAACTTTTCATACCCAAACATCAATCGTCAGCTCGAAGTATAAAGGTAAGCAAAGAAAAAAGTTCAATGAGAAGTTTTTCCTTGGCAACCTCACACAACTCCGACGAAAGTGTCTGCGAAACAATTCAAATCTCTTCCTCTAGTAGCGTTTACTCGAAGTGAGCACTTTTTTATTTCCTTAGGTACTACTTTTCTTCTTCTTCTTAGCTGGCTCATTACAGAAAATTTGTTCCATAAGCCGAACTACGACGACGTCGATATTCACCGTCAACGCAGATTGGTCCGCAGATCTTTCGAAGTATTTTTCTCTCCAATTCCAGTTTTGCCGAAGAAACTGGCGACCATTTGCTTTGAAGGTTTTCTTCCACGAACAACTTTCGTTGGATTTGGCTCGCTTTCGAAGTCCCAAACGGTCGATTCCTGTTTTGTTTCGGGCTCCTAAGCTTAGTTTCAATATTCGTTGTCCGTGACGATCTTATAAATGTCGTTTGAAGCACTGCGATTGTTTTTATTCACAATTTCTTTGTACCAATCAACAAGAGCTTTTTTTGAGCGATTGGCCAATTTTGCTGGATCTAGCTAGAAAAAATCCAATTTTGCGTCCAGGTGTTCATGGTTTGATCGATTAAAATTGTTTGAGCTTCTTTTAGAAATTATTACGTTTTTTCACTAAAATAATTTTTATTTTTGGAATTTTCAAATGAAAACTTAGATTGTTCTGAATGTCATATACTAAAAATGTACTTTATGAACAAGTTGTCTAAGAAATATTTAAACTTTTTTTGTTTGAATACTCTTTTTGAGAAAACTTCCAGTGAAATATGAATTACTTATTTTTCTCATGTAATTTCATTATCAAATAATAAAGGGTCGATGAATTCTGTAATGAATATAAAGGTCTCATCCAACTCATTCTGTATTCAAAAAATTACGAGTTTAGTGTTGTGCGGATTGGAAGTGCATGAAATGACATGCTTACTGGACAAAATGTACGATATATCAAGTGTTTTGCGGTATATCTCTAAACTCCAGTATATCTCTAAAACCAATAAGAAAATTGTTTTAATGCCTTATTTTTTATTGTTTATTTAATGGAGAAAAATTTATTGTTGTGCGTCATAAAGTGCTAATATCTGCTATAAGTAGCATACCCACCTGAATTTTTTCCTATCATTAACAAAGTTGTGGCTAAAAACAACCGCAAACAAAATTATTGCTTAAACATTGGTTAAATGGTATTAAAATCTGCTGTAATTTCGGGCTTTAGGCTAACGATAAAAATGTACCTCATCGAAAAAATTGCCTTTGACTTCTCATATATTTAGGCAAAATCCGCTTCAAATAACTTGGTGTCGATTTAGCCCAGTTCTTTCATCTCGATCGCTTGATAACTCTCGAACGGATCAACCTAACTTTAAGTCATAACGGTCCACTCCTTTTTTCCCACAAGTCTACAAAATGTTTCACTACAATGGTGCGCACAATAACTGTCGAAGGTCCAAATCGATTTCTTCGAGACATAGATTTGGTTCGAATATGGATTATATCGGTTCACTCCTTCAGGTTCCTCCCATACAAAATTTCAATATTGCACCTCAAGTACCAAGAGGGTCTATATGAGACAACATCTTTGGATTTCCCTCACAAAATTTCAATGTAAGTGCAATATAAGGGCTGTTCGAGAATCAATTGTACATTTTTGCCAATGGTACTCCTAGCGATCTTGTTTACAGGTATATTATATTTTTTAAGTCGATGCTTCCTGACATAACGGTTCAAAAGCTCTAAATCTTACCATGACCAACTAAAGTGACGGATTGACACGATAACTATCAAAAGGAATGACTTCCAAAATTACGTTCACTTCCAAAATGGACCATTCTTGCAGGTATCTTCTCCACAAAAGTGCACAACTTTTGCGCTCTTATCGAAGTCAAATTTATGACCACAACATAAACATTTATTCGCAACGCTCACAATCGTGAAGTTTTATACCCAAATGTTTCGATATTTTTGTCGGAAAGTGTATACGTCCTAAAAAGACAACGAAATTCTGAAACTTCCTGACTACACAATTTTTAGGACAGAGATATTGGTTATGAAGCCCGTATTCGATCTGTCTAAAGATAGAAGTCTCAACTCAAACAGGCTGAGGGTATATCTATGTCGGCAAACCCGACTGATACTTCTTTACTTGTTTTCGAGACAACAAAATTTATGAATTTTCATAAGTTGGTGCCGAAAGAAGTTCATAATCTTTGGTCATAGCCCTTGGAAAGTTTTAAATGTCATCGAGTTCATAAACATCTAATCGTATAATTAAGGTAGATATAAGGCTGAACAACCATTGGGATTGGGAGTTTTTCCGACTTAACCTATTTTGTCAGGACTTAGCTAAAATTTTGCCGAGCCCGAATGTGGGTTTCGAAGTTTCAAACAGTGCTGCGTGTAGAATTCGGAGTATATATAGTATCGCCCGACTCCTGATAAAAATGTTTTCTGTTTTAAAGGCCTGTTCCAGAACCTGCAAGAATCTACACATTTTTACTACTGAAAATTTGTAGATTCTTGCAGTACTGGAACAGACCATAAATGTAATTTTCTGAATTTGTTAGTTGGCTTGCATGGACTCTATAACTTCTGGTAAAATAGTAAAGTTTTCGTGTTTTTATGACATAAAAGAATATTATTTTCTTACAATAGCGGGCAATTTTTGATTGAAAATGTTCGGCACAAGTCTAATTTGCACTCGGGGATTCGAGTTATTCTTTTTTGGAGTTATTTATTTCAGTTAATTAATGCTATACATATAACATTAATAAGTTTTTTAGATAGATCTTGTTATCAGCAGCAGTCCTCGTGGTAAAAATGAGTCCAGTTGATAACTTAATAAGGCAAAAGTAACACAAAACTTTTTTAATAGGACTGAAGTTAATATGTGATATATGGATATGTACTCGTACTTTAAAGAATAATAAATACTGTAAATCTTTCAAATAGAATTGAAAATGCCAAAAAAGAGCTACTGTGGTTAAAAATTCTGGGATAAATCAAAACGTAAACATACATGTGTAATATTTATTTGAAATATTTTTTGGTTATTGCTTCAATTCTGGTGGAGAATTTGGTTAAAAACTTCAAAATACCAGGCGGAACTTTTGTATGGGGACTTCACTGAACGTATTATGATATGCTTCATTTTACTCTGTTCCAAGAGACATATTTTAATTTCATGATTGTTGGTCAAGGTCGGCAACCCCGTCCCTGTGGGGAGGTATTATAAGTTGGTTTTGGCCAAAAAGTTTGTAACGCATCGAAATAATGGTCGTAGATCCATATATATACCAAAATGAATGTCTCGACGGACTGAGTCGATCTGGCTATGTGTGTCCGTCCGTCCGTCTGTCCATCTAAACCTTGTAATCACGCTACAGGTCGCAATTTTGATCGGATCGTCACGAAATTTTGGGTGTTGATGTGGGTCCCGGAGGGGAAGAAGCCTATTGAGTTTGGTGATGGTTGGATAATATTTAGGGGCCGAAATGGGCAAAAAACTTATGTAGGTAAAAAGTCAACGCTTTTTTTCCAAAGCGAATATCTCAGCTTCTATATGGGGTATACCAAAAGCAAAACCTGACAATGAAAGTAGAAAATATCATATTTCTAATGATGTAAAGTAGGTTCTCGTAGGTGATCAAACAACGAAGATATCACAATAGTCGCAAATAAAACCCAGATTTTCATTTTTGCGATTTTAATTATAATGACGAATATCACAGCTTTGGCTGGGGACTTTCCAAAAGCAAAGCCTGGCTATGAAAGTAGAAGATTCCATCTTCACAATGACGTAAACGGCGTAGGTCTCCAAATAACGGAGATATTGCAATAGTCGATAATACATCCCATTTATCCATTTTTTGGAAATCACGCTACAGGTCGCATTTCTGATCGGTTCGTCACGAAATTTTAAGGTTTATTGGGGGTCTCACAGAGAAAGAAGTCTATTGATTTTGGTGATGGTCGGATAATATTTAGGGGTCGGAATGAGCAAAAAATTTATTTGTAGAAAAAGTCAACATTTTATTCCAAAGCAAATATCTCAGCGTCTATAAGGGTATATAGAAAACAAAAACTGGCAAGGAAGGTAGAAAATATCACCTTTACATCGACGTAACGTAGGTTGTCGTAGGTGGTCAAACAACGAAGATATCGCAATAATAGAACCCAATTTTTTATTTTGCGATTTTAATAATAATGACGAATATCACACATTTGGTTCGGGACCACCTAAAAGCAAAGCCTGACTAAGAAAGTAGAAAATCCCATCTTTAAAATTATTCAAAGTAGGTTGGCGTAGGTCGTCAAAGTATAGAGATATCGCAATAGTCGGTAATACATCGCTTTTTTCCACTTTTTCTGCAATCACACTACAGGTCGGAATTTTGATCGGATCATCACGAAGCTTTCTCATAGAGATAGAAGCACATTGATGTTGGTGATGTCGATAGTAGTCAAATATAAAATTAAATATTAATTATTTTGATTCAGTTCGCCTTAAGTCATTTGGTATAAAAGCCAGATAGGTGAAAACTTTCGTGTCTCCCTAAAAGAAATGTTTTCGAGAAAAAAGATTATGCACAGAGCTAGTGGT
Organism: Musca autumnalis; assembly: GCF_047663935.1. Classification (NCBI taxonomy): domain Eukaryota; kingdom Metazoa; phylum Arthropoda; class Insecta; order Diptera; family Muscidae; genus Musca; species Musca autumnalis. Next base: position 95,212 of record NW_027411646.1, on the reverse strand, counting down.
GTAGGGTATCACATAGTCGGCCCCGTACCGACTATAGCCTTTTCTCACTTGTTAGTGGTATCTTACATGCTTTAAAACTCGACTAATAATCCATTACATCCTGCTGACCATCTTATGGAATTGGTTCGATGGCTTTCCGAACTTATTTCGTATTATTTACTCTGAACTTATTCCCAACTTCTTTCTGACTTTTGTTCAACTCCATGTTATCGCACTCCCTTTTCCATCTCTCACAGCTTTTGTGGAAAATACATTTCCCCTTCATGTTTTCTTCCTCTACCACTCTCGTGTGCAGATTCCAAATACGGATTTGCGGTTGGTAGTATTGTGTGGGAAATACTTGGGAATTGTGCTGATGTAGATGGTATACGCGACATGATTTACAACCCTTTCTATTGTGTCGCACTGAAAAACGTGCCCAGATTTGACCAACATAATTTAGGACGGATCTACTGGAAGCCTTGGTAGGTGGAGGTAGGGATCCCTCTGTCATTGTCCCAGGCAGTCCCAGTTAGACCGTTGATCGTTGCACTTTTTAACCTTCGTTTTGATTTGTTACGCATGTTCATCTGTATAGAAACTTAGGTGTTCAGTTCGAAATTCTTGCCACTGGAATAAATCTCTTATCCACCCTGAACATTATTGATACATTACATTCCTTGATACGAACATCAAAATAATGACTTTAGACTCCCGGTAAGTTTGGACGAAATCCGTTTCAGACAATTTGAAGTTGTGTGGCCATGTCCCGTCTGCCTGCCCATCTGGTTGGCTGGTGCGCACGATAACTCTCGAACAAATCAACCGATTTGGTTAAAATTTTGTCGAAACTTAATCCCTGTTTTTGTAAAAGTTTTTATTCTTCTCACACGAACTGTCAAATTTTGTTGATCGATTTACTCGCCTCAGCGCAAATGTAGAGCTCTGATTTTTTAAAAAGGATTTCCTAACTATATATGGAACGCGTCTACGAAAAATTAGGTCCGTATGTCATCTGGGGGCTGAGCTATGGATGCCTAAATTATTACGAATATAGACGAACGAACAAAAATTAGTTACAAAAACAGGGGGTTAATTTATTTTTTTTTGTCGAAACTTATTTTAAGTTTGAAGATCGACTATATCGGTCCACTCCATCGGTATCTGCCTCACAAAAGTTCAATAATTTTCGTTAAAATGGAGCGCACTGTAACTCTCACGGGCGTAATCGAATTGGTCATAAATTTACTTCCAGGCATACATTAGGTTTGCATTAGGTATACTTCCCACAAAAAATTTGAACAAGTTCTTCTTGCGACGGGTTCTAAAAGTTCCAGAGAAAACCTGCCGGCACCAATTAAACGTAAAATAATCCTCGAAGAGAGAAGCCGATTTGGTCCAAACGTTGTACATAGTATTATTTCTTACATACTCGGATTATGTCGGAATATTGTCTACATCGAACCACTCTTTTAGATACTTCCCGCACAAAATTTAGACATAGTGTACTTAAGGACTCGTTACAATGGAACAATTTTTTTCTTCTTCTCCAGGATTTGCCGCAGGGTAAATATCTGGTCAATGGTGGATTCACTAGGTCTAAAGCCGCATTGGTATGGCCAGATTAGTTCGTTGACCATAGGCTTTAGTCATTCGCACAATATCCCCTACACAATCTTCGATACCATCTTCTGCGATCTTTCGGACTTCATTCTCGCTCCTGTGCATCTCGATTTTTTAACACTCCCTCCTTTCCATTTCTCTCTTTTTCCTGCGGAAAAGACGTTTCTTCCCTCTCCCTTCTCCCGATACCTCTCTCGTGCGCTACACGTTGCTACTGATGGTAGAGTAGCCCTATATGCTGCATTTTTCACTTCGGTAGCAGCACGACACTCCTGGTGATACCATGAGTTCCTTGGTGGAGGTCTCTGGTATCCAAGTATGGATTTTACGGCTGTTTGAATGGAGTGGGCAATATTTTTCCATTGTGCTGACATGTTATCGGAACGAGGAAAGCTTTGATTAAGCAATTGAGCCAGGTGAGTGGAATATGCTGTGGCTATTTGTTGTGTTGCAGCTTACCGATGTCGGACTTTCGATGTTAATCAGGTACGTATCTTTGCTGGAACAAGGTCGTGGTCCGAGTCTATGTTTGCTCCTCGGAACGAACGCACGTCCAACATGCTTGGTGAATGTCTTCCACATATGTATCACAACGTGATGAATTAAATTTCGTGTTCTTTGATCTGGAGACAGCCAGGCGCCCTTTCGAATATCAAGATGCTTAAAATCTGGTACTGATAACTACCATGTTTTTGCCGCTGTGAAGTCTATCAGCTTCATTCCATTGTCAAATGTTTCACTGTGGAGACTAAATTTCCCGACTGTTGGGACAATAATATTCGCATTTCCAATTTTGGCATTAAAATCGCTTAGAATAATTTTAACGTCATGGGCAGAAAAACGGTCATATGTTTCTTCTAAGCGCTCGTAAATTATATCTTTGGTCTGTTCGTCCTTGTCTTTAGTGGGAGCATGAGCGCAAATAAAGCTGATGTTGAAATATTTTGCTTTTATCCGAATTGTAGCAAGACTTTCATTCATTGGGGTGAAGCTGGAGACCAAATGTTTTAAACTCCGACCAACTACAAATCCGCAACCAAACTCATGTTTTGTGTCATGACAACTATAATACAGTGAGTCACCTTTAGGTGTTGTTGTGACACATTTCCCAAATCATCGTATTTCCTGTATGGCAGTAATGTCGGCCTTGTACTTTTCAAGTACATCTGCTTAAGTGTAAACTTCACCTTCTCTATAATGAATGCGAAGATTCCATGTACAGATTTGCAGATCATGGTCCTTAAAACATTTGCGGGGTCGTCAACTTTACAGGTGTTTGATTTTCTTCTCTTTCGTTTTTTCATAGTAGGCTGCTTTTTTCTAGGGAAGGTTTACTAGCCCGACTCCCAAACCAAAGTTTTTAACATTCTTATGGGCGAACAGCCACAATGGGTAGTCCCTTCCAAATTACCAAGACCCTACCTTGGTGGATAGAAAGCCCCCAGCAATAGCAAGCTGGCTTCAACTGAAAACTGAAATATTAAAGGTTCAGCTGGTATGAATGGAATGAGAATTACTCTTCATTGATTAGAGGAAGCGAATGACTTCAATGCATGACTGAAGTAGATGGGGGTGCTGTTAAGTGCATGCTGATTCACTGCTACTCCGACGGTTGGAGAAGACCGTAGAAGTTGTTGTATGTTTGTAACAATTGTCACGTTACAAGTTGTGTCAGTTCATACAATGTCGTTAATTTCAATTAGGTGTGAACTTTTTCTGCAACAAGATAGTGGCCGGACTTGATGTTCGCACTTCCAACATGGGTGTGGTAGATGGAAGACACATACCAAGTCATCATCATAAGCGAGATTCAACAATCTACAGAAATATGTTTTTTTTTGAGGATCACTAACGTGACCCCGGAGCAGAAGTCTTTATCTTCATATTGATAATTTCAGGGACACAAAATACTCTCCTTTAGATCCATGACGATATTGCAAATGCCATTCCGTTGATACAAAAGTGTTCAGAGACACCAGCGATACGCGACATCTGACACACAAAGGAAGTCCCATTTTAATGAGGCATGATGAGAGAAGTCTTCTCTTGTCAAGATTTATAGAACGGATCTTCATAGCCAACATTGTCTAGCATGACACGTAGTACTGTGGGTCACTATTTTCTTTTGAATTAAAATTTTAATTAGAAAATCTCTTACACATTTTTCCATCACCTAAAGCCCTTTTGACATTAGTGACTTTACATGAAAGAAATATGTGACACCCTTTCAAATCTGCAAGAAGACGACAAATCCACAATGACACGTCCATATTTTCTTTGATTAGCACACAAATGCTGTGGTGTCATCATTATTTTCATCAACATCATCCCACTACCGCTGAGATTCTAATGAACTTTTGTTGAACTGGAATTACCTTCAAAAGCGTATAGTGTGATGTGGTTGTTGTTGCTGGAAATTGTAATTGAAGCGTGCACACACACAATGTCCCACACATTTCTTCACTTTTTCAGAGCGCGCGCCGACCTAAGCGAAGCAGATGAGAAGAAAAATGACAACTTTAGCATCATCTTGCCCGAGGCTAACTGAATCATAAAAGGACAATGAACGAACGTATTTTGCAAGGATTTTGTGTTTGTGCCCCCAAACATCCAGGCAAGCATGTTCAAACATTATGCTGCATTGCAATGCAATTGACAAGATGCTTTCGTATAAACGGCAACCTCATGCGGATATTCATCTGTGTCATTTAACGTTGGATTGTCTGCTGGTGTGTTAGCCAAGGAATGGAGATCTCCAAAGCTAAGCAGCTGGAATTTGCAGCAACAACAATAATAATAGCAGCAACAGGAAAACAAGTATTACCATGAAACATGGTTTAGCTTTCACCAACATTCGTGAAATGCATTCTATATTCACCACAAATCATCGACAAGCAGCTATGCTACAACGAAGTGGGTGTAACGAAGGGCCGTTACAATTGCCAGGCAAATTACACATGAAATTGGAACAATCTCAGCGGGAATTAATTGCATGCCTTTTTTCCATTTCACCAACGGTTGGGCAAGGCTCAAATGCTTGATTGTTCTTTTTTCGCCAGTGCAGCATTTTATTGGAAGTGGTTAGACAATGAATGGATGAATTCTCTAGTTACTGCCACCCCATAAGCAGTGTTAAGTAATTATTTTCTCTCTTTGATTTTAATCATCTAAAATCGGCCTTAGGAACAAAATATATGAGTTTGGCTTTCGACTGGAACAAATAACATTTGGGAAGCAGAATGTTCAAAAAATTTAGGAAAGTTTCCTCTTCAAGTCCATACATTTTGAACATGTCCTATTATTTAAACCTAGCTTACCTAGGTGTGATCAATTTTTTTAAAGGAGACAGAGGTGCGAGCTTTTGCCATGATAAGCAATGCATTATTGGCCTTCAAAAGTGATATTATGGTATACATATATAACCAATAGATCGCTTCTGGAGGGCAATTACCGTAAAGGACTTCAATTCTCATCATAAGCTCTGACATTCCATCCAGAGGAGTACTGTTTGTCCGGTGAACGAAGACGCTCCAACGAAATAAAATAAGATTGTCTTCACAATTGAGGCACCCGGTCTGATAAAAGCGTGTCCTGGTAATCTGTCATTTTGCTTGGCTCAAAGCAACTCAAGAGGGCAGTATGCGTGCATAAGCGGGAAAAGTGGCCAGACCACCTGTATGGTCGTTGGCACTGGATTCAGTACATTATGGGCAATGTATAAATTACTCTCGAATCCACGAAAAAGCGCGATAGATCCTTTTAACTCTTTCTGAAAGAAAGATGCTTTTATACACCCTTTCTGAAAAAGACCTTTTCTAAAAGAAACGGTGCTTCTTTAGACCCTTTCTGAAAGAAACGGTGCTACTATAGACCCTTTCTAAAAGAAATGGTGATTCTAAAAACCCTCTCGGAAAGAAAGGGTGATTCTAAATACCTTTCGGAAATAAGGTGTACTCCTACAGACCCTCTCGGAAAGGAAGGGTGCTTCTACAGACCCTCTCGGAAAGGAAGGGTGCTTCTACAGACCCTCTCTGAAAGAAAGGGTGCTTCGATATACCCTTTCAGCATGAAAGTTTGCTTCTATAGACCCTTTCTGAAAGAAAGGGTGCTTCTATAGACCCTTTCTGAAAGAAAGGGTGCTTCTGCAGACCCTTTCTGATAGAAAGGGTGCTTCTATAGACCCTTTCTGATAGAAAGGGTGCTTCTATAGACCCTTTATAAAAGAAAGGGTGCTTCTGTAGACCCTTTATAAAAGAAAGGGTGCTTCTATAGACCCTTTATAAAAAAAAGGGTGCTTCTATAGACCCTTTATAAAAGAAAGGGTGCTTCTATAGACCCTTTATAAAAGAAAGGGTGCTTCTATAGACCCTTTATAAAAGAAAGGGTGCTTCTATAGACCCTTTATAAAAGAAAGGGTGCTTCTATAGACCCTTTATAAAAGAAAGGGTGCTTCTATAGACCCTTTATAAAAGAAAGGGTGCTTCTATAGACCCTTTATAAAAGAAAGGGTGCTTCTATAGACCCTTTATAAAAGAAAGGGTGCTTCTATAGACCCTTTATAAAAGAAAGGGTGCTTCTATAGACCCTTTCTGTAAGAACGGGTTCTTCTATAGACCGTTTCTGAAAGAAATGTTTATTCTGAAGACCATCTCGAAAAGAAAGGGCGATTCTAAAGACCCTCTTGGAAAGAAAGAAATGTGATTCTAAAGACCCTCTTGGAAAGAAAGAAATGTGATTCTAAAGACCCTCTTGGAAAGAAAGAAATGTGATTCTAAAGACCCTCTCGGAGAGAAAGAAAGTGTGATTCTATAGACCCTTTCTAAGAGAAAGGGTGCTTCTATAGACCCTTTCTGAAAGAAACGATGCTTCTATAGACCCTTTCTGATAGAAAGGGTGCTTCTATAGACCCTTTCTGTAAGAACGGGTACTTCTATAGACCGTTTCTGAAAGAAATGTTTATTCTGAAGACCATCTCGAAAAGAAAGGGCGATTCTAAAGACCCTCTTGGAAAGAAAGAAATGTGATTCTAAAGACCCTCTCGGAGAGAAAGAAAGTGTGATTCTATAGACCCTTTCTAAGAGAAAGGGTGCTTCTATAGACCCTTTCTGAAAGAAACGATGCTTCTATAGACCCTTTCTGAAAGAAACGGTGCTTCTGTTTCTTCTCGAAACTATTTGGACGAATTCCAACAAAATAAAGCGGCAGCTGGGGAGCAAAATTGGAGCCAACGAAGAGAGAGGAAAAAGGCACAATAGCGAACAGCAAATAAATAAAAGGAATAAAAAAACACTTTTTTATTTCCGAACAATATCGGGTGTAATAATAAAACACTTTCCTTTTATTAAATATTAAAGTTTCAACAAATTCAAATTATTTATTATTATTTATAAAAGTGTCCAAATGTTTTGAATTAATCTTTGAAGCAAAGGCGCCAAATACGATTACGCACTCGAACAGCGAAATTCAACAATTACTTAATAATTTTAATCAAAAGCGTCTTCGCGCTAAAAAGACCGAAATCAACTATATTTGTAACTTCAATTATTACAACAAAAAACTGCTACCAATGTCATCTTCAAAGGGTGTTGCCATATAAAAATAGATCCTTCAACACAGGGTTACCAGATCGGTCCCGCCGCCGCTCGTCCGAAATTAACGGCGTTTCACGAACGTGAACATCCCGGCCCCCGTTCAGTCTTTCGGAATCACAAATTCTGAAACGACTCGAACAAAAAGAAAAAAAAAACAAAGAAATTAAAATAAATGATGTGGCTCTTCGCCACGATTACCAATATCAATTTATACATTCAGCAACCAGCAAGATTCCGTGTTGGACGTCAATGCAACCTTCTAAGACTGCTATCAACCAATTGGCTTTTGACACAGGATCCATTATTTGACATTATAAGACTCGTCTTGTCTTCATTTGTAGAAGTCCTCTTTCTGTACTGGTAGGTTCCATTTCATATACGCCTCTGGCAATATCATTGGACGAACTAGGTCCACTTTTGGTTTTCTCCTTGGACGAACTAGGTCCATTTTGAGAAACAACTTTCGAAAAATTATTCGATTTAACTTTGGACGAACGAGGTCCACTCTTTACTACGGCTTCGGACGAACGAGGTCCTTGCCTAGAATATGAATCGGACGAACGAGGTCCTTTCATTGATCGGGATACCGACGAACTAGGTCCCATTCCCTTTAAATGCGGCATTTTATCAACTGACCGAATATCTAAACCATGTTTCTCTTTACAACGATTAATTTGTGGACTATATTTTGCACCTCGAGAAAGTTCACTATCTACTAAAGTGCAACAAGAGACCAGAGAATTTGACTCTAAAATTGGTCCTGTAAGCACCCAACCAAAAATAGTTTCCTGGGCCACCAGAGACCCCGAGATACTTCGCTGTACCCCATCCAACAAAATCTGTGGGTAAATATCACCTCCAATCAAAATATCCACCTGACTACTTCTTCCAAATTTGGGATCAGCCAGCGGTGCAATTCCCAACGAAAATGAATCAGGAAACGCTATTGAATAACTGGGCAAATTCCCCGTTAATCTGGGCAAAACATAAGCAGAAACGTCAACATGGAATTCCTCACTATGGGGAGATTTCAAAACAAAATTACATTGTCTCATTGATGATGCAACTGATGCATCATTTAGTCCCGAAACATTACCATTGACTTTTTTGACGTGCAAATTGAGACGACGCTGTAATTTTTCAGTAATAAATGTGGCCTGGGAGCCTGAGTCAATTAATGCCCTAGCTGTATACAAAATTCCATTAACATCGATGTTAACGAGAGCTGTGCCCAATAAAATTTGATTGCGGGTACTAGCAAAACAATTTTGTACATTCGCCTGTTGGCTGGTACTAGGTCTAACATCAACTTCAGCATTGGAATCCAAATTCGAATGGTGTGATTCCCTATGCAACATCGTATGATGTTTTCCGTGGCATACTGAACAACTGGAGCTACTACGACACTCCTTTAGCAAATGGTTACTACCAAAACACCTTATGCAAAGATTGTTCCTTTTAATCGCTCGAAACTTTTCATTTTGATTCATTTTCAAAAAGGTTTGGCAATATTTCAATATGTGGTCCTCTGAACAAATAAAACAAGACCTTTTGTTTAACTTTGAACCATAATATTTCAATCTTTTGCTCAGAGAAGGCATTTCTTCAGAATCAGCTATTTCTATGGGTGCGGTGTTTGTCAAATCAAAAACGGTTTCCAACGATTGAAACCTGGCAGTTAAAAAACTATCCAAATCTGACCATTTCGAAACTTCAGTCTTATTACTGACTGTTTGCTCCCACAACGACAAAGTGTTAACAGGAAGTTTTGTGGAACACAAAAACACAAATATCGGGTCCCAACTATCAACATCAATCTGGTGCAACTTTAGGGATGTAATGCAATTATTAATATCCCTTTGGAGGCGTTTAATCTCACTAGCCGACTCGCTTCTTACAGCCACCAGATTAAACAAGATCTTCAACTGGCTATTCACCAAAATCCTCTTGTTCTCATACCTGTCTTTAAGATTTGACCAAGCATTTTCGAACCCTTCATTAGTCAGTGGAGATTTTTTGACTATTTCTAAGGCTTCACCCTGCGTACTTTGTCGCAAATAGAATAACTTTTCGACAGGCGTGATAGACTTACAGTCGATGTACACCGCGGTGAACATGTCCCTAAAGGACGGCCAAGAGAGATAGTCACCATAAAATATCTCCGTAGTACAAGCCGGCAAACGCAAACGGTGATCTGGTATTATGCTTTCAAATGAACCTGGTGCCTGGTTAGTATTAGGCATTGTCGAGGTCAGACCAGATTGGTTCGAAAATGTCTGAGACAACTCACCCATTTGAGCTGCGCAAGCAATGTAAGCTTCTCTACATTGCTTAAAAAGTGATGATGCTTCTTTCTCTTCGTTGCTTCCATCACCCTCAACACAAAACTGTTCATAAGCTGCTCTAACCTTCTGCCAAAGCCCCTTAAACTCTTCCTGTCGAAGTTCTACAGTGAATATTGTATGTTCACTAGAGGGAATGGCAAAATACTCCTTTTCAAAATCTAAGAAAAGAGCGGCAAGCTTTTTGAATTTCAAGTATATCTTTGACTGCGACATTATTCCTCAATGAGTTGAAAATTGCGACCATAAAATAAACAAATATACGTCCGTCTTTTTTCAATCCAAAATATTCGTTAAGTATTTACCAACAACACTAGCGATTACTGTTAGGAATTATTTTTAATTTGCGTTTTCCTCAATTTTGCTTGCTCACTTTTTAAAAAATATTTTAATTTAATAAAATAATAAAAATGATTTGCAAAAAATAATAATAAGGAGAAAAACGAAAAGATGAACAAAACACACAAGCAACTAACAAGAAGGAGACCAACGTTAGTTGTAAGTGTTTATCTGTTAACAGCAAAAACCCAATTGGTAACAACAAAACGCGATTTTAACCAAAAAAGAAAACGCGAACGCAAAAATGGCAATAAAAAATGACAATTTAAATTAATATTTGCACTCCTAAAAGTTATAATCCGCGGAGGAAATATGACAAATCTTCTTATTATAAGTCTCCTGTTTGACTTGTCAAGGTAGGATGAGCGAAAATATCTGCAAATAAAAATATTCAAAACACCTGTAGTTTTGATATTGCACGAAAACAATTTTATTACCCTTTTTGAGTTCCAAATTCCACAAAAAGAAATACAAACAGCTATTTCAACAAAATAAAGTTTATTTGCCGCAAAATATCAAAAATGCCAAAAAGTCAAAAACCAAAGACAACCGAAATTTGAATTTTGAACAACCAGATATAAAATACTCTTAAGCAAAGGATGAGTCACCTCTCTATAACAAGTCTCTTTTCCACTTATAGTACACCTGTCGTACGCAAAACTATGGGCAGCAACAAGAAAAACCCAAACAAATGTCCATGTATTTTCATAAAAATTAACTTTCATAAGAACAAGCGACACAACTGATGTTTTCTTTAGAAAATAATATTTTTTTTATCAAAAAAGTTTCACAAATACAAAATTCGAAGGAGTTGCACGACCCACCTTTTTATTGCAAGTCTCTTTTTTGTTATGTATCAACATATGTGGAGCTAAAAGATTATCAAATATTTTTTTTGCAATGAGTTTTCACCAAAGTTCTCACCAAAGCAATTTAATTTGTGTAAAAAATTCATTTTTTTTCCAATACAGTCGATTTAAACAATAAGCAGTAAAGATTTTTTCCACAAAATGTTCTTAAAAACACTTGTCTGTCCACTACAACAACAATATTCGCAGTAGAAAGGGACACAACAAAACCTTGCAAAAAATGAATATCCACTTTATTAATTTGCACTGAATAGTAATCACAGCGAAAAAATATAGCTATACTGTCACTAAGTAAATTATATTATTTATTATTTAAAACATTTATGAATATTTATACCGCACTCATATTCCCGATGGAATGAAAAAACCAAAACAAACCAAGAAGAGAGAATAGGGAAGAAGAAGCACAACAGTGATAGTTGTTTGTGCTTTTCTCTCACAACGTCGATCAGTTGAACCGCGTTGCCAACCACTAATCTGAAGTATTAGGTGGCCGGCCAACAATGCAATATTATTGCAAATTTAATAAATTTTAATTTCAATAAATTTTCAATAAAACTATTAAAATTTATATAAAAATAAATTAAAAAATACCTTTTTTCCAAAAATAAGGCAAATTTGCTCCTCTTGCTCCGGATCCGGCTCGAAGGACTATGTTTCTTCTCGAAACTATTTGGACGAATTCCAACAAAATAAAGCGGCAGCTGGGGAGCAAAATTGGAGCCAACGAAGAGAGAGGAAAAAGGCACAATAGCGAACAGCAAATAAATAAAAGGAATAAAAAAACACTTTTTTATTTCCGAACAATATCGGGTGTAATAATAAAACACTTTCCTTTTATTAAATATTAAAGTTTCAACAAATTCAAATTATTTATTATTATTTATAAAAGTGTCCAAATGTTTTGAATTAATCTTTGAAGCAAAGGCGCCAAATACGATTACGCACTCGAACAGCGAAATTCAACAATTACTTAATAATTTTAATCAAAAGCGTCTTCGCGCTAAAAAGACCGAAATCAACTATATTTGTAACTTCAATTATTACAACAAAAAACTGCTACCAGTGTCATCTTCAAAGGGTGTTGCCATATAAAAATAGATCCTTCAACACAGGGTTACCAGATCGGTCCCGCCGCCGCTCGTCCGAAATTAACGGCGTTTCACGAACGTGAACAGCTTCTATAAACCCATTCAAAAAGAAGGGGTGTTTCTGTAGAGACCCTTTCAGAAGGAAAGGGCTCTTCTTAGACCCTTTCTACAAGAAAGGGTGATTCTATAGACCTTTCTGAAAGAAACGGTGTTTCTACAGACACTTTCTGACAGAAAGGGTGCTTCTTAAAACCCTTTCGGAAAGGAAAGATGCGTCTATAGACCGTTTCTGAAAGAAAGGCTGTTTCTGAAACCCTCTCGGAAAGGAAGGGTGTTTATAAAGACCCTCTCGTAAAGGAAAGATGCTTCTACAGACCCTCTCTGAAAGCAAGGTTTCTTTTATAGGACTTTCTGAAAGAAAGGGTGCTTCTAAAGACCCCCTCAGAAAGAAAGGTTTCTTCTATAGACCCTTTCTAAAAGAAAGGGTGCTTCTATAGACCATTTCTAAAAGAAAGGGTGCTTCTATAGACCCTTTCTAAAAGAAAGGGTGCTTCTATAGACCCTTTTTAAAAGAAAGGGTGCTTCTATAGACCCTTTCTAAAAGAAAGGGTGCTTCTATAGACCCTTTTTAAAAGAAAGGGTGCTTCTATAGACCCTTTCTAAAAGAAAGAGTGCTTCTATAGACCTTTTCTAAAAGAAAGGGTGCTTCTATAGCCCCTTTCTAAAAGAAAGGGTGCTTCTATAGACCCTTTCTAAAAGAAAGGGTGCTTCTATAGACCCTTTCTAAGAGAAAGGGTGCTTCTATAGACCCTTTCTGAAAGAAACGGTGCTTCTATAGACCCTTTCTGAAAGAAACGGTGCTTCTATAGACCCTTTCTGAAAGAAACGGTGCTTCTATAGACCCATTCAAAAAGAAGGGGTGTTTCTGTAGAGACCCTTTCAGAAGGAAAGGGCTCTTCTTAGACCCTTTCAGAAGGAAAGGGCTCTTCTTAGACCCTTTCTACAAGAAAGGGTGCTTCTATAGACCCTTTTTAAAAGAAAGGGTGCTTCTACAGACACTTTCTGACAGAAAGGGTGCCTCTAAAAACCCTTTCGGAAAGGAAAGTTGCGTCTATAGACCCTTTCTAAAAGAAAGGCTGTTTCTGAAACCCTCTCGGAAAGGAAGGGTGTTTATAAAGACTCTCTCGTAAAGGAAGGTTGCTTCTACAGACCCTCTCTGAAAGCAAGGTTTCTTCTACAGGACTTTCTGAAAGAAAAGGTGCTTCTAAAGACCCCCTCGGAGAGAAAAGTTTCTTCTATAGGTCTTTTTTGAAATAAAGACTGCTTCTATAGGACCTTTCTGAAAGAAAGGTGGCTTCTATAGACTCTTTCTGAAAGAAACGGTGCTTCTCTAGACCCTTTCTGAAAGACAAATGGCTTTTATAGACCCCTTCTGAAAGAAATATGGCTTCTATAGACCCTTTCTGAAAGAAACAGTGCTTCTATAGACCCTTCGTTGCGTGTATACAAATTTCCACCTGAATTTTGTCGGTATAGCTCCACGTCTTCATATAATCCCCATAGAACGGTACCTCTTGATTTTCGGAATTTTGAAGGTTGTGGCCATATCCCACTAAAATTGCTGAAATTTGGTGTTTAGTCTTCACCAACTGGAATTTGGCGGTTAAGTTGCACGTCTAAATATCACAGCGAAATGGCTGAACAATTTTATTTAATCTTCGTTGGGTGTATACATATTTCCACCTGAAATTTGTCGGTATAGGTCATATAGCCCTTATTGAACGTGCCTCCGTATTTTGAAGGTTGTGGCCTCAATATCACACCGAAATGGCTGAACATTTATATTTAGTCTTCGTTGGGTGTACACATATTTCCACCTGCAATTTGTCGGTATAGGTCATCGCCTTCATATAGCCCCCATAGAACGGTACCTCCAGATTTTCCGTATTTTGATGGTCGTAGCCTATTTATCCCACCGAAATAGGAGAAATTTAGTCATTAGTCTTCGTTGGGGGTACAAAGATTTTCAACAGATTTTTGTCAGTATAGGACCACGTCTTCGTATAGCCCCCATAGAGCCTCACGATTTCCGGTATTTCGAAGATTTTGGCCCAAATATACCACCGAAATGACTTAAGTTTGGTATTTAGTTTGAATTGGGGGTGTAAAACGTTTCACCTGAAATTTGTCGGACCACATCTTCCTATAGCCCCCATCTGAATGGAACCTACCGATTTTGGGTATTCTGATGGTTTTGGCTCCAATATCCACCGAAATGTCTAAAATTTGATATTTAGTCTTCGTTTGGGGTATTAAAGTTTCTACTTAAAATTTGTCAGTATAGACGCACGTCTTCATAAACATAGCTCCCAAAGAACGGTACACCCCACTTATTAGCCACATTGTTCAAGTGAAATGAATGAAATTTGATATTTTGTCTTCGTTGGAGTTACACAACTTTCTTCCAAACATTTCTCGGTACAGGTACGTACGTTGCGATACGTTTTATACACCCTCCATTGAATGGTACTTCCAATTATCTTTCCTAAAGTAACAAAACATTATTACATGTACAAAACATGCAAAAAATAAGAAAGTATAGGTCCACGTTTTGGTATAGCCCCCATATAAGTGTAGCCCCCATTTTAGTCACATTTTTCTACCGAATTAGTTGCTAATTGACATTTTGTGTTCCCAGAAGATAGAAAGTTATTCTCAAAATAAGCTATTCATATATACTCAGGATTAAGTCTAGCCCGTGTTTCCTAATTTGATGTATTTCGAGGGCTTTTGATCAAATTTTCGAACCAAGATTGCTGCAATTTAACATTTTGTGTTGTCAAAGGATATAAGTCACCCAACCAATAATGTAGTCTCTAAGTCAAATATTAAAAACAAATCTTCTGACCAATGTATGTCATTTTGGATCTTATAAAATTGGCCGAGATACCATAGTGACCAAATACAAATGACAATTTTATCCTTTGACCAAACAGGAATCATCCTCGTTGTCCATTATATTTATTAAAACCGACCGAAATAAGTAAAATTTATTACACAAATCAGTTTCAAGTAAATAGCAATTGGAAAACAATTGCAATAAAGATAAAAATCTTTTGTCAGGCAATACAAATGGCATCAGATTTGGTAGGACAATTGAAACGACAAACGACATCAAAAAGTTAAATAAAGACAACATTCACACTCACACATACACAGATCATTTAGTTTTAGTATCAAAACAAAATGAAACCCGACCCGCAATAACAATGGCAAGAATTTGACATTGTCACATTGAATGGTTGGTTGGTTGGTAGGTTGATTGGATGGTTGGTTGGTTCCTTCACTGTTTGGTTCAAGGGATTCAAGGGATACCATAACAAACGTTTTATATGCCTTACCTCCTTCCTTCCTATACCGCTACTGGCTAAACATTACAAGGCACCCGAAAGCAAATAAAAAATAACAATAACCATTATTTTGTGAAGAGGAAACTCCAAAAACAAAGAATGAGAAAGAAATTATCAAGAAAACAACCCAAAAGGAGAATATAACAAGAACAAAATATACAAAGAGATTCACTAAACAAATACAACTATATGGAAGTATAAACGAAAATGATACTGAGGAAATCTTTTCAAAATCATTAAATAAGAAAATCACGAATCAAAATAAACAAGAAATCTTCACAATGGCAGACATTGTGTGGATAAACTATGTTTAATCTCTTTTTAAAAAAGTTTTACAGTGATTATGCTATTAGATTAATATGGGCTTGTTATTTCATTACCGAATTGTCAGTGTTTTATTTCCGAAAAACCTGGCCAAAAATCTAAAAACAATTGTACTTATTTACACTTAATAGTGTCAAATAATAATTTTTATAGGAAATATATAGGTTTCTTGTTCAGTAAGTGGGTATAAAAGCAGGTCAAAGCGACCCTTTTTGGAAAAAAAATCTCAATATTTAAGTAGTTTATTAAAATATTGTAATATCCAAAATAAACAAAGGGGTTTAAGTATATATTTTTTGTAATTGTAATGAAAGGTATGTGAAACGAATTTAAAATGTTCAGTATCGCCAATGAAGTCCGCGTTTTTTAATTATTGATGTCCGTACTTGTTGATTTTTTCAAGGTCAATTTTCACAATAAATGATAAAAATCTTTGTGTTTATTTCAGCTTGAGTCCATATTTTGTTGTAATTCTATTGTTTGAATAACAACAAAATATTTTAAAGTGGATACGAAATTGATTAGTTGAGGGCAAAGGGTAGGGAATACCATAGTTTCAGTTGTCACCAAACAACTTCATCAGTTCCCTTTTTCGCCGACTCTGTATCGATAAACAGGTCAATAAAGCCATCTAGCAAATTAAACAAAATGAGAAATTTGCTGTATGGCCCTAAATCGCCAACAATGATAAAAATAGTTGTGAGTAAGATCGAGTTGGGCTGTGTACCTTATCATTTCATAAAAAGGGAAGAGTTTTTTTAGCAATTTCCATCCTGCACATATTTCCACTGTTCGTTTTTATGTGAGAGCTTGTCTTGCAGATATATACACATTTTCGTTGATTCAGAATGTCAGAATACAGTATAGGGTAACTTTCTGTAGTAAAATTTTATGGCGAACAAATTTCTAGAATATTTTGATCTGATACGATCACATTTAAAGATTTGTGGAAAAAGGGACCAAAACAACCCCTTTTATGACACACAGGAGGGTTAATTTTTTAAGAAAAATATTCCTAGCATTCTTTTCAGTAAATTTGCCAAAGACACCATATACCTAAATTGCAAGGATTCCAGTAATCTTAACTCAAATATTTCCAAAACTGTAGAAACGGTAGAAACTTGCACCCCTATTTTAGTTTCATTTTTTTTCTTTTTTTTTTTTTTGCCAACTTGATACCGATATTCTCTTGGTATGAACATTCTTATTTTTGACATAATTCTTCTAAAATTATGGTTTGTATTGTAATTTTGCCAAAACTCAAAGGACCTATAGTAGAGTTTGATGGCGAACAAATTTGTATAATATTTTGATCTAATACGATCACATTTTATAGGAGAAGGGACCAAAAAGACCCCTTTAATGACAGTCTGAGGTTTAACAAATATTAAAAATTAAATCAGCGACCCGAAAAACATAAGAACCCAAAGTTGGGTCTAAGTCCATTCATTGGTCAGGTTTTGGCCAGGTTTTCCTTAAAATTGGCCACTGTGCATTCATCCCATGAAAATCCTAAGGAAGTTTTTGTCTTTCTACAACGACGTCCGTTTGTTCGTTCGTCTGGCTGTCTCTCCGAAATGTCACAAACGTGGCATTTACTCTTCTTTCGGCAAGTTTTAGCTGCATTATCCTAACGAATTGGCTAAAATTTCATACCGATTTTGGAAGTTGTGAATGTTTTAGCCACATTACGAGGGTTGCGCCATAACTTTATGGCCTAACAATGAAAACGCGAACACTTAAGACCAAAAATAGTTTTGTTTATACCTTCAGCGTTTATGCTAACGAGGGTGTATACACTTTCATACAGGTAAAATGTGGTTTAGACCCCAATTATGTTTGGACGAAATCCCTTTCAGACTATTTGGAGTTGATTTAGCCATGTCCGTCCGTCTGTCTGGCTGGTTGGAGAGCACGATAACTCTCGAACGGATCAACCGATTCGGTCCAAATTTCGGATTTTGTAATATTCTGTTCAAACTTAGGTTAAGTTCGAAGATGGGTTACATCGGTTCACTCTTTCCGGTACCTCCCCCACAAAAGTTCGAAATTGTTCGGAACATTTGTACGGACTATAACTCTTGAAGGGAGTAACAGTCCATACTTTGCGCATCGTGAAATTTCTACTAGACTTAGATGAGGTTCCAATATGGACTCAATCGGTCTACTCCTTCGGGTACCTCTCGCACAGAATTTCGGAAAAGTTCGGTTTAGGACCTGCTCTCGAATCGCTTTGATTTTTGTTGTAACAACTTGTACTCGCTGCCCCTCATTTAACGGTACAAGTATCATCATACTTCCTGAGAAAGATAGCCTGAAAGGTGCAAAAAAACTCTAATACACCGTGTGTAGTGGTTGGAGCGCAAGATAACTCCCGAATGGATCTTCCGATTCGGTCAAAATTTGGCCATGTCCGTCAGCCTGTCTGTCTGCCTGGATGGTGCGCACGATAATTTTGAACGGATCAACCGACTCGAACCAAATTTTGCACTTCGTAATATTTTCTCCAACTTAGTTTAAGTTCGAAGATGGGTTATATCGGTCCACTCCTTCCGATACCTCCAACACAAAAGTTCGAAAATGTTAGGGCAATCTGTGCGTACGATAACTCTTAAAGGAAATAAGCGATTTGGTCCGTGCTTTGCACATGGTGAAATTTCTACCAGAGTTAGATGAGGTTCCAATATGGACTCAATCGGTCCACTCCTTCGGGCACCTCCCCCAGAAAGTTTTGGATAAGTTCACTTTAAGACCTGCTCTCGAATCGCTTTGATTTTTGTTTGTTTGTTGTTGTTGTACGGTACATACAAATATTCATCGGAGACCCTATAAAGTATATATATTCTTGATCAGGGTAATATTCTAAGTCGATATAACCATGTCCGTCCGTCCGTCTGTTGAAATCGAGATACAACTCGCAATTTTTAAGATAGGTCTTTGTAATTTGGTATATAAGTTTCTATTACTACTAAGATATTTGGTATTGCAAATGGGCTATATCGGTCCACGTTTTGATATAGCCGGTACCACCCGATTTTCGGTATTTTGAAGGTTTTAGCCCCATTATCACACCAAAATTTGGTACCTAGTCTTCGTTCGGAGTATACAACTTTCACCTAGAATTTTGTCGGTATAGGTCCGCGTCTTCATATAGTCCCCATCGAACCGTACCTCCCGATTTCCGGTGTTTTGAAGGTTGTTGCCTAAGTATTCCACCGAAATGGCTGAAATTTGGTATTTAGTATTCGTTGGTGGTATACAACTTTCCCCAGAAATTTGTCTGTACAGGCCCACGCCTTCACATAGCCCCATTTCCGTCTGAAATTCGTCTGTATAGGTCACCACCAAAATTACTGAAACTTGTTATTTAGTCGTACCGAAATATCGGAAATTTTGTATTTAGTCTTCTTTGAGTCTAAGAACTATCCGCCAGAAATTTGACTGAGGTCCTGTCATCCCTCCTTGACTTAACCGTTGCCCACAATTAACTTATACCGACTCCAAAGTTGCAACTCTTCAGATGATTTAACCACTTGTTCCGCTTATGTTCGCCGACCAGCCTGTTAACTTCCAGTGTCAGCTCCCTGACTTGGGGTCATCGGGGTTGGTTCGACGAAGCTCATCACGTTCATTTGCTAATCCCGTCGCCTCTGCTGGGAAATTTGGTCTTACCTCGGATATTCGACCAGCAGGTTTATGACGAGCGGCTGCAGCATTGATGATGTCTCGGAACGTCCTTTCCGCAACCCGAACATCAGAAGGATTGGGCAAATTTCTGAAGCGGTGATTGGTCAACTCTCTGAAACTCGGCCAATCAGCTTTTCCATGATTGACGAATGTGCGGCTTTCAGAGGTGATGAAATCGGGTGGTATGCTGATGGGGACAATTATGGGGAGATGGTCTTATCTAAGGGAAATGACGGGTTGCCAGGTGACGTCATTTGTCAGACCAGGTGACACGATGGTTGTGTCTGGTGAACTGTGACACACTCCTCTAATTCTGGTAGGGGCGTCCTCATTGACCGAGCAGAACGTAGAGCTATCAATCTGCTCAGCTAGCGCTATACCCCTCTGGTCGTTTCCCGTCAACTTGAATTTTTGTTGAAAAATATTAAGGGCCTGTTTATGTATCTCTATAAGAAAATGAATGAGTAAGGAACACTACCACTATGTGTTTTTCAAAATAGTTTTTTGTTTTGAAACAAAGCAAAACTCGAAAACTAAAGATATTGTCTACTTCATGCGCACACATTTTTTTCGAAATACATAAACAGGCTGTAAAAAGTTTTGTGGAAAATGAAATAATATGAAAAAAGACAAAGATTCAATTCTTGGCTTTACAAAAATGACGGTTTTAAAAAATAAAATCGATCGATGAATTACTAGAGGAACATTTCTGTAAAAATAGCTGTGTTCCTTTACGTGCAAGAATCTTCAAGTTTTACCACTTTTTACTCGAAAAGCGTTCCTTTACTTCAGACACCAAACAATTCATATGGGAGCAGTTTACAACTTTTACTATTTTTGCCGGTTTTGCCATTTTCAAAAGTAAAGGAACAGACCAAATGTATAGTGTAGAAAGTCTGATTTTGTGTTTCTTTTTCAGTTCATGAACAAAAAGGACATGGAAGGAACTAACATAATCAACAATAGGATTCTTCATTTTATTTACCTTTATTCATCTCAATTTTTTTATTTCATCTAAAAATGATGAATCAATATCGCCAAACAAAGATATAATGCTACTTACTCATGCATATTGGGGGTCAATAAAAAAAGAATTACGTCATAACTCAGAAACTTCTGCTATCAGTAGAATTTCACATAGCGAACACCATCTCCTTCATAGGAGTACAACATGTTAAACAACATGAAAAAATGGTGTCCCGAATGTATTGTTATATTTCTAATTGTAGAAAAATTTGTCCGGAGTCGGAGTCGAGTTATTCTTTCGACTCAGGCTTCGACTCCGACTCCAACTAAATTGCTCGACTCCAACGCGTAGACTCCGACTGCGAAACCCTGGTAGCCACGTTGTTTTCCGAAATCGCTGAAATGTTGTATTTAGTCTTCTCCATAAACGAAAGGAAACTAATTGTCCCATTTTACTTCAATAGAACTCGTGGTGTAGGGTATAACAAGTTCGGCCCGGTCGAATTTAACGCCCTCCTTACTTGGTCAAAATTGCAGCGTCCTATCTTAATTTCACCATTATTATCCCGGAATAAAAAACAAATGTCGTATGGAAATGTGTTCTTTTGACATTTCCGGTTTTAAATGCATATGATTGGCATTGTCACATTTAAGCTAACAAATTTCCAAATTTGTAAAAAAAAATACTTCACATTTGGCATTTAAAGAAATAATCGATTAAAATCTCATCAACAATGCAAAAAAAAAACTTCAAAATACAAAGAAACCCTCTGGGCATATGACATTTAAAGTTTTATTATGAAACATTTTCTTCAAAACTTCTAATGAATTTGTTCATTAAGATTTTATAAACACACACACGCACATTGTATAACATATTCTTGGCATTTCTTATAAGCATTTTACCTCCCTGTTGCATTTCAGTTGCGAAAAAAAAAACAAAACATTCTTTGAATTTCTTATTGTCACTTTCACAATCCTCACCCAACACCATGGCAACAATAAAGAAACCCACACAAATATGTATTTCTCAAAACTACAAATACTGCCAAGCAAAGAAATACACATTCTCTCCGTTTCTCTATCTAATTTTGAGAGTCAAATGGCAAGTTGTGACGCTCAAGGGTTCACTGGGGAAACATTAAATATGGTCAAAATGAAAGCAAAGTGTGATGAAGAATGAAATGAAAGTGTATATACGACCGGCACAAATAAAACAATAAAAGAAACGAAAATCAAGGAAAAAATAATGTAAAAATGCAGGACGAAGAAAGTTTCATCAGTTTGTTTTCCTTAAGGCAGTCTTCTAAGTAGTTTTCTTTCGTTTAAATTTTGTCTTGCCATTTCCAGTAAACTGCCAATATTTTCCTCTTAACAATTTGGACCATTTCAATAAAGGAAATTAAGGGTTATTTTTAGTTTTCCCTCCAAGGGAAATTTTAAGTAATTCCCACGCAAATTTGCTTCTTGTTTAAAACAATTTTAAAGGTCTTTAAATAGTTGTTCGTAGTTTGGTTTGGAAGCCTGTGTGTGCTAGGTGTCTAGTATTGCTCCTCTATCACAAATATTTTTCTGGTACCGAGTAATATTTCGCAAATAGCAGCAATGCCAAGAGAATCGTATAAATCGAATCCTTTAACATAACATGCCACATTCGTTTAATACACCATGGGAAATCCTCAATAGTCCTACACACTTAAAACCGACTATAAAGTGTCAAGCATCCACACACACACACGCCCAATCAAATACAAATTATTAAGCAGGGAATTTATTCATCCACAACAACTATTTGTTGTTGTCACCAATCGTCATCATGATAAGGACTATTATTATAATGATGATGATGTGAATGTTTGATGAGAACGATGATAATGGAAATGTAAATTGTCATGATAAGGACGCACATTGATAATTTCACCCTAGGGCAAAACGAATAAAAATAGATTCGAAATAAAACCAGGGCATATCTATTCGAGTTGATTTCCATTTGGGTCACTTTACTTGTCACGTTATTCAAAAAGTAAAAAAGAGGAAAACGAATTGAAATACGTTTCAGTTTGTTAATGTGCCATAATTTGTCATTTGCATAAAATTGAATGATAAAATCCATGAATGAATATGCCAAAGATTTTCATGTCGGCTGGTATTGTGAAGGACGTAAACGTAAAACATGTTCGTTGAGTGTGTTGGAGAGCTAAAGCAAGCCATGCCGTTATGGAGTGAGAGATAATGTGTTGTTAGTTATTTTTAGATTTTAAAGTGGGTTTACAATTGTATAAGTAATATTAATAACAAATTAAGTATACGCTGTCATTGGTCTG
Organism: Musca autumnalis; assembly: GCF_047663935.1. Lineage (NCBI taxonomy): Eukaryota > Metazoa > Arthropoda > Insecta > Diptera > Muscidae > Musca > Musca autumnalis. Next base: position 72,667 of record NW_027411646.1, on the reverse strand, counting down.
TGGAGGTTGGCCTGTTTAACAAACTGTTCAGAATAATTTACACATTTCATAAATTCATTGAAACGCCTCATAACTGAAACACACCCAAACAATTTATATTTACATAACATGTAACGTTTTTAATTAGCGTTAACATGACGAAACCCAGATTACATACAAAACACAATAAATTTCTTACCTCAGTAAATTTTTAAATTTCGAATTGTTACAACATATTTTATGCTACCTATACTTAAAATAACCGAATAAAAGGTAAAAACAGCGGGCCGAACTTTGTATGTTATCCACAATAAATTATATTGGAACCAGAATTCAGAAATTTTGATTGGATAATGTATCTAAAACTTTAAAAATACTGAAAATCCTGAGGTACCGTTCTATGTGGGATATATTTTTTGGACCATTATATCAGGTAACATTGACATGCCCACGAAATCATACACTAGTAGTACCTTCGGTAAAAATTTCCAATGAATCCTCGAACTGGCCCTTAACAACACAAAAATATTAAACATTTGTGGAGGTGGTACCCAAAGGAGTAGACAGATAGGACCCACTTTTGAACATAAACTAAATTTGGACAAAATATTTCGAGATCCAAAGTTTGGACAAAATCGGTTGCTCCATTTATGAGATGTCGCGCGTACCAATTTAGCGAATATTTTCGAACTTTTGTGCGGGAGGAACCGGAAGGAGTGGACCTATAAACACCACCTTCGAATTTTATTAAATATTCGAAGATATGCAAAGTGTGGATAAACGCAGTATTCGATTCGAGAGTTGTCGTGCGCATGGCTGGTGTTGAAATTCGAAGGTGGGTCTTGCTGGACGTAGGGGCTTTTTTACAGATTTCGAGTTATTTTCTCAATAAGTATGCACTTGCCACTCAAAAAAACTTGTTCCATTGTAATAGGGACCTTGAGTGCAACCTCCACTTAAACTCCACTTTTCCGAAATTTTGTTTGGGGGGTACCCGAAGAAGTTGACATATATAGTCCATAATCTAACCGGATCTGTGTCTCGTATAAATATTACGATGTGATGTATGGATCAAATCGTTTACTTCTTACAAGAGTTATCATGCGCACCATTTTAGCGAAAAATTTTGAACTTTGTTGCGGGAGGTACCCGAAGGAGTGGACCGATATGGCCGATCTTAGAATTTGCTTTAATTTTGGGCAAAATATTACGACTGCCAATTTTGGATCGAATTTGTTTATCCGTTGGAGTGTTATCTTGCGCTGCCTCCACTACACATGGCGAATTAGCCGCTTTTTCCAGCTTCTTCCCCTGAAAAAAACTTGTACCGTCGTAAAGGAAAAGGATGTCCCAAACTGCACTTTTTTGAAATTTTGTGTGGGGGGTGCCCAAAAGATTGGACCGATATTGTTCATATTCGACCTTGATATATGTCTTGTAGAAATATTACGATGTGCAAAGTATGGATCAAATCGGTAAATCCCTTTGGGAGTTATTTTGCGCATAATTTTTGCGAAAAATTTTGAACTTTTGTGAGAGTGGACCGATATTGCCCTATCTTCGAACTTAAACTAAGTTCGAATCTGTTTATCCGTTCGAGAGTTTTAGTGCGCACCAGCCGGACAGACAGAAGGATAGACTAAACGAATTTCATCAAAATATGCTTGGGGTCTAAAACCGTTATTGCAATGAGGCACACTTTGCCCTTTTGAAAGTGTATATACTCCCGTTAGAATAAATGCTGGATGTGCTTTGTTTAAATAAATGCAATAATAATAGGTTATAAATCTAATCCAGATCTGAGTTTTTAATGGCTTAAATAAATTTTTGAAGAGTTTCTCAACTGACACATATGGTACATAAAATTCGAGTTTTGTAGTATCTTCTTGCGTATTTGCCACAATTACCAAGAACTTTGCTAAAAATCATATAACAAAGAACACAATGTGTCGTGTTTTCAATTTCTTACACAGCGCTTTTCATGGAGAGTCTTCAGTCGAACTCGTTTGTTATAAATCAGTCTTAGGTTGTTGGTCGTAATTCTGTTGTTCAACTCAATCTTCGAACATGTTGTACATATTTTGGCTATTTTACTACATAGTACATAATCCTGACCGCTTACTTGAGCTTGAAAAATACAACAAAAAGTAGACCAAAATGTTCCTTCTTCGTATGTGCCGTCGTTAAAACCGATAGCAAAATCCAAATATTTGCCAAAAAGTCGACGTTACAACCGATATGTCGTTACAATTTTGGATTTTTTCTTTGGAGCTTTTGGGCCATTATCTCTGGAAGTATGGACTTACTCCGGAAAAAATGTACTGTTGCAATAGTGACCGTGAAAACAACACCCAACAAAAAAATTCAAATAGATCAGAGATGAGTCCTTAAACTGCACTTTTCACAAACTTTGTGTGGGAGGTACCCGAAGGAGTGGCCAATAAAGTCCATATTCCAACCTGAAACATGAATGGATAAAATAATACGATGTGCAACGTTTGGACCAATCAGAAACACCCTGTCAGAATTATAATGCAGATTTACCATTTTAGTTGATCCTCTCGGATCATTTTCCCAATTTTGTGTGGGAGGTACCCGAAGGCGTGAATCGATATAGTCCATATTTGAACCTGATCTATATCTGGAGGGAATAATACGATCTACAAAGTTTGGACTAAACCGATTGCTCCTTTCGAGAGTTATCGTTAACACCATTTTACAGAAAAAGTTTAAATTTTGTGGGGGTACCCGAAGTAGTGAACCGATACGGCACATCTTCGAACTTAAATTAAGTTTGGGCAAAATATTACGAAGTACAAAATTTGGTTCGAATCGGTTTAACCGATCTAGAGTTATCGTGCTCAACAGCCAGCCAGACAGAAGGACGGACATGAGAAAATTGACTACAAATTATTATACCCTCAGCCTTTAGGCTAAAGAGGGTATTTACACTTTGATACGACCAAAAATGTGCCTTATCGTAATAATAGTTTTAGATTCCAAGTATGTTTGTACGATATCCGTTTCATTTATTTATTTATTTTTTTTTTATTTTATTTATTCAGTCTATGGAAATACAATCCTTACAGACTAGAAATTATTACAGTAATATAAATCTAAACATTCTTTAAATTTATCAAAAGCAAATGTAAAATCCAAGTTTACTCTCATATTTATCACATTAAATTCACTTAATATTCTTGTAATTGGTTCATATTGAGCATAGTTGCTTCTATGAGTTGTTACATTAAAAAATTCAGCATATCTCAAATACCTTGATGGCACTTTGAAACCAAGCAATCCAAGTAATTCCGGACAATCTATATATCCACAAATCAATTTATAAAGAAACATAATACCCATTTTTGACCTACGATCATTAAGTAAATCCAGATGTATCAGATTACACCTAGATTCATATGATGGCAATGGATGTGAAAAATCCAATGAATATAAAGCAAAGTTGATAAATTTTTTTTGAAGTCTTTCAATGCGATTTATATGTACAGCGTAATACGGATTCCAAACTACTGACGCATAATCCAGTTTAGATCGAACGAAAGTTGTATACAATATCTTACGAGTATATGGATCGGAAAATTCTTTACAGTTACGTCTCAAAAAGGCTAACGCCGAGTACTCACTAGGCAAAATATAATCAATATGATATTTGAACGTAAGTTCTTCATCAAATATCACACCAAGATCAACTTTAGTACTCACTTTTGTAAGTATAACATTATCAATATGATAATGAGTATTTATCATTTTAAAACGCCTTCCAAATGGAAGGTGTACACATTTAGAAATATTGAAATTAAGCTTGTTTAATTGACACCAAGAAAATAGTCGATCAATATCAGCTTGTAATAACTCAAAGTCATGAAGACTAGAAATTCTAGAGAATAGTTTAATATCATCCGCATAGAGCAGATATTTACCAAAATGAAAACAAGTGTCAATATCATTTATAAACAACATAAAAAGCAATGGACCTAAAATACTTCCCTGTGGAATACCAGAAGTAGCAACAAAATGATCTGATTTATAACTGTCAACAACAACAAAACAAAGCCTATTAGAAATGTATGATTCAATCCATTTTAGAAAGTAGGAATGAATGCCAATTTTATGCAATTTAGCCAATAGAATTTTATGTGAAACTCTATCGAAAGCTTTACAGAGATCAAAGTATATAGAGTCGACTTGAAATCCTTTTTCAAAACTGGAAATGCAGTAGTTTGTAAAAAGTAAGACAATTTGGAGTAGATCTAGCAATGTCCGTCCGTCTGGCTGTCTGTCGGTCTGGCTGGCTGGTGCGCACGATAACTCTCGAACGGATCAATCGATTCGGTTCAAATTTTGGGTATCGAAATAATTTGTCCAGATTCGATTTAAGTTCGAAGATGGGCCATATAGGTCCACTTCTTCAGGTACCTCCCCCACAAATGTTCGAAAATTGTCGCAAAACTTGTGCGCACGATAACTAGGGAATAACCGATTTGGTCCATACTTTGCACATCGTGTAATTTCTACCAAACTTAGATTAGGTTCCAATATGGACTCAATCGGTCCACTCCTTCCGGTACCTCCCACACAAAATTTCGGAAAAGTTCAGTTTAGGTCCTGGTCTCGAATCGCTTTGATTTTTGTTTACGCAAGTTGTATTCGCTGTCCTCTATACGACGTTGTAAGTTTCATTAGGGGCAAGTCCATACTTCCTGAGAAAATAGCCTGAAAGTTACAAAAAACCCTATGACACCGTGTGTAGTGGTTGGAGCGCAAGATAACTCTCGAACGGATCTGCCGATTCGGTCCAAAATTTGGCTATCGTAATATTTTGTCCAAACTTAGTTCAAGTTTAAAGATGGATTATATCGGTCCACTCCTTTCGGTTCCCCCCCCCCCCCCCCCCCCCTCAGAAGTTCGAAAATGTTCGGAAAATTTGTGCGTACGATAACTCTTGAAGGGAGTAACCGATTTGGTCCATACTTTGCACATTATGAAATTTCTACCAGACATAGATGAGGTTCCAATATGGACTCAATCGGTAAACTCCTTCGAGTACCTCCCACACAAAATTTCGGAAAAGTTCAGTTTAGGACCTGCTCTCGAATCGCCTTGGTTTTTGTTGTACCATCTTGTATTCACTGTCCCCTATTCGAAGGTACAAGTTTACTCAGGGGCAAGTCCATACTTCCTGAAAAAATAGCCTGAAAGTTGAAAAACAAACCCTATGACACCATGTTTATGGGTGGAAGCGCAAGATAATTCTCGAACGGAAATGCCGGTTGCGGCCAAAATTTGGCCTTCGTAATATTGTTTCCAAACTTAGTTTAAGTTCGTTGATAAGCCATATCGGTCCACTCCTTCAGGTACCTACCCCACAAAGGTTCAAAAATATTCGGAAAAATTGTGGGCACGATAACTCTAGATGGGAGTGACCGATTTGTTCCATACTTTACACATTCTCATAATATCTACCAGATATAGATCAGGTTCGAATATGGACTATATTTGTCCACTCCATCCCGTACCTCCCACACAAAATTTTGGATAACTTCACTTTAAGACCTGCTATTGAATAACTTTGATTTTTGTTGAAGCAACTTACATTCGCTGCCTCAATTACGATGGTAAAAGTTGTTTCAGGGGCAATGCCATACTTCTTGAGAAAACAGCCCGAAGGGTGTAACAACCCCCTATGGCACCCCCATGGTCTATGTCGGTCCATTCCTTTAAATACCTTTTCAGCAAAATTCTTGAACTTTATTTTGGATAACTTCACTTTAAGACCTGCTATTGAATAACTTTGATTTTTGTTGAAGCAACTTACATTCGCTGCCTCAATTACGATGGTAAAAGTTGTTTCAGGGGCAATGCCATACTTCTTGAGAAAACAGCCCGAAGGGTCTAACAACCCCCTATGGCACCCCCATGGTCTATGTCGGTCCATTCCTTTAAATACCTTTTCCGCAAAAATTTTGAACTTTAATCCTAATCAACATTTTTGTCGGTTCATACGAGACCAAAATTTTGAAACCCCCTAAATACATAAGTTTTTTGTGAAAAAAAAATTTTTCAATTTACACAGGCTGAGGGTATATCTCTGTCGGCAAGGCCGACTGATACTTTTTTACTTGTCTGAAACTAATTTCGGCCAAACATATATGGGGTCTTGAACCATTATTTCGATGAGGCGCATTTTTGGTCGTATCAAAGTGTCTATACCCTCTTTAGCCTAAAGTATGACGGTATAAAAAGTGGGCGTTGTAGGGTCTTTAGGGACCAAATATGTAAGTAAGATCGGGGAAATAACCAGAATTGTCTCAAACCCATACATTTGTAATTTGGGCAAATATAGCGTTTCTAAAAAAATAGGACCCTCCCCTTTCGAAATTCAACAAAATGTGTAGCCTGTTTTCACAACCTTGTAAATTACCTGAAAATTTCATGAAAATTGGTTGAGTAGTTTTGTAGATGTAACGTTTTTAAAAAGGGGGCGTGGTCAATTTTCCTTTCCGTAAAAACATATTGGATTGGACAGAAAGAAAACTTAATTTTCCATATTAGTTCATAACATTTCATGGGGCAGGGTATAAAATGAACCCTAAAACTACTAGCTAGACGCTGGATGCATCTGGTAGCTCCAGCCATTATAAACCATTATCTTGCTAAAGGGGTGTTTAAACTAACCATCAATGTTCTATGAGCTGTCACTTCTATTATCCATTCGACATTCTCTATATTTGTCAAAATTGGCGTCATCCATACAACTTTCGATTTGTGCGTTCACATAGTTGTTTTTGCAAATTTGCGCAAATTTTAAGTTTGACTGAAGAAAAATGATTTTAACAATCGCTGATATAGAAATATGAGTGTCCACTATTATTTTAATTATGTCTGCAATAAAGAAGAGGAAACAAAAAATAAATCGAAAAAGCAGAGATCTTTATGGGGTCATAATGCTATTTACTTCATTGAATATCTAAATATACATACCATTTCATTATATTTATCCATTTTATTGTTAAAATGATTTTTTTTTAATTATTTATTTACGTCTGCCAAACAAAACAGCTGATAAATGTATGTTTACATACCAGAATTCCGAATCAATTCGAGCGCCACCTAAATGAAAAATTTAAATATGAGTTGCCACATCAGTTTGATAGATGCAATTGTTTATAGTGGTCACACCATGTGTGCAATATTCACAGGTAGCAAATTTGACATTTCATATAACATTGATAGCTAGTGTAAACACCGCTTAAGTGTCACTCATTGGCTATGAAGCTCTCTACCTTTCCATTAAAGCGAAAAACTAAATGTGCACATGTGTACATATAAACAAAAGCACATGGTTACATTTGTAGACACATATGTACTAAGCTGTTGGGTACAGTACTGTGACACCATGGAACAATATGCAGTGAACACATTCGTCAGTAACGTATTACAAATGGAGTGCGTGTTAGGGTTATGACTTTTTGGCGTTTTTTATCAAAACTGATTTCCTGTAGTAAGAATGAATGAACTTTTGCTTATTATTGACTAAAATAACGTTTATTCTATTTAAGTATTAAACGAGTAAGAACCGCGTTAAGTTCGGCCGGGCCGAATTTCTTATACCCTCCACCACGAGTTGTACGAGGGCTGCACGAAAACTATCTGGCCTAGGCAAAAACCGCGTTTTTGCAGGCGTCATTTGACAATTTTGGCAGTTTTTAGCCTAAACGTACTCAGGACAGTTTGTCATACGACCATGTGTTGTGTTGTTTACAGTGACTTGAAAAAATCACTTTGCAAAAAAAGAACTTGCTTGTGAAAATTTTTGTACAATCCTGTTTCACAACGTTTCGCCGTGGATAATCACGGCAAGAGTACATCGATCAAATTCAATCTTGGTATGTCGATAAAGGACCATCTTATAGCACTATGAAAACTGGCTTAATGAATTCAATCGTGGCCGACACTCGCCAAAAAAACGAAGGTCGTGAGGGTCGCCCAAAATCGGACGTGGCGCTAGAAGAAAATTAAAAAAACGGATAATGCAGGATCGCGATGTAAATATACCGTGAGATAGAGGTATCCTTGGACATTTTTTCCACCAACTAAAATTTGATATTGCAGGAACACCTGACCGCAAAAATAGATTTTTCTCGTTAGATCCAGCCAAATGAGACAATCGCTAAAAAAGAGGCTCTTGTGGATTGGGGCAAAGAAATGGTGAACAGAAACGATTGTTGTGCTTCAAACGACGTTTATAAGATAGTCACAGACGACGAATCTTGGATCTATGCTTAGGTCCCGAACCAAATCAGAAATCGTTTAGATCTTAGATCTTCAAAAGCGAGCCAAATCCAACGAAAGTTGTTCATGTAAGAAGCACTTTGAAGCAAATGTTCGCCTGTTTCTTCGGCAAAACTGACCGTGCCAGAAGTCTCCTGAGAAATTCGAAAAACGAACAAGAGAAGACGAATTATTCCGCATCATGACGATGCGAGCACTCACATATCGATTCAAACTGCGCCTGTTTGACCAGACAAAACGTGGAATTGGTGGGTCATGCGCCGCTCAGCCCTGACTGGGGATCCAATTTCTTTATTTGCTCACAGCATATCAAGAAAAAAGGCACGGTCAATGATTTTCGTAGCCAGAAAATGTTGTAAATGCATTCAAAAGACATGTTTTGGAGGTGTCTCAATCGTGGGAAAAGAGAGTAATCAATTGGCTTGAGCGCATGAAAAAGTGTATAAATCATGCTGGAAACTACTTAAGAAAAAAAAAAATAAAACTATTTTTGATGGTAAATATTTGCGTTTTCATTGTTATGCCAAGTAGTTATCGTGCAGCCTTCGTATTGAAGTAAAATGGAACAATTACTTTCCTTTCGTTTATGAAAAAGACTAAATACCAAATTGCAGCAGTTTCGGTAAAACAATAAGGCTAACCTTCAAAATACGGAAATTCGGGAGGTATCGTTCTATGGGTAAATTTCTGGCGTAAAGTTTTTAGACTCAAAGAAGACTAAATACCAATTGCAGATATTTCAAAATACCAAAAACGCTTCTACGGGAGATATAGGAAGATTATTCTCTTCTGGAATATTTTATAACCCCATGAAGACAAAATAACATAATTTCAGTCACTTCGGTGGGATATTGACGTCACAACCTTCAGAATTGCGAAAATCGGGAGGTACCGTTCTATTGAGCCTATATCGAAACGTAGACCTATACTGACGAATTTCAGTCGGAAAGGTTCTTACCTCCAATATAGACTAAATACCAAATGTTAGCCATTTCGGTGGGTTGTTGTGGCCACAATCTTAAAAAATACCGACAATTGACAATATGGGGGCTATATCAAAAAAATGATGGGGGGAAAGTTGAACATCCCCAAAAGAAGACTAAATACCAAATGTCAGCCATTTCGATGGCTTATTTTGACCACAACCTTCAAAATACCGAAAATCGGCAGGTACCGTTTTGTGGGGGCTATATGAAGGCGTGGACATATACCGACAAAATTAGATGGGAAAGTTGAATACCCCAACCAATACTAAATACAAATTTCAGCCATTTCGATGGCTTATTGTGACCACAACCTTCAAAATACCGAAAATTCGGAGGTACCTTTCTATGTGGGCTATATTATGGTGTGAAACTGTACTGTATAGTTCTATGGGGGCTATATGAAAGCGTGGACCTATACCGACAAATTTCACACCACATTTTAGTACCACATTTCAGCCAGTTAGGTGTGATAATGAGACTGAAACATTCAAAATACCGAAAATCGGGTGGTACCGTTCAAAGGGGGCTATATCAAAACGTGGACCGCTATAGCCCATTTGCAATACCAAACATTCTAGCAGTAATAGAAACTTCCATACCAAATTCCAAGGCTCTATCTTAAAAATTGTGAGCTATATCTTGATTTCAACAGATGGACGGACGGACAGACGGATATGGTTATGTCGACTTAGAATTTTACCCTGATCAAGAATATACAATGTCAGTCAAAACTAAAGCACCCACTCAGTAAATTTTTTTTAAATATTGTAAGGGCTCTGTAAAACATGGAGACGGAACATAATGGTCTAGGATTTTTTTCGGGACAAGGGATTGGACCAATTCATAAAATAAATGAAATTATGGATATTTTCAAGTATCGTAATGTATTAAAAGACGTAGTGTTGCCTTATGCTGAAGAAGAGATGCCACTTAGATGATCTCTGATCTTAGCTCTCGATTGGGACTTGTGGGAGATCGTTAACTCCAAAATCAACCGAAAAAAATTGAAAACCAAAGAAACTTTATTTGAAGCCGCAAAAATAGCCTGTGAATCAATATAGCCTGCAATAATTTAATAGCCTCTATGCCTAAAAGATGTGTTTGTGTCATCCAGAGTAAAGAATACGCAACGAAATAGTGATTTCAATAGTTTTTGATGTACCTCGAATTTGGGAGGGTGCTTTAGTTTTGTCCGCTTATATTTGCGACCTTAAATGTTTTTTGAATTGTAACTTTTGTTCATTAAATACCAACTGAATAACAACATTGTTTTCTTAAAAAATTACCATTTTTAAAAAAAATTTACTGAGGGGGTGCTTTAGTTTTAGCCGACACTGTATATACTTTATAGCGTCTCCGATGAATATTTCATGGATGTGAAGTTGTAAAAAAGTCATAACCTTAGTGCTTACATTTCTTTTTTGGACCCATGTATTTGTAATCAGTGCAATTCTATAAAGAATATTTTAACCAAATTTTCTCAAAATAGCATTGCTTTGAAGAAAGTTGGAATAACTTTCTATCCAACTGTTGTTCAAAGATTATTCTATATGCCCTAGTAAAGTCTTTAAAATTACATTTGATTGTTGAAATTAACATAAAGATTACAATTACCCAGAGTCTACTGTATATGCTTTTTAACGTTTGGCTAAACTCGTCACACTTCTGTGCAAGCTTTTCTATTATGTATGAATTAGTTGATTAAAATTATTCCTTTTTGTTCTCTTCAGAACACATGCTCACGCAAACCATGTGATATTATTTAAATAAAAACAGAAAACCACATCACGCATATGTTCAAATATACATACATGTGTGTGTGTGTGCATGTAGGTGGTTAGTGACTACATATATATATATTGTTTTTCCGGTTTCATTTTAATTGCACCAAATGAAAATTTTGAGAAATTTAACATATGGCATTGCCTTCACACGTACGTATTGTAGCTTGCATTCTTTATTGTTATTGTCGTTAGGATAAGCTTTTAAATGGAAATTAAAAATGTAGCTAATATAAAAATTGTATGAATAAACTGAAGTGTTGTCACGTTGACATCTTTATTAACAAAAGAAAGAAAAAAACATTTTTCAATTAACTTTTATCATGTTCCATAAACAACTACTTTACTAAGATGTTGCATGCATTCACTTAATGTAGTAGATTCTTGCAAAACCACTTCAGGATTGCTCTTTGAAAACACTTCCAATAATTAATAAGATGTGGTTTTGGAATTTCGATTGAAATTTACAAACGATAATAACATTTATTTACATATTAACAGATATACATATAAGTACATTGTCGACATTGAAATCATCCATTAAAAATTTCCAATGTACACATTTGAAAAATTCTAATATTTTATTCTTGCTAATTGATCCATGTGTAACTTCATAATATTTGATATTTTCGCCTTGCACAAAAAACACAAATTAAAATAATGTTGTCTATTGACATCGATATTTTGTAACATTTTTGTACAGATAAAATTTCTTAAATGTGAATATAAGTATGTAAGTTCAGTTTATTATACTTATGTTATATAAAAGCATTCGGTTTTAGGTATTCATACCATCATTGTTATACGAACTAGGCCCAGAAATGTTTGCATATCTTGCATATTTTGACATATTTGCATAAAATGAGCATATGCAAGACCACATTCAAGGACATGTGGCCTAAGTATCCCACCGAAATGTCTAAAATTTGGTATTAAGTCTTGGTTGGGGGTATAAAACTTTCCACCTGACATTTGTGGGTACAGGTCCACTTCTTCATATAACACCCATAGTACGGTACCTCCTGATTTTCGGTATTTCGAGGTTTGTGGCCTTACATCCCATCGAAATAAACGAAATTTGGTATTTAGTCTTCCTTGAAGGTATAAAACTTTCGACCTGAAATTTGTCGGTATAGATCCACGTTTTCATATATGCCCATAGAACTGTTCCCCCTGATTTATAATACAAAAAAGATTATACAAAATATTTTTCAAATTGGACCAATATTAAATAAGTTATGAGTATTTCTTTGCATATAGTTAGACTTTTTCAAGGAGTGATATCTCTGGAGCCGTTGGTCAAAAAAATCTGAACATATGCTGAAATGTTTTACTGATGAGCAGCATCTCCATAGCAAAAAATAAAGGAAATCAAAAACCTCATTTTGAAAAAGTGTCCGATTTCACTCAGAAATCCCCATATACTTTATAGGATATCCGATGAATATTTCAGTGTGTTACAAACGGAATGACAAATTTAATTATACCCTCTAGATTATGGTGGAGGGTAAAAATAAAGACCAGGGGGGAACCAAGGTTATTGATATATACAAAGACGAATCCTCCATTATTGACTGGATAGTATCTCAAGAGTGCTCCTTTTCTGATCACCGGAAGATACTCTCTATTAACGACATTCGACAACCACCACATAGAAATCCACGGAATACTCGTTGAAACAAATTCGCCGAACCAGTAAACTGCAAGCTGGGAGTATCACATTACCCTCCAACAGCTAATGAGGTTGAAAGCCAAAAAAAAGTCAAAAAAACGAAGTTATCCACAGATTGGGAGAACTACGAAGTGTTTTTCTATAAGCACAACAGTGAAATAAAGAAGGCTAAACGCAAATCTTGGAGCTGTTTTAGCGAGTCCATAGAGGGTGTAAAAGACGTAGAAAGATTTCGTAGAGTATTATGAAAGGACCCTAATCCCATCAAATCCACATGAACTAACTCCAGTCAAGAAACACCTTTTGCAACTGGACTACAGGCCCCAAGAAATTTGTTAGTATAAGTCCATGGCTTTGATATGGCACCCACAGAACTACGTCTCCCTATTTTCGGTTTTTGACGTATTTAGCAACATTGTTTAACCGAAATTGTTAAAATATGCTATTTGGTCTTCTTTGGGCTACAAAACTTTACTCCAGACATTTGTCAGTATAGGTCTGCGTTTTAATATAGCCCCACAAACGGTACACCCCGATTTTCGGTAGTTTTAAGGCTTTAGCCACATAATCTTACAGAACTGTTCTAAAATTTGGTATTTGGTCTTCTTTGGGGCTAGAAAAACTTCCCCCCGAAACTTATTAGTATAGGGTAGCATTTTGATATAACTCCATAGAATGGTACCTCCCGATTTTCTGAATTTTGAATGTTTTAGCCACATCATCTTATCGAAATGTTCACACTGAAAATTGTAGGTATATGATTCACGTTTTGCAGTAGTGCTCATAGATCGATAAATTCGATATGTAGCCTTCGTTGGGGATAAATAACATTCCTGCAATTAATTGTCGGTATTTTGAGTTTTAGCGACATTATCCTGCCAATATGACTAAAATTTGGTATTTAGTATTGGATATAGGTATAAAACATGCCAACAGATAAATGTAGGTGGTATAGATGCACCTTTTAGAAAAGGTATTGCGAGTTCTCTTTTAAAGGATCTGTCTACTGTAGTGGATTTAACTTGCTGATTCGGATTCGCAATGGGTAGAAAAGCTCCACGAAGAAAATGATAAATATTTGTTGATATTTTGGAATATTCTCAATATGAAGGTACCTCCAGATTTTACGTACATATTTTGAAAATTGTACGCACATCGTCCAAATGGAATATCTGTACAATTGTACTTCGAATTTTGAATGGGTAGAAAACATCGATGTCTCATTGTTTAAAAGAAAGCGATAATCTTCAGTTAGCTTGGACGAAAATCTTAGTACTTTAATAATCAAAAGGAAACTAGTTGTTCCATTGTACTTTAATACAACTCGTGCTGGAAGGTATAAAATGTTCGGCCCGGCCGAACTTAACTCCATTCCTACTTGTTCCACCGAAAAGTCATACTTGGTCTAGTGGACCCCTCCCCCACGAAATGAGTTTCTGTGTACGGTGGTGGATGTTAAATTTAAACCAATTTATGGTTACCTTTCTATATTTGTTTATTTTACAAAGATGAATATTTAGAATAAACGCACATTCCTACCTTTATAACCACGGCAAATTATAGCAACAAAAACCAATCCATTTTCTTAAATCGAGCCATTCATTGTTATGAGAAATTTCATTCTACTTCTTGCCTGTATTCAGACATTTCAAAATCAAACACAAGCACACCTGCAAACCAATTAAGAAAACGGCTTTGTTTTCCACAAGACCACCTCCCCCACACTTCAAAGAAAGCAGAACAACACCATAACAATTTACGTAATCTATGACCTACAACATATTTATGAACAAATTTATATGGGCATTTACAAGCGACACTTTTACGGCTCGACTGGTGTGTCACACGTCCAAAAAGGTAACCTCATAGGCGCAGAAAGCAAAAGGATAAGATAAATTGTGTCAGGTGGGTGTAGGCCCACACACACATACACCCACATTCATATACAAAATACAAGCTAAATCTTGGGCAAATGACCAAGATGAATGAGGCACTGTGACAACTAACATCAGCAGCAGTTCAACCCTCCAACTTGAGCTAAATTTCAACCAAATGTGCCACAAATAAATACCACCGAAACACAAGGTAGATAGTTAAAAAGGTGGCCAGAAGATAGTTATCTCTGTCAGGATATAACGAAGAGAAAATACCATTGTAGGTGAAATAAAGACAAGAAATGTTAAATCAAAAGAAACCCCAGACTAAAGTCAAACTAGAATGTTGACAGAAAAGAGATGATGACACATGTCAGAGATAAATGAGATTTTATATAAATGGTCGAAAAAACTGTGTATTTTTCTATTTTTAGATGAAATTTAGGATTAAGGGAAAATTGCCGATTAAATATTAAGATTTTAACTGCCTTGAAAATTGTATTAAATGTAGTAAGGTGTGTAAATGTTTCGATGGTTTAAAATGATTTAAAAGATATTTGTTGTATCTGTCGCAGAACATGGGTAGATATAACATAAATACTTTGTTTCTAATGTGTAGCAACTGCGCCCTGTACATATAAAGTCTTCAGTTCAAGTCTCCTTGGAAGAAAACATCACATTATTAAACGAAGTGTGCTGTATCTTATTTTTGATCCGCATAACATTTTAAGTCGATGTAACCATGTCCATCGGAAGGTCCATCCGTCCGTCTGTTAAAATCAGTATACAGCTCGCAGTTTTAAGATATAAAAGAAGTTTATATTACTCCTAGTATGTTTGGTATTGAAAGTGGGCTATATAGATCTACCATTTTATACAGCCTCCATAGAACAATACATCCCGATTTCGGTATTTGGAAGGTTGTAACCTCAATATATCCATGAAATGGCTGAAATTTGGTATTGAATCTTCGTTGTGGGTATAAAACTTTTCCTCTTGAAATTTGTTGATATAGGTCCACGACTTCATATAGCCCCCATATAACGGTATTCGGTATTTTGAAGGTTGTGGACTCAATATACTACTAAAATGACTAAACTTTGGTACATAGTCTCCGCTGGCGGTATACAACTTTCCACCAGAAATTGGTCGGCTTTGGTCAACGTCGTCATATAGCCCCCATAGAACGTTATCTCATGATTTGCGGTATTTCAGGGTTTTAACCTTAATATACCACTGAAATGGCTGGAATTTAGTGTTTCGTCTTCTTTGAAAGTATAAAACTTTCCACCTGAAATTTGTTTGGTATAGATCAACGTCTTAATATAGCCCCCATAGAACGGTACCTCCCGATGTTCAGTATTTTGAAGGTTGCGGCCTCCATATCTCACCGAAATGGCTGAAATTTGATATTTAGTTTACGTTATGGATATAAAACTTTTAGCCTGAAATTCGTCGGTATAGGTCCACGTCTTCATATAGCCCCCATACAGCAGACACTTCCGATTTTCAGTGTTTTGAAGGTGGTCGCCTAAATATCTCAACGAAAGCCTGAAATTCGGTATTTAGTCTTCGCCTGAATTCGTCGGTATATGTCCACACCTTCATTTAACCCACATAGAACGGTACCGTTGTTCAGTATTTTGAAGGCTGTGGCTGCAATATCCCAACGAAATGACTGAAATCTGATATTAAGTCTTCGTTGGGGGTTACAAAACTTTCCTCCTGAGATTTGTTGGTATTGGACCATGTCTACATATAGCCCCCATAGAACGGTAAATCCCAATTTTCGGTATTTTGAAGGTTCTGGCCTCAAACTCCCATGGGGGTATGAAATATTCCAGAAGAAAATTTCAAGTATGTGTCCAGGTCTTCATATATCCCCCCTAAAAGCGTACCTACCGATTTTGGGGTTTTGACGGTTGTGCCCTCAATATCCCACCAAAATGGCCGAGATTTAATATTTAGTCTTCGTTGGGCATATACAATTTTCCACCTGATATTTCTCGTTATAGGTCTTCGTCCTCATATAGAATCAATAGAACGGTACCCATAAGAAGATACCTTGCAAAAAATGTGATAGTATAGATCTGAGTCACATTTTTGTTAAGTGGAATTTTAACTAAATATCCATATAAACTATCCAGGTTTAAGTCTAGCCGATTTTGCCCAACATAATTTACTTCGTGAGCTTTTTTAATTTTCGAACCTAGATTGCTGTAATTTAGTATTGGAAGTTGCCAGAGGATGCAAAATCTAAATTCGGAAAATTGTAAATATTTGTCCATGTTTGGGAAAGAACAACGATGGCGCCCAATATGAGCTCTTTGTTAAGGGAGTATTATCAGTTAAGATATTCTGCTCCTGCAATGAATAAAGGAAGTGCTTAGTACCTTCATAAACGACAGGAAACTCATTGTTTCTATTTACTTCAATACAGAATGTGGTGGAGGGTATAAAAAGTTCCGCATGTAGCTTGCAACGTTGCGATGGTTACAACGTTTTGAGGAAGGGTCGTACAGGAAGCGGTGGAGGTGGACTTAATTACTTACTTAGCTGGCCCATTACAGAACATTTGTTCTATTGGCCGAACTAAGAAGAGATCTCCATTCCTCTCTATTTGTTGCTTCGAACTCTGGAATACCGCGCCATTTCATCTCATCATCCACTTGTTTGCGCCATCTATTCCTTGTCCTGCCAATTCTGCGTGCACCGCCAAGCGGTCCGTATTTATACGCCTTTTTAGCGGGTTCATCATCGCTCATTCTTATGATATGGCCTAGCCAACGCAATCGCTGCATCTCGATACGTTTAACAATATTGATGTCGTTGTATAGCAGATACAGCTCGTGGTTCATGCGACGTCGATATTCATCGTCAACGCAGATTGGTCCGTAGATCTTTCGAAGAATTTTTCTCTCGAACACACCAAGCACTGCCATGTCTGCTTGCGCAAGTACCCAGGCTTCGGAGCCATACATCAGCACGGGTAGTATCAGTGTTTTGTAGAGCGTTATTTTTGTTTGACGAGATGTGGCTTTGTTTTTAAACTGCTTACTTAAACCAAAGTAGCATCTGTTGGCCAATACAATTCTTCTTTTTATTTCACAACTGATGTCGTTTGTTGTGTTTACGGAGGTGCCGAGGTAGACGAAGTCTTTTACTACCTCAATATTATAGGAACCAACTTCCACAGTCGGTCCGAGCTCAATGGACGCATTGCGCGTCGACACTATCAATCCAATCCCACGGCAGCGGGTTCTTTCGTACCGGATTGACCCGGAACAACACAAAACCAATGGTCCGGCCAGCGGCTGCCACCTCAGTGTGTACATGTTCGTATTTGTTTCGTTTTTCTGTGTTGGGAGCAGCATATCCCGGAATGCCTGCTCCGAATTCTATTGGTCCGAGCCGGGACGGAAGAAAACCCAGGATCAATATATCTGTGCTCAGTTTGTCACATTCGCATCTTCACCACATCCAACCTTCGGTGAGATGCAATAGATGTCAGGAGTGGGTGCATCTAAGGGGTTGCTCTGGACTCGTCCACGTGAGGGACCACGACAGGGACTATGTTGCTGCATGCTGTGTGAACACAGTTCCCAGTGAGTCGTCGTCGGATTACGAGACTCCCTCGTCGTCTGATTACGAAACTCCCCCGCAGTCCCCTCGACAACAACCACACACGCAGCCTTTAACACCAGCCGTTGTTGTCCCAATCCCCGAAAATGCAGCCTTTTTGCAATTGAATTGCAATGGACTCCGAGGTAAGATCGAGGAGATAGTAGATTTTATGAGTCGGAAGAATATCAAGGTCGCGGCGGTGCAGGAAACCAAGCTGAACAACAACCACAGCTTAGAGTATTGCGATGGTTACAATGTTCTGAGGAAAGATCGCACCAGAAGTGGAGGTGGGGGATTAGCTTTCCTATTGCACCAGTCTGTCCAATACAGACCTATCTCGCTTGAGCCTGTCTCTAATGACCCATACATGGAATGTATGGGGGTAGCAGTCAGGTGTGGAGCTGCCGAGATAGAGTTGCTGAATGTATACATCCCGCCGAGAAATAGCAGTATCCATGATTATAGGCCTGACATTAGCCCGCTCTTGCAAGGTCATAGTCGTCTGGTCCTGGGGGATTTTAATGCGCATCATGAGATGTGGCATTAGGCCCTCGGAAACGACCAGAGAGGTACAGCGCTGGCTGAGCAGATTGATAGCTCTACGTTTTGCACGGTCAATGAGGACGCCCCTACCAGAATTAGAGGAGAGTGTCACAGTTCGCCTGACATAACCATCGTGTCACCTGGTCTGACAAATGACGTTACCTGGCAACCCGTCATTTCCCTTGGATCAGACCATCTCCCCATAATTGTCTCCATTAGCAGACCACCCGACTTCATCACCTCTGAACGCCGCACGTTCGTCAATCATAAAAAAGCTGATTGGCCGAGTTTCAGAGAGTTCACCAATCACCGCTTCAGAGAATTGCCCAATCCTTCTGATGTTCGGGTAGCGGAAAGGACGTTCCGGGACATCATCACTGCTGCAGCCGCTCGCCATATCCCTGCTGGTCGAATACCCGAAGTAAGACCAAATTTCCCAGCAGAGGCGACGGGATTAGCAAACGAGCGTGATGAGCTTCGTCGTATCAACCCCAATGACCCCAGAGTCAGGGAGCTGACACTGGAAGTTAACAGGCTGGTCGGCGAGCATAAGCGGAACAAATGGTTAAATCATCTGAAGAGCTGCAACATTGGAGCCGGTATAGGTGAATTGTGGGCAACGGTTAAGTCACTCTCGAACCCTGGAAGAAGGGAAGATAGGACCTCAGTCACGTTTGGCGACGTTACGTTGACTGACCCGAAGAGGTGCGCAAGTAATTTCAGTCGACAGTTTGTCGAGCATCCCGAGAGTGACAGGGCGAAGAGAAGAGTATTACGTCGCATCAGATCTCTTCCTGCCGAGGATGAACCACCACAATTTACAATGGATGATGTTGCCAATGCCATCAGGAACGCTAAATCATCCAAAGCGTTGGGCCCTGATGGAATCTCCATGGTAATGTTGAAGCAGCTGGATGAGCCGGGAGTCGAGTATCTCACCAAAGTCTTCAACTTGTCGCTAGCCACCCTCGTTGTTCCCGAAGTCTGGAAAATGGGCAGGGTGGTCCCACTACGGAAGCCAGGCAAGGATGCCAGCAAAAGTGAATCGTACAGACCGATTTCGCTTTTGTCGCCCGTAGCAAAGACACTTGAGGCCTTGATCCTCCCCAGTATCAGAAATAGCTATCAAGTTGCCGATCATCAACATGGATTCCGTAAGCAGCACAGCACGACAACAGCGCTGCACGCCATTACCACATATATCTGTAAAGGACTCAACCAGAGACGGCCGTGCGATAGAACAGTGATGGTGGCTCTTGACTTATCAAAAGCCTTTGATACAGTCAGGCACTCCACGCTGTTTGAGGACATTGAGCAGACAACCCTCCGGCCAAGCTTGAAACGTTGGATAGTCAACTATATGTGTGGACGCCAGTCGTACGTGGAATTCAGGAATAAGAAGTCCAAACCCCGTAGAGTGAAACAGGGAGTTCCCCAAGGTGGGGTGATATCTCCGGAACTGTTTAACCTCTACCTCTCCTGTATTCCACCTTCTCCAGACGGCATTGAGATCGTGACGTATGCGGATGATTGCACGATCCTGGCGTCGGGTACCTATCCTGATGACATCTGTGAGAGACTGAACAACTATTTAACTGATCTTACCACCTTTTTCCATTCGAGGAATATGCAGATTTCCCCCACAAAATCTACAGCCACTCTGTTCACCACATGGACAGCGCAGTTTGGACGTGAGTTGAATGTCGTGGTCGACGGTAGCAGAATTCCGACCACAAACTGCCCTAAAATTTTAGGGGTCACATTCGACACTACATTCACGTCGTGCGCACACGCCACAGCTATCTGCGACAAGTTGAAAAGTAGGAACAAGGTCCTCAAGTCCCTGGCCGGCAGCACTTGGGGTGCAGATAAAGAAACCTTGTTGACCACATATAACGCGATAGGTCGGTCTGTGGTAAGCTATGCGGCTCCAGTCTGGTCCCCGAGATTGTGTGATTCGAACTGGAAAAAGATTCAAACTTGCCAAAATGCAGCCCTGAGAACAGCGACAGGGTGCCTTCTCAAATCTTCAGTGGACCATCTACATGAGGAGGCAAAAATTCTTCCTGTAAAGCAACACAATGAGATGCTTTCGTTGCAGTACCTGCTTGGATGTTATCGTGTGAGCCATCCCAATCACCATCTTGTGGGTAGGCCCGGCCCATTCAGGGAGATCAGGAAGGATATCCATGCTCTAGAGGGAGAGGTCCAACGATACAGGAGAGAACCCCTAGATCAACAAGCATATCAAGCAGGATTGAATAGCATTCACACGGACGCAGTTGCCAAGGCCTTAAGCAATTATAGTGTGAATAAAGTACTTGGAGTACATCCTCCATCTATCGCAGCTGAGGAGCGTCAGCTGCCACGACAAACTAGAGTAGTTTTGGCCCAACTACGCTCGGGATATTGCAGTCGCCTAAATTCTTATTGGGCGGAAATCGATCGCACCGTGCAAGACATCTGCCCAGTATGCGGCATGGGCCCGCACGACACACAACACCTTTTTAACTGCCCCGCCAAACCTACCCATCTAACTCCAGTGGATCTATGGCTACATCCCATCGAAGCAGCCACTTTTCTTGAACTGGAGATAGACCCAGAGCCAGATTGAACAGAGGAACGAACAAATAAACATAACAAAAACACTGTTACAACAACAACAACAACATTATCAACTTGGTGTTCTCACCGTTTAC
The DNA here is from genome assembly GCF_047663935.1 of Musca autumnalis. Classification (NCBI taxonomy): domain Eukaryota; kingdom Metazoa; phylum Arthropoda; class Insecta; order Diptera; family Muscidae; genus Musca; species Musca autumnalis. The sequence continues at coordinate 51,196 of NW_027411646.1, read as the reverse complement.
CGCCAGACCAACTTTAGCAGATTCTCCTTCGACCTTCATAAAGGTATCAGTTACTTCTTTTACTGATCGGCCCATGATGTCTATATCATCAGCATAAGCAAGTAACATGTGACTATTGGTGTAGATTGTGCCACTTCTTTTGACGTTTGCCTCTCATATAACCTTTTCTAGCAGGATGTTGAAGAGGTCACACGAAAGGCTGTCTCCTTGTCTGAAACCTCTTTTGGTACCAAACTCTTCGGAGAGGTTCTTTCCTATTTTAACTGAGGACCTCGTGTCAGTTAAAGTCATTTTACAAAGCCGGATGAGCTTTGCGGGGATACCAAATTCTGACATGGCTTGGAATACCTTTGAACGCAGCGGGCTGTCGAAGGCTGCTTTATAATCGACAAAAAGGTGGTAGGTGTCGATCTGCATCTCTTGGGTCTTCTCCAGGATTTGCCGCAGGGTAAATATCTGGTCAATGGTGGACTTGCCAGGTCTAAAGCCGCATTGGTATGGTCCAATTATCTCGTTGACCATAGGCTTTAGTCGTTCGCACAATATCCCTGACACGATCTTGTAGGCAATAGGGAGTAGACATATGCCCCTATAGGCACAGGATACTCAGGTTCCAATCGTCGGTTACTCGTTCTTCCTGCCAGATGGTGATAACTAGCTTATGAATTCACCTTATCAGCGTGTCGCCTCCGGTTTTGAACAGCTCGGCTGGTAAGCCATCGGCCCCTGCTGCCTTATTATTCTTCAGCCGATTTATTGCTGTCTTTACCTCATCTTGGCTGGGCGGTATACATTCAATACCATCTTCTGGGATTGGAACTGTGGTATCTTCGTCGTCTTCGCTGCTATTGGATACCAACAGATTTGAAAAATGTTCTTTCCATATCCTGAGTACACTATCTGTATCAGTTACCAAATTACCTTGCTGGTCTCTACAGGAGGATGTACCTGTACCAAAGCCATCAGTTTGATGCTTGACTCTTTGGTAGAATTTTCGGACTTCATTCTGGCTCCTGTACATCTCGATTTTTTCACACTCCCGCTTTTCCATCTCTCTCTTTTTCCTGCGGAAAAGACGTTTCTCCTCTCTCTCTTTCTCCCTGTATCTCTCTCGTGCGCTACGCGTTGCTACGGATTGTAAAGTAGCCCTATATGCCGCATTTTTCTCTTCGGTGACAGCACGACACTCCTGATCATACCGTGGATTCCTTGGTGGAGGTCTCTGGTATCCAAGTATGGATTTTGCGGCTGTTTGCATGGAGTGGGCAATGCTTTGCCATTGCGCTGATATGTTATCGGGATGTGCTTTGATTAGGCAATTGGGCTAGTTGAGTGGAATATGCTGTGGCTATCTGTTGTGATTGCAGCTTACCGATGTCTACATTTCGTGTTGTGTCTGTTCGTACTTTGTTTGCTACGTTTAAGCGGGTGCGTACCTTTGCTGCAACAAGGTAGTGGTCCGAATCAATGTTTGCGCCTCGGAACGATCGTACATCCAACACGCTCGATGAATGTTTTCCATCTATCACAACATGATCAATTTGGTTTCTTGTTTTCTGATCTGGAGACAGCCAGGTGCCCTTATGAACATCGAGATGATTAAATCTGGTACTGCTAACTACCATGTTTTTTGCAGCTGCAAAGTCTATCAGCCTCATACCATTGTCAGATGTTTCACTGTGGAGACTGAATTTCCCGACTGTTGGGCCAAAGATATTCTCCTTTCCAATTTTGGCACTAAAATCTCCTATAATGATTTTAATGTCATGGGCAGGGCAACTGTCATATGTTTCTTCTAAGCGCTCGTAAAATATATCTTTGGTCTGTTCGTCCTTTTCTTCAGTGGGAGTATGAGCGCAAATAAAGCTGATGTTGAAGAATTTAGCTTTTATTCGAATTGCAGCAAGTCTTTCATTCACTGGGGTGAAGCTGGATACCAGATGTTGTAGTCTCCGACTAACTACGAATCCACAACCAAACTCATGCTTTACGTCATGGCAGCTATAATACAGTGCGTCACCTTTAGGTGTTGTTGTGACGCCTTTCCCAATCCATCGTAATTCCTGTATGGCAGTAATAACGGTCTTGTACTTTTCAAGTACGTCTGCCAATGCGAAGACTGCACCTTCTCTATAAAGAGTGCGAACATTCCAGGTGCAGATTCGCAGTTTGTTTTTCTTTTCTTTCGTTTTTCATAGTAGGCTGTTTTTTCTAGGGGAGGGTTACTAACCCGACGCCCAAACCCAATTTTTTAACGTTCTTATGGGTGAACGCGCGGCACATGTTAGCTCACTACCTTTAACGGGTGTTAAAGGCAGTTCCCCAGGTGACACCACGGGGAGGTCAGGCAATGACTAGAGGGGTACAGCGCTAGCCGAGCAAATTTATAGATCCACATTTTGAACGAAGACGCTCCTACAAGGATATGAGGAGATTGTCACTGCTACCAAACAACACCATTGTGGCAGCCTTGGCTGAGACCAAATTCCAATCATCTTCCAATCCATTAACAGACCACTCGACTTTATAACCTCTGACCGCCGTACTTTTATGAACCATGGAAAAGCTGATTGGCTAGGATTCTGAGAATTTACCAGTATCACCATCATCACCCAAAATATTGGGTGTAAAGTTCGACAGCATCTTTTATCCGTCCGCGCAAGAGGAACAAAGTCCCCACGTTGCAGGCAGGCAGCACTTGGGGTGAAGACAATGAAACCTTGTTGTTACCGCTACGCAGTGGAAGAAAATTCAAATCTGCCAGAATGCCGCTGGAAAACTGCAACAGGGTGCCTACTCATGACATCAGTGGATCATTTTCTGGAGAAGTAAAATATTTTACCGATGTTGTCAATGCAATACTACGGTGCGCCTTAACTAATTTTAAATGAAAGGGAAGTTTTTTCGGATTCTAAAACTTCAATGTTCATAGATGAGAAAAATCAAAAAACGAAATAAATCACCGGAGGGATTTCCAAATAAATCGCGGTCAAAGTTCAAATTTTTAGGGCATTATTATGTTTTCACGATTTTGCTCGGATACCGCAAGCCCTATCGAAATGGGATTATAGCAACTCATTCTCTACAAGATTGACCTTAATGTTATTTTCGTAGGTTTTACCATTTTTGAGATATAGAAGTTCAAATTGGGACAATGCACTGACTGTATCGTCTCCTTATAAAACAATGTCATGAAGGGTGCACCTTAACTAATTTTAAATGAAAGGTGCTTACACCTGGGAAGTTTTTGCGGATTCTGAGACAGCAATGTTAATGGATGAGAAAAATCCAAAAACAAGAAACAATCGCTGGAGGGATTTTTAAATAAATCGCGGTCAAAATTCACATTTTTAGGTTTTCAGGATTTATCTTGGAAGTAGCAAGTCGTGCACTCATTGTCCCTTCGGGGATGTTATGGGAACATATTTACGTATGTAATCTTATATATTTTATACATCTGCCTAGCTGGCTGGTGTATACGCTAACTCTCGAACGGACCAACCGATGTGTTCCAAATTGAACACCTCGAAGAAGTATAACTTTTTTCTTGGAGTCCTTTCTACAAATTGTGGATATATGTACATACAACACTGCGTGTTGCCAGGCGCCATTTGACATTTCCATTGGAAAGTTTGTCATTTGTTAGCATAAACGTATTCGGGACAGTTTGACATAGGACCATGTGTTTGTTATGTTGTTTAGAGTGACTTGAAAACATCACTTTGCAAAAAAATGTAATATTTGCGTCCGAACATTTTTCACAACTTTTGACGTCGGTAATCACGGCAAATAAAATCTTTGTATGTCGATAAAGAACCATCCTATAGCACTATGAAAAACTGGTTTAATGAATTGAGTCGTGGCCGACACTCGCTATAAAAGGAAGGTCGTGAGGGAATTTCAAAAAGGCAGTTGTGCCAGAAAAAACCGATAATAAAACGTGAACGGATACTGCAAGATTGCAGTGTTATATAGTGAGATAGAGGCATCCTTGGACATTTTTTCCACCGAAAAAATGGATTTTTCTCGTCAGATCCAGCACAAAGGGCGATTTATGCAAAGAAAATTGTGAACAAATACGATCCCTGTGCTTCAAACGACGTTTATAAGATCGTCACAGACAAATCTTGTGGCTATGTCTAGGACTTCGAAGGCGAGCCAAATTCCACAAAAATTGTTCATGGACTTCGAAGCAAATAGTCGCCAATTTCTTCGGCTAAACTGAACATGTGGACACTAAAATTTGTTTGCATGAAGTCACCTAAGAAATTCGAAAACGAACAAGGGAAGACGAAGCATTGTGTACAATGACAATGTAAGCTCCCAAACATCGATTTAAACCAGTGCTCTTTTACCGGACAAAACGTGGAATTGATGGGTCATCCGCCTTACAGCCCTGACTTATAACCCAGACTTCATTTGATTCCCGCACACTAAGAAAAAAGGGGTGGTCAACGATTTTCGTAACCAGAAGATGCTGTTAAAGCGTTCAAAAACCATGTTTTGGAGGTGTCGCAATCGGAGTGAAAAAAATGCTTCAACAATTGGTTTGAGAGCATGAAAAAGTTAATAAAGGCCTGTTTCACTATGTCGAAAGAAAATAATTGCGAACGAAAAACAACTAAACTTTGGTTTTCATGGCAATATTAATCATACACGAGTTCAGTTGTTTTTCTTTCGTTTTCATTTTCATTCGACATACTGAAACTTTTCTAGCCCCCCTCGTACTAAGCAATGGCCCTTAATATAGCAAAGACCATGACTTATCTGAGCACCTCTTTCATTTCAAGTGGACACCGAACGACCTGTGGTGTCACCCAGGGATCTGCTTTAAACAAACAAAGAAAAAGAAAAACAAACTCCTCTAAAGTTGACGACCCACGCATATGTTTTAAGGACCATGATCTGCTAATACGCTTATGGAATGTTTGCAAAAGGTACAGTTTAGCATTATAATAAGTACTTGGGAAGTACAAGGCCGACATTACTGCCATACCGGTAAAACGATGGATTGGGAAATGCGTCACAACAACACGTAAAGGTGACACACTGTATTATGACTGCCAAGAAATAAAGCATGAGTTTGGTTGAGTATTTGTAGTTGGTCGGAGGTTAAAACATCTGTAGGTCTATTCTGTAACTTTTATCGATTGAAAAGTTGTTAAAATTTCTTTTGTTTTTGTAACAACTACAAAAAAAACAAATGAAATTGTAGTAAAATAAACAATGAGTAAAGTTGTTAAAAAATTACAGAATAGGTACCCTGTAGGCCTATTCTGTAACTTTTATCGATTGAAAAGTTGTTAAAATTTCTTTTGTTTTTGTAACAACTACAAAACAAACAAATGAAATTGTTGTAAAATAAACAATGAGTAAAGTTGTTAAAAAGTTACAGAATAGGGGGGCTGGCCCCCAACTTTCAATCGATAAAAGTTACAGAATAGGCAAACTGGTCTTCAGCTAAAAGCTAAATTTTCTACCATCAGTTTTTTTTTTTGAGCTCATGCTCCCACTAATCCAATAATAGCAGCTATAATCTTCTTAAGTACATCCGCCAGTCCGTTAACTGAATCTTCTCAGAAAATTGTCCGAAATTTCCAAGTGCTACATTCACAGGTCGTGGTCCGTAAAACGTTTGCAAAGGTTGTTGTTGTAGCAGCATATCGTCACCAGAAATACCCGCAGCCATAACCTACATGAACATTAAAATTCGTTCTTGACGCGCAAAGTTAAAATACATGTCATTTCGGAAAATGGGGTAACTTTGCAGATGTTGTTCTAATGATGCATCCCATAACTATGCGTTTCCGCGGTTTTGGTTTCATTATTTACTCCCATGTGTACATTATCGATAATACCCAAAATGCGCGCTCTGATAAGATTTATATTCTCCTGTAAAATTATGGTGTTGCGGGCTACAGCTTTGGGCACTTCAGGGTTGGCAGTCGTTGGCCGAAACACTTTTGGTTTCGGGTCAATCCGGTACGAAAGAACCTACTGCCGTGGGATTGCGTTTGCAAAGGTTCTCACTATTAGCGGAATGTACAGATAGTGACTCTCCAAACAGATATCCTGAATTTTCCTCTAATGTTTATTTTATTTTCAGCTACCCAATATTTCTTCTGCGTGTTTCATTATACGCAATCTGTAGCACACATCTATGTTTTCTGAGAGGCATTTTTGCTACGAGTGTTTATTTAACGTTTGCATTCTGTTAGAAGAAGAGGATAAAAAGACTTCCAAATAGTACATTTGTTATACTTGATTAATACAGACAACCAAAATGTGTTACACGCTATAACATAATTATATCAATGTCTTCAGAGCATAATACAGACATTACTAATATGATATATTGTTAAAGGATTTGTTATATCACTCAAATATATCTTCGACATGTACGTATGTTTATCCAGCACAATCAATTGAACGATAAAGTGATAGAAATAAACAATCATCAATCACCTATCCGTCCCAAATAAAGTTAACTTATTGTTCTCCTTTTTGGTGGTACTAACTGTTGTGTGAAAATTTAATGATTGTGTTCGTGTGGCTATGTTTTCCGTACCACACGATTGAATATCTTCTTTATGAGATCATTAAATTTTCCAATGTCTATAAAATAACCGTCTAAATATTATTTACATCACACATATAATTTGATTTAGTGTGTGTGCCAGTACATAAAATTGTCATTAACACTTTATGACATATTTAATGTTTATTTACTGGTTGTAAATTTGCTGGATTTATTGTTAACTGTTCTTTAGTTGAAATAGATTGGTGTCATGAGTTAATTGATTTGTAATAAAATGAGAGGTATATGGTGGTGTACAAAATTCAAACAACAAACGAATAAAGTGGTTTACAATCATGATGGCTATAACAGAATATCAGTTTAAAAATGCACCTAACCTTAATCTACTGTAATTCGAGTTTTAATTGTTGTATTCTTTAATTTTTCAGGTATGCTTGGGTTCTGACTTGATTTGGTAAGATTTGTATTTATAACATATTTGAAAATTTACAAAACGACTGCTAATTAGCTAACTAACTTCAATCTTCAATAAAATCGAGTCAGCAAAGACTATAGTCGGTACGGAACCGACAACTGGTCAAGAGTATTCCGCAAATAAAAATTCCAATAAATTACTATATTATTAAAAAAATAAGTTACAGTGTTTTATTTGAATGCACTAAAAACTAGAAAATAATTTTCCTCTTAGCTTTAATAAGAATATTCATCTTCATGATGGGATATCTCAAATAAAAACGCTTGCATTTATTTAAATTCAAAATTGTGACAAACTTAAATGACAATAAACGGCAAGCATTTTTGATGGGATCTCATGAAGAAGAAGAAGTCGTTTTCTGATTATTCCAATCTGCCTACATCATATTAATTCATCCATTCATATATCAGGTGTGAATATGGATTACATCGGTCCCGTTGGTACATCCCACACAAAATTTGGAAAATTGCAGTTTGAGGACTCGCCTCGAACCTTTTGGAATTTTTTTGCAGAAGGGTCTTTTTTCATGGTTCCTATTACAACGATACCTTTTTTTCTGAAATAAGTTCATACTTTCTGAGATAATGGATAATAATAATAAAATAGTTTAATATACTTAACTATTTCAAGTTCTCTCCTCATCAGATGTTGGTATATGTCAATGATTTGGTATAGTTACACATTGCCATACCTACAGGTTCCAAGTATTTGAAGCAAACTCGTGATAAAAAATTAATATCTTTTATATACGGCATAATTATCTTCTTCAGCACAGCTGACTGATACTTTCTTACTTGTTTTTTTATGCCTTCAGCCTTTAGACAAAAAAGGTATATACGCTTTGATACGACCAAAAATATGTCTTCGAAATAATGGTTTTAGACCCAAAGTATGTTTGGACGAAACTAGTTTCAGACAATTAGTAGGATTTAGCCATGTCCGACTGTCCGTCTAACTGGCTGGTGCGTACGAGAACTCTGAAACGGCTCAATCGATTCGAATCAAGTTTTACACATCGTAATATTTTGCCCAAACTTAGTTTAAGTTCGAAAATGGGCCGTATCGGCCCACTGCTTCAGGGACCTTCCCCAAGTTCAGAATTTTTCTGTAAAATGATGTGAACTATAACTCTCGAAGGAAGAAATCGATTTGGTCCAAACTGTGAACATCGTAAAATTTGTATCAGACATATATAGAAAAGGTTCCAATATGGACGGACTCGGTCTATTCCTTCGGGTACCTCCGACACAAAATTTCGGAAAAGTTCGTTTAAGATCTCCTCTCGAATGCCTTTGATTTTTGTTGTAACAACTTGTATTCGCTGCCTCCATTACGACGGTACAAGTTTTTTCAGGGACAAGTCCATACTTCCTGAGAAAATGGCCCAAAAGCTGTAAGAAACCCCGTACGGTACCATGTGTAGTGGTTGGGGCGCACTATAACCCTCAAACGGATCAGCCGATTAGGTCCAAAATTTGGCCTTCGTCATATTTTGTCCAAATATATGTAGTTTAACTTCGAAAATGGTGCATATCAGTCTTCCTCCACCACAAAAATTAAAAACTCTTCGCTAAAATGGGGTGCACGATAACTCTTGAAGGCAGCATCTAATTTGCTCCATACCTTGCACATTGTAATATCTCTAGAGAAATTGATTGTATAAGTTCGATACATTGGTTACGCCAATGTATACGTTCGATACTTTGTTTCCCCTTCTGCAGTATTCCAATTACCCACGCTAATTGGCCGCTCTTACGAGCCCTATGGGGATATCTTCTCTGCACTTCTTCCAGGAGCCTTATTCGCCTAGTTCGGATTGTAGGAGAGAGTTCGCTCTTTTCTACTACCTCTCCTGGAAGCCTTATTCGCATAGTTCGGATGCAGAGGGGCGCTTTCCAATGCTGCAGTCGTAGTTGATGTCACGGCCTTGTGAACGTTATTCTGCCCACCTGCAACTTCACTTGCTATTTCACTTTCGAAGGAGTCACACTCCTATTGCAATCATTTCGTTGTCGAGTCAAACAAAAGGTAATGTTTCTCGTTCGCAGAAACCCTATACCAACAATAAACCGAAAATATATTTGAAACTTATACACTCGTGTTTGTCTTTTATTTTCTTCTCTTTTCATCCCTGAGCTATCGACGGTCAGTGGTATCACGCCAACATTTTGATCCAATCGAGCCGGATCTGTTCCAGTCGAAGCCATTTGTTGTTGCCCGCAAAACAAATTACATTTGTTCAAGAAGAGAAGAAACTCGGACATTGGATTCTTTGTTGTTGCCATCAGAGCAACTTGCTATCGTTGTGAAGGAAATAACTTATTATTTCGAAACATCATTCCTTCATTATCATCAATTACATCAACAAAACACAGGTACGTAAATCAGTTTCTGTGCAAAAATTGAGCAAACCCGCGAGTGTTGTTGGTTTTAAAAATTCGAAAATTCTCGAAAAATACTTTTTCGGTTTAAAATTGTTCGCTTCATCGCGCATTGGTCGCCTTGTAAAATTGTCCATTGCTTCAAATCATATACAGTCCACTCACTTAGTCGTAGCAGTAATTGTAGTGATCCTCGCCAACAGTGCTGCTTATTTCAATTTGTTGTTGTCCCTTTATTATTTCGGTTCTATTTTCGAAAATAAAACACTTTAATAGTAAACACAACAACAAATTTCCATCTGTCGTTGATCTTTTCAGAGATCAGTTCTAGCAGTGCTGTTCCTTTGAATTTGTTGTTTTCTACTTTTCTCGTTTGGTTCTGTTTTCTAAGGCAGAACCCTTTCAGAGAAATAATTACAACAATTTCACTACAATTATCCGCTATACGTTTCGTTCGTTTTATTTCTCACTCAAAGACTTCATAGACACCCCCGCTTTCTTGTTGATATCCCCAGCCAGCAGTGAGAAATAACATCGCATTCCAAGTACTTTGCTATTTTTGAAATCTCGTTTCTAACCCAATTTACACTATCGATCTCTTCTATTAGTTGTTATTGTTGTGGTTATTCCCCAAGGTCTTTTCTAACGAAGCCCTTTAGTTGAGAATTTGCATTGGCAAATTGACATAACAACCCACATACATTTTCGTTTGGTTTATTTTGTTGTTATAATCCTCTCCAACCAAAAAATATTTGACGTGTTGTTATTCTCCTCGTTTTACTAAAAACACTTTGAAAATTTGCATTTCCAAATTTGCAATAACAACACTCATTCTCGCACCTTTGGTTTATTTGTTGTATAGATCGTTCTTCACCAACCAAACGCATTCGTTTTTATTCTCCTGGAAGTATTGATCTTCCTATTTGAGAATTTGCATTCTAATTGCACTAACAACTTACATCTTTCCACGCACAATTATAAAGCGTCGGTTAGATTACATTGTAAACATACCAACAAAATTCTGTCGATCACTGTTTGGTCGTTTGTAGCGTCGGTACTTGAGTGGGAGCTTCGCTGCCCACGCATACCAATTTCTCTGCTTGTGTTTTACTACCTTTTGTGAGGTATTCGTAGTCGACACTCGCACAGTGAGACATATCGTCTCAAAATATTTATTTTTTCTTATATTTTTTGTTGAATATTTTCGATTAGATTTTTTTTGCTTTTTACTTCGTGTGGTGCTACAATACCATTTGTTGTTGTTTGTCTTCGGTTAAGGCACCCTACTTTCGACATATTTGCAGTTTATAAAAATAATTATATTAAATTTCGTTGAATTGAATTGCAAATAATATCGATATTATTTATCGATATTGTTTATACAAATTAGTCGTTTTTGAAAAAAATCTTGCATCCAAAAATCGTGTACCCTACAGTCGGTACTGGTATATTTTATCTTTGGTCAAAGCAAATAACTTTAAAAAATCCACCAATTTAATCACTTTTCTATTTTTACCTGCTGCTTTCGTTTAGAAATCTCGTTCTTGAAATTTGTTTGGCTTTTTTGACGTCTTGTTCATTGTACCCTACACCCTTCAAGCTAGGTTTGAAAAAAATTTAAATTTTTTGGAAATTTTCTTCTTGTTTTTTGTTTGTTGCTCTAAATTCTCCTTTCGAATTACATATCTGTCGTTATTCTTCAATTCTTTTAGAAACAATATTGATAATTTCTATATTCTCTAGTCGGCAAATTGTCCCAGTGCGGTACTTGTGTTCAATTTCTTATCCTTCCTGCAACTTTGCTGTCAACTCACGTACTATACTGGTGGAATTTTGCATTTTATATTTCATTGTCGCAAATTAGAATAGTTTTCGACCCTTTCATTGGTTGAGTATTCACACTCGTTTGTACTTCTTTGGTTTTTTTCTTTCCCCAATTAGTAGGATTCGAATTTTCTATAGTTTGAATTTCGCTTCAAGTATTTCCATAGTTATCGTTTTTCTAAATTTGCGACGCTTGGACTCGTTAGTCTTGTCCTAAACTTCTGAGCCCACATACCTTTTTGGAACTGATTCGTTTCCCTCTTTCGTCCCCATTCTCTTATTCGTTGAAATCATGTCCATAAATCCCCTCGTGCGTTTCATTCGAGCTGCCGACGCTCTTGTTAAATATGACTCGTTTTTCGAACGTATAAATTCTGAGAAGCACACCGTATTTAGTCTCGAAATACATGATTCCGAGCTTTCTCAGTTATGGACAACATTCAAATGCACTTACGAGAAGTGCCTTGACCATCTGGCGACATCCCAGAGTCCTCAACCCTCTGACAAAAATGTCGTCGAGGGTAAATACGACAGCTCCTTTCGGGCTTATCAACATTGCCTTCCGGCAATAAACCAGAAGCTAGACGAGCTAAAATCGTCCAAGTCCTCTCCATCTTTGAATGGACCAACCCCACAAAACAGTCCACCAATGGTTCCTCAACCACTTTCACCTTCGGAGGAACTCCCAGTGAGTACGTCTGTTCCCCCATCGACTTGTTTGAACACAAAATCCTTTGTGTCAAATAATTGTAAAGAAAGCCAAACTTCTCCTTTACATCCAAGCGAATCACTCGCATCGTCGATTTCAACCCAACCACACTCCATTAGTCGTTTCTCTCTTGTCGATCCACCTTCTCACAATTTAGTTATGCCTCCTATCGACATCGAAGTCTTTAGTGGAGATTTCATTTCATGGCCAACCTTTCGAGATCTTTTTAGTACAATTTTTATCAAAAATTCTCGCTTGAGTGACATTGAGAAATTATGTCACTTAGTTCAAAAAACCAGCGGTGAGGCTCGAGAAATTGTTTCGAAATTTCCACTCACCCATCGTAGTTTTGAATTAGCTTGGAAGGCGTTGGAGGATGTGTATGATAATAAACGTATCCTCGTACATAATCACCTCAATCTTCTTCTCGGCCTTCCAACAATAGAAAAAGAATCGATCTCTGGCCTAAAAGTTCTTCAGCGCGGAATAAATAGTTGTATTTCCGCTATGTCTGTTTACGACGTTGTAACGGATCATTGGGATCCAATTCTTGTTCATCTTTGCTTGCAACGTCTTCCTCAACATACAATCGCTCTGTGGGAACAAAGTGTCAAAGAGAAGTCGTCTCTTTCGACATGGAAACAGTTAGATTCGTTCCTAACAGATAGAATACAAACTTTGTTGTGCATCGAAAACTTTACTGCTATGGAAACTTCCAAAACATCATATTCGCAAAAATGTCGATCTCCGCCAAAATCATATTCACCAATTAGTCGTCCAAATTATAAAACTAGTACATGCATCTCATCAAATTCGTCAATTAGTCTTTCAAAATCTCGCTCATCGATCTCCTCAAAAACAGCAATTAGTCGTTCAAATTCTACAACTAGCTCATCTAAAGTGAAATCTTCGTTGAATCATTCTTGTGTGATGTGCACAAATCAAGATCATCTGCTTCGACACTGTTCTCGCTTTCAAAAACTTTCATTTGAGAACAAGTTTTCGTTTGTTAAAAAACATGCCCTTTGTATTAACTGTCTCTCGAATGGACACCAAGTTAAAAGATGCAATAGCAAACAAAATTGTTCTGTATGCAAAGGCAGACATCACACGCTACTCCATCGTAGTACTTCGTCACGTTCCTTGCCAACATTTTCTCGTTCGTCTATTAACTCGAACTCCGCTTCTATTCGCATAAGTTCCAAACAGAGTTTGAATCCTAGCTTCGATAATCGCAAAGTTCTGCACACAACACAAAATAGAGATGTGCTCTTGGGAACTGCGATTGTAAACGTCGTTCACAATCACAAAAATTATGCCGTTCGAGCAATAATTGATCCCTCGTCCAAAGTCTCTTTTGTCACAAAGAGACTACAAAAAACAATCGGATTGCCTTCTCGATCAATTCACACCACTCTGCCTGGTGTAAATACTAATAGTGCATCGAAAGAAATTTGTTCGTTGAATCTTTCATCACCTAAAAATTCGGAAAGCATCCTAAATGCTAATGTGTTAGTCTTACCTAACATTTCGAAAAACTTGTTGTCGTTGTCTTCCATACCGAATCTGCGTTCTAATTTGTCTCACCTAGAACTAGCAGATACATCCGAAGGCAAGCCAATAGATTTGTTATTGGGCGCTGATATCTACTCCAACATTTTGTCGCCTGAGTCGCCCCACATCGTTTCAAATTCTCTGGTGGCTCAGAAAACTATATTCGGTTATATCCTTACAGGCCCAATACCTCGTAGTCAAATTACATAGTCGATCAAAGCGAACCATTTTAACAAAATCGTTGTTTAGTAAATCGAAAACTCGCACTCACTTGTAAAATTTCAAATGCTCAATTGAAACTGTATTTACGTACCTCTAAATCGAATCACACCTTACAACCTACTAACTCTAGTTTAAGTTTGCTCGCGAATTTAGTCTAACCCTGTTGCCTTGCAGATAGCGCGTCAAGGTGGGCGGCTAATGTATAAGTTCGATACATTGGTTACGCCAATGTATACGTTCGATACTTTGTTTCCCCTTCTGCAGTATTCCAATTACCCACGCTAATTGGCCGCTCTTACGAGCCCTATGGGGATATCTTCTCTGCACTTCTTCCAGGAGCCTTATTCGCCTAGTTCGGATTGTAGGAGAGAGTTCGCTCTTTTCTACTACCTCTCCTGGAAGCCTTATTCGCATAGTTCGGATGCAGAGGGGCGCTTTCCAATGCTGCAGTCGTAGTTGATGTCACGGCCTTGTGAACGTTATTCTGCCCACCTGCAACTTCACTTGCTATTTCACTTTCGAAGGAGTCACACTCCTATTGCAATCATTTCGTTGTCGAGTCAAACAAAAGGTAATGTTTCTCGTTCGCAGAAACCCTATACCAACAATAAACCGAAAATATATTTGAAACTTATACACTCGTGTTTGTCTTTTATTTTCTTCTCTTTTCATCCCTGAGCTATCGACGGTCAGTGGTATCACACCAACATATGGTGTATATAGTTTAACTCCTTAGGCAGTTTACAGTAATATTATGTTTTAAATAATACGATGATCAACTGAAATGACTGATGGCGCGATATCAATCGAAAAAAGTGACTCCCAAAAGTAAGATCCACTTCCAAAATGGTACCTTCTCCGCAACACTTTTGAGTTTTAACTCAAATCCATATGTTTCTCGGCAAGTTCAAGGGCGTTTTTAAAGTTTGGTTTTGGCCAAAAAGTTTGTAACGCATCGAAATAATAGACCCATACTTATATATATCAAAATGAATGTCTCGACGAGCTGAGTCGCTCTGGCTATGTGTGTCCGTCCGTCAGTCCGTCCGTACGTCCGTCCGTCTAAACCTTGTAATCACGCTACAGGTCGCAATTTCGATCGGATCGTCACGAAATTTTGGGTGTTGATGGGGGTCCCGGAGGGGAAGAAGCCTATTGATTTTGGTGATGGTAGGATAATATTTAGGGGTCGGAATGGGCAAAAAACTTATGTGGATAAAAAGACAACGTTTTTTTCCAAAGCGAATATCTCAGCATCTATAAGGGGTATACCAAAAGCAAAACCTGACAATGAATATAGAAAATATCACCTTTCTAATGATGTAAAGTAGGTGCTCGTAGGTGATCAAACAACGAAGATATCACAATAGTCGCAAATAAACCCCAAATTTTCATGTTTGCGATTTTAGTTCTAATGACGAATATCACAGCTTTGGCTGGGGACTTTCCAAAAGCAAAGCCTGACTATGAAAGTAGAAGATTCCACCTTTACAACGATGCAAAATAGGTCGGCGTAGGTGACCAAATAGCGGAGATATCACAATAGTCGGTAATTCATCCCAATTTTCCATTTTTTTGGAAATCACGCTACAGGCCGCAATTTTGATCGGATCGTCACGAAATTTTGGGAGTTAATGGGGATCTCAAAGAGGAAGAAGCCTATTAATTTTGGTGAGGGTCGAATAATATTTAGGGGTCGGAATGGGCAAAAAACTTATTTGGATAAAAAGACAACGTTTTTTTCCAAAGCTAATATCTCAGCTTCTATAAGGGGTATACCAAAAGCAAAACCTGACAATGAATGTAGAAAATATCACCTTTCTAACGATGTAAAATAGGTTCTCGTGGGTGATCACACAACGAAGATATCACAATAGTCTCAAATTAAACCCAAATTTTCATTTTTGCGATTTTAGTTATAATGACGAATATCACAGCTTTGGTTGGATACTTTCCAAAAGCAAATGCTTACTATGAAAGTAAAAGATCCCATCTTTACAACGATGCAAACTGGGTCGGCGTTCCATTTTTCCATTTTTTTGGAAATCACGCTACTGGGCCCAATTTTGATCGGATCGTCACGAAATTTCGAGGGTTAATGAGGGTCTCACAGAGGAAGAAGCCTATTGATTTTAATGATGGTCGGATAATATTTATGGGTCGGAATGAGCAAAAACTTTATTTGGAGTAAAAATCAACATTTTATTCCAAAGCAAATATCTCAGCGTCTATAAGAGGTCCACAAAAAGCAAAACCTGGCAATGAAAGTATAAAATATCACCTTTACAACAATGTAACGTAGGTTGTCGTAGGTGGTCTAACAACGAAGATAACTCAATAGTCGCTAATAAAACCCAACTTCTCATTTTTGCGATTTTAATAATAATGACGGATATTACACCTTTGGTTGGGGACCTCCTAAAAGCCAAGCCTGAATAAGAAAGTAGAAAATCCCATCTTTGAAATTATGCAAAGTAGGTTGGCGTAGGTAGTCAAATAATAGAGATATCGCAATAGTCGTTAATGCATCCCTTTTTTCCACTTTTTCTGCAATCACACTACAGGTCGGAATTTTGATCGGATCATCACGAAATTTTCTCACTGAGATAGAAGCCTATTGATGTTGGTGATGTCGACAGTAGTCAAACATAAAATTAAATACTAATTATTTTGGTTCAGTTCGCCTTAAGTCATTAGGTATAAAAGCCAGATGGGTGAAAACTTTCGTATCTCCATTAAAGAAATGTTTTCGAGTGAAAAGATTATTCACAGAGGTAGTGGTGTAGGGTATCACATAGTCGGCCCCGTACCGACTATAGCCTTTCCTCACTTGTTATTTATATACTTATTCAGCCGTTTGTGTATTCGTATGTGTGGGTGTGTGTAGTAGCGACCCAGATAGCATTTAGAAGACTGTTTTTTCAAAAATCACATTGAGGAGTCTTTTTAGAGTCCTTTTGGTGATCAAAAATTGATTAAGTCGCTTGTGTGATCAGAAAGGGACTCGAAAGTGACTCCCTGTAATGATTAAAAAGAGTTCAATTTAAAATACAACAACAAATGTGTAGCAATCACAAATAAATCATTGAGGTGTTTAAAATGTGACAATTTTTTGTTATTTATTGTCACATTTTGATCATCTGGAAGATTGAAAAATGCTTAATCAAAAAAGGGTCATATAGGTGTTTGAAAAGTGATTATAATTATGTATACTCTGATCATATTTTGAACAGTTAGGTGATTAAAAACTGATTGCTTTGTTTTATTTTTATTTGGTTGTAAATAAAAAAATAAAATTCTCATATACACTTTCTACAAAATTTTGATATAAATGTAACGTATAATATTAAAGGTACAGACAAACACAACACAACAGGTTTTGCCAAGTGAAATGAAGAAGCAGTATACTAACCACCAAGCAACATAAAGGATAATTAAAAGACATAACAAAGCAGAAAAGACTATAAAACAAAGGAAAGAAACAAAGAAGAATAAAAAATAAAATTTTTTTAATTTATTTCGTCTAACAAAAAGACTCATAAATGACTCCCTAAAGACTCATAAATGATTATAAACATGACTCTAAAAAGACTCGAAAAAGGGTCCGAAATTAATCAACAAAACACCAATAAATGATTGAAATACGACTCGAAAAAGACTCATTTGTGATTTGTTTAGAAGAGTCGCCTGAGGTTATGTTTTCCTACCGACAAAGGAGTCATTTATGATCAGAAAATGAGCTCATATTCTAGCTTTTTAATCGTGCAGTCGGATCAAAAAAGACTCGAATTTGATTAAAATTTTCAAAAAATGCTGACTGGGGAACTAGTTTTCATGTTGCTGCCGACTGAAGGTGGCCTCATTATCCCAAACAAGTGGCTGAAATTTTGTGTTTAGTCTTCGTTGATGGTATGAAACTTGTATGGATATAGACCCAATAGAACCGTACCTACGAGTGCCACCGTGGTGCAATGTTATGCACACCCGCCTTGCACGCTGAAGGTCGTGGGTGCGATTCCCAGGACAGTCAATGTCAATAAAACCAACGATGGCAAAATACCCCTAAGTAATGTTGGCGACATTTCCTGAGTATTTCAGCCATGTAAAACTTCTCTACAAGTGGTGTCTTAAGACACGCCGTTCGGTCTCGGCAAAAAACAATAGGTCCCATAGCATTGAGCTAATATGAATCGTGGTGCACGAATTGATATGAGGAAAGTTCCCTTTCCCCGTATGGGAATTCAGAATTTTGAAGAGACCACACGAAAAACATGTTCCGTGTATAACACCTCTTCTGGTATTTAACTGTTCGGAGGGATTTTTTCCTTCCTATTTTCACAGAAGACCTAGTATCCCTTAAAGTCATCCTACAAAGCCGAATGAGCTTTGCGGGGATACCAAATTCAGAAATGGCTTGAAATACCTTTGAACGTATGGGAGAGGGGTCTGTTGAAGGCGGCTTTATGATCCTCAAAAAGATGCTAGCTGTCCATGTGCATCTCTTGGGTCTACTCCAGGATTTGCTGCAGGGTAAATATGTGATGAATGGTGGATTTTCCCGGTATAAGGCCACATTGGTATGGTCCAATTAATTCGTTACCCATAGGCTTTAGTCATTCGGATTGACACCCTGACACTATTTTATAAGCAGTAGGGAGAAAACTTATACCCCTCTTTTGATGTTTCACTCTTTGGTCGAATTTTCGGACTTCATTCTGGCTCCTGTACATCTCGAATTTAACGCACTGCGGAAAAGACATTTCTCCTGTCTCATTTTCTCCCGATACCTCTCTAGTGCGATATGCGTTGCTACTGATCGCATTTTATTCTTCGGTAGCCGCACGACACTCCTGGTCATAACATGGGTTCGTTGGTTGTTGTCTCTAGTATCCAAGTATAGGTTTTGCGGCTGTTTGCTTGGAGTGAGCATTGCCACTGTGCTGATATGTTATCGGGACGAGGAGTGTTTTTATAACCTAAGCATTTATGCTAACGAGGTATATACACTTTAATACGGGCAAAATGTGCCTCATCGAAATAATGGTTATAGACCCCAAGTATGTTTGGAAGTATTCCGTTTCAGACAATTTGGAGTTGATTTAGCCATGTCCGTCCGTCTGTCTGCATAACTCTCGCACGATATCTCTCGAACGGATCAACCGATTCGATCCAAAATTTGGCTTTCGTAATATTTTGTCTAAACTTAGTTTAAGTTCGAAGATGGGTTATATCGGTCCACTCCTTCCGGTACCTCCCCCACAAAAGTTCGGAAAAGTTGTGCGCACGATAACTCCTGATGGGAGTAACCGATTTAGTCCATACTTTGTCCATCGTAAAATTTCTACCAGACCTAAACGAGGTTCCAATATGGACTCAATCGGTCCACTCCTTCGTGTACCTCCCAAACAGAATTGCGAAAATGTTCCGTTTAGGACCTGGTCTCGAATCGGTTTGATTTTTGTTGTACCAAGTTGTGTTCGCTACAAGTACAAGTTTCATCAGGGGCAAGTCCACACTTCCTGAGAAAATTGCCTGAAAGATAAAAAACCCTTATGGAACCGTGGGTAGTGGTTGGAGCGGAGGATAACTCTCGAACGAATCTGCCGATTCGGTCCAAAATGTGGCCTTCGTAATATTTTGTCCAAATTTAGTCTTAATTCGAAGCTGAGCCATATCGATCCTCTCCTTTCATGTACCTCCCCCACAAAAGTTTAAATGTTCGGAAAAATTGTGCACACGATAACTCTTGATGAGATTGACCGATTTGGTCCACACTTTACACATCCTAATATATCTACCAGATATAGATTAGGTTCGAATATGGACAATACTTGTCCACTTCTTCGGGTACCTCCCACACAAAATTTCGGATAAGTGCACTTGAAGACCTGCCCTCAAATCACTTTTTTTTGTTGATGCAACTTGCATTCTTTGCATCAATTATGAAGGTAAGCGTTTTTTTGAGAGGCAAGTCCATACTTCTTGAGAAAACCGCCCGAAATGTGCAAAAAAAAATTCCTTTGGTACCATACGTAACTTTCGAACTGATCAACCGATTTGGTCCAAAATTTCGTCTTCGTTATATTTTGTCCAAACTTAGTTTCCTGGCATACTTGTCCAAAAAGTTATACGATAACCCACTGAAATGACTAGTGGGAGTGATATCTATCGAGAAGAAATGACTCCCAAAATAAAATCCACTTCCATAATGGACCAAGTCGGTCCATTCCTTTAAGTACCTCCCCCGCAACACTTTTGAACATTATTCTTAATTCACATTTTTGTTGGCAAGCTCAAATCTCCAAAAATAGCCACAAAATTGTGAAAAGTCCCTAAATACATTCGATCTGTCCGTAGACGAAAGTTTAAATGCACATAGGCTGAGGGTATAGCTTTGTCGGCAAAGCCGACTGATACTTTTTTACTTTTTATTATGCAATTGGCCGAGTTATTCCACATACTCGTATGCAGTGGTTATATGTGGTGTTTGCAGCTTACTCATGTCCACCTTCCGTAATATGTCTTGTTCGTACCTTATTTCTAACATACCTTTTCTGCAATAAGATGGTGGTATCAGTCTATGTTTGCTCTTCGGAGCGAACGTACACCCAACACGGTCGATAAATGTCTTCCATCTATCAAAAAGTGATCAATTTGATTTCTTGTTCTTTGATCTGGAGACTGCCAGGTGCCCTTTTGAATATAGAGATGCTTAAATTTGGTACTGCTAACTACCATGTTTTTTGCCGCTGCAAAGACAATCAGCCTTATACCATATTCAGATGGTTCACTGTGGAGACTGAATTTGCTGACGGTTGGGCCAAAGATATTCTCCTTTGCAGTTTTGGCATAAAAAGTCGCCTAGAATAATTTTAATGTCATGGGCAGGGTAACGGTCATATTTTTCTTCTTAGCGCTCGTATAATATACGTTTGGTATGCTCGTCCTTGTCTTCAGTGGGAGCATTAACGTAAATGAAGCTGATGTTTTGTTTTTATCAGTACATGGTCCTTTTTACTGTCCTTACTCTTCCTTTTCTTGCACAAATAAATGGCTTCATTTACAAATATGGTTATGAATCCCATTTTGCACGGGGCATCAGTCGACCTTGTAATTACAGTGTTCACATTCACGGTGACAATAATAATGTAAAACAAGCTGACAATGAATGGCGAAACGGCATGTTAAAGGTAATGATAATGGAGAGTGCAACAATGATAATAGGGCTTGGTTACAATGACACCAGTGCATTGTTACATAGTTTATATTATTATTCCGCATTTTTTTATTACAGAGTTTTTCATTTGTTCTCTTTTATGGTACATTTTCTCCATCATTTAACGCAATTAGATTACATTACACAGTAGCGCTCGTGTGAATAATCTACCTTGGAAAGATGTATAGTTGTTGTATTTTTTCATTGGATTAAATGAAGTGTACTTTCAGATGTTATGTTATCCTGTGTTTTAATATTCGTTTTCTATAGTTATTTGATATGAGAGAAGTCTCCCTTGTCCCGTATAGGATGTTGTGGAACAATGTTTTTTGTGTGTGTTTTTTTTTTGTCTCTATAGTTATTTCTAGTTTCTTGAAAAAAGTGGCATGGAATTGTAATGTATTATAATTTACAACTATAATTTAAGTTGGAAAATTTTGCCTATTAGAGCGAAAATCATTTTCACAGTGTTTTATTGTTTATAAAACTTGGCATACGTTTCAGATTTGCATGACAATACATGAATATGCAACCAAAAACAATATGAGTCCATTTTTTCCTATGGCCCCCATATAACGGTACCACCCGAATTTAGGTATTTTGAGGATTTATCATCATTCTTAGCCCGAATTGGCTGTAACTTGGCATTTGGGGATCCCAATGATATAGACACTTCCCCACCAAACATTTTAGACATATGTAGAGGTTTTGGTATAGCCTCCATATAGCGGTACCACACGATTTCAGTCACTTTAAAGTTGTTATCTACATTTTCGGCCTAAATTGGCTGTAATTTGGTTATGAGGTTCTCAGTTGTCAACAAATTTAATTACAAAAAAAGTTAAACATAAAAAATAATTAAAAAAATATTAAGTTACAATGTTTTATTTATAAATGAACTGAAAAATAGGAAATATTTTTTCATGATGGAATCTCTCAAATAAAACGCTTGCATTTAAATTAAAAATGTTGACAATATTAAACGGCAAGCGTTTGAGAGAGTCCATTATGAAAAATTATTTTCTAGTTTTCAGTGCATTTATAAATAAAACACTGTAACTTAATTTTTTTAAATTATTTTTTATTGATATTAATTTTAATTAATTTCTCGTTGGAGTAGACCTTAATGACCGATGATTTTTGCAAGTGGAAAAGGAAACCCGAAGATTCGAACCCACACAACCACCACTATGTCACATCCCAGCTAACCAAATGTCGGATGTCCGAAACGTCTGAACAATTTCGGATGCAAAATCGATCAGATTTCGTTCCGATTTTTCGGAGGGGAAATAGTTCAGATTTTGTACCGATTTCGTTCCGATATCAGATCGAATGTCGGAATTAGATTTCCCTTGCGAATTTCCCAAGGATTTTCTTCAGATTTCGTTCCTAAATCGGGCCGATATCGATCCGTTTTAGCTCCGACATTTCGTTCCGAAATTATGTCAACAACTTCATACAACTTTCGTTAAGATATCGTAACGTTTGGAATACCACAAAAGCACTTAAATCCCTGAAGTTCTCAACAAAAACACGAAGACAAATAAAAAATCGTTAAGTTCTGGGGGACCGACATTTTTATACAATCCACCATAAAGTATTCAGATCTAATATGAAATAATTAATTTCCAATCCAGTCCACAATTTAAGGCAAAGAAGTTTTGCGACCCCTGGGAATCTCAATTGTCAAACAGTTCGGGCAAAAATTGTAGGTAAAATTCTCAAACAAATTGGAAGGTACTTTTAAATGGGGCTATACCAAAACATGGAGCTATATTGACCATTTTTTTTGGAAAAGTTTCATCACTGCAAGGAACCTCAAAAAATACCAATACCGGGAGCTATACAGAAACATGGTTGACAATTTTAATGGAGAACTTTTGCAACCACTGGAAACCTCAAATTTTAAATTACAGCTAGCTAAAACTCAAAATACCGAAAATCGGAAGGTATCATTATACGGAATGACAAATTTGATATTCCCTCCATCTTATGGTGGAGGTAATAATGACTAATGAACACGTTTATATATATTACAGGCATAGTACTTCATAAGCTCCAAATAAATCCCACGACACACAGTGGTTCAGAAATCGATTTTCCTGGCCAAACCCCCATTTTTGTTGTCACCGATTGTTAATTTCTATTTGGGATTCGATAATAAGCATATGGAAACTAACGAAAGTAAACAATTAGATCAAAATATTGGAAGGTGAGGGCGTGGCGTGCTCCTAAAGACGACAATTTTTTTAATTCTGGAAAAAACTTAATTTTTGCCCATTTCTGGAGAAAGAAATATATATTTCTCGAAACGTTTAACAGATATTCTGCTCATTGTTTTTTGTTAGGTAGCACAGAGGGGAAATGTGTGTTAAAAGTTGATCAAAAGCCCTAGAAAGCTCATTTACAGTCGGATTGATGTAAAATTTTGCACAAAGCATATCTTCTGTACAAGGATTAATCCTATAGAAAATAATGAAAATCAGTCCAGATTTGGATGCAGCTTCCATATATATTCGCATCTGATATGAGATAAAAATTCACCAAAATCACTGAAATTTGACACATGCAACCTGAACTAGCCTAAAAAAACATTGAGCCAATTTTCAAACAAATCGGTACAGATGTATATATAGTCCCATATACATATATTTCATTCCAAATTTTATTTTTTGAAACTTACTTAAATTAAATTTTTCTCAATTCACATGAGAAAAGCCGCGAATGTTTCTGAATAATGCAAACATATTTGATAGGTGTTGCTTTAGTCAGATAAATAAGAGCCCCGGTTATAAGGCGGAACAACATTTAGTGTGAGTAAACCTTGCAATTCCATAAAAAAATATTTCCTATTTTAGATAAGAAAAATTAGATTTTTTCGGAATGGCGCAAATATGCGCAATTTTTTATGATTGAATCTGATATTTGAAAATCAAGCGCATAAAACATTAGAAGAAACTATGGTCGGGAAACGACGGGGAAATAGACTTTTTCACTATTGAAATTGTAGTAATCTTAAAAATTATCATAAAAAATGTTCATAAAGAGGATATGTATCACCATTATTAAAGAGCAAAGATGTAAAATCAATCTGAAAATTATAAATGCTAATCTTGTTCGGAGACTGTACAAAAACAATAAATCTTGTCAAATTTAAATTTTCGCGAAAATAATGTCATTTTAATGTTCACATAATTGCTTAGTTTTCGAAAATTTACTTTTTGTTTTCAGTATGGCTGAGTTCAATCGACTGCTGCATTGGATTGGTTAATCTTACAAAGTCGTGGATGGTTATAGCAAATGTAGAAAAGAGTCTGTTTGCCGTTTATCAAAATTTTTTCATAAAAAACGATTTTCATATTTTGAGTTTTGAGCAACTTTAGGCCTACGTTTCCCCTCTGTGGGTAGGTGGGATTGCTTTCTTAAAGAAACGTTTCAATAAATTGCCGTAACGTTTACACCGATTTTCGGTATTTTTAAGTTTTTAGCCTCATTATCTCACCGAATTGGCTGCAATTTGGCATTTATTCTTCGTTGAGTGTATATAACAATCCACCTTAAATTTGCCAGTATAGGTCCACGTCTTCATATAGCCTCCATAGAACGGTACATCCCGATTTTCTGTATTTTAAAGTTTATAGCATCAATATCCCACCGAAATTTCTAAAATGTGGTATTTAGACTTCGTTAGGGGTACAAAACATTCCACCCAACATTTGTCGGTATAAGTCCACGTCTTCATATAGCTCCCGTAGAACCGTACCTTCCAATTTTTGGAATTTTGAAGGTTGCGGCCTCCATATCCCATCAAAAATAGCTGAAATTGGGTACTTAGTCTCCGCTGTGGGTATAAAACTGTCCACCTGAAATTTGTCAGTATAGGTCCACATTCTCATATAATCCCCATAGAATGGTACCTCCCGATTTTCGGTATTTTGAACGATTTAGCCTCATTATAACACCGAAATGGCTGAAATTTGATATTTTATCTTCGTAGGGGCAAAAAAACTTTCCACCTGAAATTTGTCGGTATAGGTCCACGTCTTCTTATACTCCCACATAACGGTACCTTCCGTTAGATAAGTAGGATTGCAGCCTTTAAGAGTCGTTTCAATAAATTACCGTAGCATTTACACGAAGTGAGCTATTTTATTTTTCATCAGATACTAAATTTAAGTGAAATTCCAAGTTTAGTGGACTAGAACTGTTAGGGAACAGCTTGGAACAATATTCCGTTTTCACAGAATGATGGAAATTACATGGGTAAAAATGTGTGTTTTTCCATGCAGTTTCCAATATAAGTTAAAGTTTTTTCACACAAATGTACATTTTTTTAATATATGAAGTTTTATAAAAGTTATAAGAGCTTTATGAAAACTCATGGAGTATTTTTTTAATATTGGAAAAAAATTAAATTTTTAAATTGTTGTTTATTCCTTATAGTATTAAAAACTGGACTCCACAACATACACTTAATACAATAATTAAATAAATAAATAAAATCACAGTTAAACTTAAGCCACTTTTATCACAGAACCGTTCCTACATTATCGAGTGCGATAATGTAGGAACGGTTCTGTGTTAATTATTTATTAATTATTGTATTAAGTGTATGTTGTGGAGTCCAGTTTTTAATACTATAAGGAATAAATAACGATGAAGAAATAAGAAAAAATTTCAAATAAAAGACGCTCTTGATAAAGTTGGAAAAAAGCCAACGAAACGTCGAGCAAAAATGAAATAAAATTCTTTTTATTATCATTTAAAACTACAACTGACCAAAAAGCCCAGTAACCAACAATTTAAAAATAACAAACACATTGTTCAAAAACAAAGAAGAAAAAATTAAATTGTTTGTAAAAAAAATTTTGAGAAAAAATTGTAAAAAAAATTTTTCCAAGAATTTTTTTTTAATTTTTTGTATTTTTATGGTTTGTTTATTAGGGTTTGAACTTTTTTAAATAGAAAGAACATTTGAAAACTCAAAAACACTTATATTTTGATGCAAAATATGAAAAAAATCAAATTTTAAACATTGACCTTGAATTCTTCTGCAATCACTAGCGGCCGAATTTAGCGGCTTTTACCCTCTGTTTATGTATGCCGACCGAAAGGTTTCTTGCGCTTCCGAAGTGGAAAAAATTCATTTTCTGTTCATGTAAACACCTTCGAAAAGAAAACCTATGCGACCGACAAGCCATACGAAATAACACGTAAACGTACACTTTTCTATGTAAATTTGGATTTATGTATTTCGAAAGGACTGTCTTTTATAGAAAGAAAATGTCGAAATCACTCACTTGCTTTGTAGCTGTCGAGTAGAGCGTAAACTCGCGAATAACACCAAAAATGTTAAAAGAAATGTATGCAACACATTCTTGAAACAAAATAAAAATAAAAAATAGGCACGTTTTAAAGGCGGTTTTATTCATTATTTTATAGAAATCGATCACATAAAATAATTCAAAATACCGACACATTTCATTTTCCCAAACAAATTAACAGCGTGTTTTTGTAAAAATGCTTGCCTGTCACACGAACCGTTCGTACTAAAACGTATATGTTCAATATTTGGTTCTTCTAAAATTTTACGAACCATTCGTTTTTATCTAAAAGCTTTCGTCTATTTCATAAAAGCTTTTATATTTCAGGGTTTCCATGATACTTATTTTGTGAATTTTTCATAGGCATCTGCACGTAAAATGTGTTACTTGATGGCAACCCCGATAAACTGATGACAAACAAAAAATAAGAAAAAATGTAAACAAATTTGTCCAAAAATAATTGTGATAATATAAAGAAACGGATGTACATATACGCGTCTGCTTCTATGGAAATAAATAAAATTACATTGCCTTCCAGTTTTCGTGTGTTTTGTGTCATTTATTACTCTTTTCCATTCGTTTATTTTTGACATATTCGTTCGTCTGATTTTGTTACGAAAACCAAAAAAATACGAAAATAAAAAGCTTTAATTTGTTTGTCACACGAATACAAACGTCAACCGCTATGAAAACCAAATTGTGTCTTCGTTCATGAAATCGACGAACGAATGGGCAAAAACTTTTTACAAAAACACGCTGTAAATCACACATATTCCAATGTTTGTATGTATATCTATATGGATTTTGTTTTTATTTCTCATTTGGCTCTCATTTATGGAACATAGTTGTGCAAATGTGCATAGGCTACGTAACAGCAGTCGCACGATAGTTTTTAGACGGAAGTGGGTGACTGCTTTCCTTTCGTGCGAAATACATAAGCAGGCGGTTAATGTGTGGGGAAGTTGAAAATGTTATCTTTTGAAAATATCTCTATCCGTTCAGAAGTTACAGAGTTTTGACCAGGAAAAAAAGATTACGAACCACTGTGCGATGTAAAGTAGGTTGTCGTAGGTGATCAAACAATGAAGATATGACAATGGTCACAAATAAAACCAACTTTTCATTGTTCCGATTTTAATTATAATGACGAATATCACAGCTTTGGTTGGGGTGGGCAAATAAAGGAGATATCGCAATAGTTGGTACTACATCCAATTTTTCCATATATATTTTTTATACCCTCCACCATAGTATGGAGGGTATATTAAGTTTGTTTTTCCGTTTGTAACGCATTGAAATACTCATTTGCGAACCTATAAAGTATATATATTCTTGATCAGGGTAAAATTCTGAGTCGATCTGTGCATGTCCGTCCGTCCGTCCGTCTGTGGTAATCACTCTAGCATCCACAAAAATGGAGATAGGACGCTGAAATTTTGGGAAGATGCGTCTTTTGTTTGCAGGCAGGTCAAGTTCGATTATGGGCTATATCGCACGTTTTTAGCTACATTTTAAGACCGATGTAGCTATAATTTGACATTTAGGGTTCTTAAGTGTCAATAAGCTTATATAACAAAAGTTGTGGACATATGTCCACGTTTTGGTATAGCTCCCATATAACGGTACCCCCGATTTACGGTATTTTGAAATTTTTAGCTACATTTTCAGACCGATGTAGCTATAATTTGACATTTAGGGTTCTTAAGTGTCAATAAACTTATATAACAAAAGTTGTGGACGTAGTTCCAGGCACGTTTTTAGCTACATTTTCAGACCGATTTAGCTATAATTTGACATTTAGGGTTCTTAAGTGTCAATAAACTTATATAACAAAAGTTGTGGACATAGTTCCACGTTTTGGTATAGCCCCCATATAACGGTACCCCCGATTTAAGGTATTTTGACGTTTTTAGCTACATTTTCAGACCGATTTAGCTATAATTTGACATTTAGGGTTCTTCAGTGTCAATAAACTTATATAACAAAACCTGTGGACATAGGTCCACGTTTTGGTATAGCCCCCATATAACGGTACCCCCGATTTACGGTATTTTGACGTTTTTAGCAACATTTTCAAACCGATTTAGCTATAATTTGACATTTAGGGTTCTTAAGTGCCGATCAACTTATATAAGAAAAATTGTGGACATAGGTCCACGTTTTGGTATAGCCCCCATATAACGGTACCCCCGATTTACGGTATTTTGACGTTTTTAGCAACATTTTCAAACCGATTTAGCTATAATTTGACATTTAGGGTTCTTAAGTGCCGATCAACTTATATAAGAAAAATTGTGGACATAGGTCCACGTTTTGGTATAGCCCCCATATAACGGTATCCCCGATTTACGGTATTTTGACGTTTTTAGCTACATTTTCAGACCGAGTTAGCTATAATTTAACATTTAGGATTCTTAAGTGTCAATAAACTTATATAAGAAAAGTTGTGGAAATAGGTCCACGTTTTGGTATAGCTCCCATATAACGGTACCCCCAATTAACGGTATTTTGACGTTTTTAGCTACATTTTCAGACCGATTTAGCTATAATTTGACATTTAGGGTTCTTAAGTGCCGATCAACTTATATAAGAAAACTTGTGGACATAGGTCCACGTTTTGGTATAGCCCCCATATAACGGTACCCCCGATTTACGGTATTTTGACGTTTTTAGCTACATTTTCTGACCGATGTAGCTATAATTTGACATTTAGGATTCTTAAGTGTCAATAAACTTATATAAGAAAAGTTGTGGAAATAGTCCGCGTTTTGGTATAGCCCCCATATAACGGTACCCCCCGATTTACGGTATTTTGAAGTTTTTAGATACATTTTCAGACCGATGTGGCTATAATTTGACATTTAGGGTTCTTAAATGTCCATAAACTTATATTACAAAACTTGTGGACATAGGTCCACGTTTTGGTATAGGCCCATATAACGGTGCCCCTCGATTTACGGTATTTTGACGTTTTTAGCTACATTTTCAGACCGATTTAGCTATAAAATGACATTTAGGGTTCTTAAATGTCCATAAACTTATATAACAAAACTTGTGGACATAGGTCCACGTTTTGATATAGCCCCATATAACGGTACCCCCGATTTACGGCATTTTGACGTGTTTAGCTACATTTTCAGACCGATTTAGCTATAAATTGACATTTAGGGTGCTTAAATGTCAATAAATTTATATAACTAGTGGACAGAGGTCCATGTTTTGGAATAGCCCTCATATAACGTTACCGCCCGATTTCAGGTATTTTGACGTTTTAAGTCACATTTCTAGACCGAATTAGCTATAATTTGATATTTAGTGTTCTTAGTGACCAAAAAACTTATATTCGGAAAAACTTATACCCGATTTTCGGTATTTTGAGATTTTACCTACAAGTTTTAACCGAATTATCTGTAATTTTAACTGTTTATGTGAGCGGGAAACGCTGCATTAGCAGCACCTAAATATATCAATGGGTTCCACTCACATAAACGTCACTCTCTCCCGAGAGCTATGAACAACGAATTCGCCGTATCATACGTTGTTGTTCTCTTTTTGTTTTCCTTTTTTTGATGCTCGAACTTTCGTTCGCTTTTGTGTTTTGACTATCAACTAGAAAAGTAAAACTCCACGAGACAGTGCGAAAGGAAAAAAAAGATAGAACTGTGAATTTAACTAAAACGAAATTAGTTGTCTGAATTGTCATTAAATTTTTAAGTTATTAAAAATCGGTCTAAAACCTCGTAATAAGCAGAATTGTCATTAAATTGTTTTAGAAGTGAAATCATAATAAAACTCTTGTAATAGAAAACCCAAACAAAACCCAAGACTTTTTAGTGCTGTGTGAGAATTGAGATTTTCCCCAAGGGAAGAAAGGCGTGTGAATCGTTGGTGCCCTGAAACAGACGTGCGTCACAAGCAGCCGCAGGCTCGAATTGGTTCCATCCTAGAGGCAGCAACCAGGTAAAGGTTGGGTTGGTCAGGGATCGTCGTCCGTCGTGACCATCCCTTAGTGAGTTGTTTAGGCAGAACAACATCTGGTCCTTCTTGAACCGGCAAAACAGTAACAGCCAGAGAAATAGAGGAGTAGTGCACAAAGTAAGTACACGAAATTCCATCATCATTATATTTGCTCGACAACGTATTGGCCCTCGGTCGCAAATATTTTTTGGAAGTTGCCGTTACGTATTCTTTGCAAAATATTTGCAAGGTTTTTGACTCTTATGTACCGTTAAAAATTATTCTTGTCCATTGCTCTTGCCTTGCCCTTTGGGTTATCGTCTAGTACATACCAACATATGTATTTTGTTTGCCTGCCTTTCCCC
This sequence comes from Musca autumnalis, assembly GCF_047663935.1. Taxonomy (NCBI): domain Eukaryota; kingdom Metazoa; phylum Arthropoda; class Insecta; order Diptera; family Muscidae; genus Musca; species Musca autumnalis. Next base: position 20,631 of record NW_027411646.1, on the reverse strand, counting down.
TTACACTTGGCAAATTGTCTTATTTAGAGGTAGTTTACACTATCTATCAATGTCATATGACACGAAATAAAAACATTCCATATTTACTCACGGAGGCAATGTGGAGACGTAGTTTTTTTACATTTTTGCTGGTTTGGACGCACAGAGTAAATGGCGTAAGGAAAATCTCCAATATTACACATAGTAGCGAATATATAACGATGCAAAATTTCATGTCATATGACATTTACATATAGTGTAAACTACCCCTTACCCAAACACACAAGTGGTTGTTAGGTCGCTGCTTGTGCGCCATCCGCGCTGCTTCGATGCAGTTGGTCTGCAGTTGCGCTGTCTCCCGGTTGTCTCTTTCGATGCTAGCAACCATTTTTTGCGTTTGGGTACTCTTGCACTAAGAGATTGATCTGGCTCTCGTTTATGTGTGTGGAGTGTGTATACCAGTGTTCGAAAATAAACACTATAATATCGTACCGTACCGTTCTGTACCGTACCAAGGTGGATAGGTACACTAAGATAGTGTACCGCTCCGGAGCACAAACACTAAAAAATATTTTAGTGATACTGTACCGGAACACAACGATAATCGTAGTGTACCACATGCCGGAGCACTAAAAATCGTAGTGCTCCGACTGCGGAGCACTAAAAATCGTAGTGTTCCGACTGCGGAGCACTAAAAATTTTAGTGTTCCGACTGCCGGAGCACTAAAAATCGTAGTGCTCCGACTGCGGAGGACTAAAAATTTTAGTGTTCCGACTGCCGGATCACTAAAAATCATAGTGCACCACGTGTTGGAACACTAAAAAATAATAAAGGTATTATGTTTTCTTAGGAAAATTAAATATTTGGTTAAATTTGATCAAATAAAATTTAAGATAAACTGTTACATCCATGTATGTTTAAATTAGTTAAACACATTGCGAAATATGGTCAAAATTATGAAAAAACAATATTTAGTTTTTGTGGAATGAAGCAGAAAGATCGTTGTGCCGGAGCACTAAAATCGTTTTGTACCACGTTTTGAAACTATAAAGTAATGAACCATACATTAATTTATTATGATTTCTGAGGAAATTAAATATTATATATATATATATTTTTAATAAATAAAAATTAAAAGAAAATGTGAAAAACATCTGATTTGGTTTTTGGACAATGGAGCACTAAAAATCGCAGTGTTCCGACTGCCGGATCACTAAAAATCGTAGTGTTCCGACTGTCGGATCACTAAAAATTGTAGTGTTCCGACCGCCGGATCCCTAAAAATCGAAACAATGGATCAATAAAAATTGTAGTGTTCGGTTGTGGAGCACTAAAAATCGTAGCGTACCACGAGCCAAAACGCTAAAAATAACGTTAAGGTAATCGTCTGTTTATTATAATTTATGAGGGAAATTAAATATTTTATGTTTTTAGGATAAATAAATACATATTAATAAATAAAAATTAGAAGTAAATGTGTAAAATATCTGATTTGAATTTTGGACAATGGAGCACTAAAAATCGTAGTGTTCCGACTGCCGGATCACTAAAAATCGTAGGGTTCCGACTGCCGGATCACTAAAAATTGTAGTGTTCCGACCGCCGGATCTCTAAAAATCGAAACAATGGATCAATAAAAATTGTAGTGTTCGGTTGTGGAGCACTAAAAATCGTAGTGTTCCTACTGCAGGATCACTAAAAATCGTAGTGTTCCTACTGCCGGATCACTAAAAATCGTAGCGTTCCGACTGCCGGATAACTAAAAATCGTAGTGTACCACGTGCAATACAATAAGGTAATGTACCACACATGAGTTTTTTATGATTCGTGAGGAAAATTTAATATTTTATGTTTTTTTTTAATAAATACAAATTAAGAAATAAAAATAAGTAGGAAATGTGAAAAACGTCTGACTGGTTTTTGGACAATGGAGCAGTAAAAATGCTACTGTTCGACGTTTATGTAATCATCTGTTTATTATGATTTATGAGGAAAATTAAATATTTGATGGCTTTTGGGTCAAGTAAAAATTAATAAATACAAATTAAGATGAGCATGTTATATCCATGTACTTAAAATTAGTTTGAGAATGTTAGTAGAAAATATGACAAGATGTATGCGGTACAAATTTTTATAAACCACAAACATCCCATACGGGAGACTTCTCTCATATTAACGAGTGCACCCCGATTCATATTAGCTCAATGATATGGGACCTACTGTTTATCGCCGAGTCCGAACGGCGTGTCTTAAGACACCACTTTGTAGAAAAGTTTTACATGGCTGAAGAAAGATGTACATATTCGTATAAAAATTGTCTTCTTGATCTTCATGAATTACTTAATCTTTTTAATGTGAACAAAAGAAATAGCAAACAGAAAATATTGATAACAACACAATGTTTGCGGAAATTGTACCTGTAACTTTTTGTATCAAAAACAAAATTCCTCAATGAATGCAGTTGAAGAAAGTATGTGGATTTTCCCAAGTAGACTTGTACGTTTGAAGTCACTTATTATTTTAGGGAAATTGTGCCTGTTGATATTTGTACAACAAACAAAATCACTCAATGAGAATGTGCTGATTTTCCGCAAGTAGGATTGTACATTTAAAGTCAACTTTATGATTTCGGGATAAATATAACCACACACTTATTATTTTGGGGAAATTGCACCTGTTGCCATTTGTACAAGAAACAATATTCATCAATTAACTACGCGGATTTTCCGCCATTAGGGAAATTGTACTTGTTGGTTTTTGTACATCAAAAAGTATTCCTCAATGAATGCAGTTTTACGCGGATTTTCCGCATTGCCAATCAACGTACAGGTACATATAACACTGAGTACAGGTAGTCTTATTGGAATTTGGATAAACCCGTAAACGTTTAGGTATCTGTTAAACAGTTTGTTTTTAACAGTGAATCGTGGATCTTCTTCAGTTCCTATCAAACATCGAGTGAATAAATACCAAAATGCCAAGGCCAAAAAACAGTATTCTTTTTGACATGTTTAATACAAACGAATCAAACGAAATAGTGTGTAATATTCAAAGTTGTAGCAATAAAATTTTAAGTGTACATACCGGAAATTTGGAAAGACATCTAAAAAGATCGCACCCTGATCTATATGCAAACTATATCGAACAAAAGCGTGCAAAAACTACGCAAAATAGTGCCCAAACAATGTTACTACGTACAAGTGCGAATCCAAAAAACATCGAACTGGCAATAGTGGAACTATTCACCAAACATGGACGTCCTTTGCACATGGCAGAAGATAGAGCCTTTAAAATTCTTATGGAACCAGTTCTAAGTTTGCTTGGGGTAACCGTCAACGAACACAACATAATGGAAAGAATAATAGCCTTTTCCAAAAATATTAAAACGGAAATATGTGATGATTTGAAGGGGATATTACTCTCTCTAAAGATTGATGTGGCAACCAGATTGGATTTCAGCGTGCTCGGTATCAATGTACAATACATCAAAGATGGGGAAATCGTTATTAAAACGTTGGCAGTAAAAGAGCTTAAGTCCAGGCATACAGCTGAATACCTTAAATCGATTATATTGGAAGTTCTAAAAGAATATGGAGTTGATACCCGCAACATTTTGAGTATAACAACCGACAACGGATCAAACATGATAAAAACTGTTAATAACTTGAACTCCGATTTACAACTGATGATGAATGAGGAAGTTCTGGATGACGAAGATGATGATGATGTGGATTGCCAAGCAGCTATTAATAATATTGAGTCCATTGACTTTAATACATCTTCTTACCAAATAATTAACATTCGTTGTGGTGCCCATACGCTACAACTATGCGTCAATGATGTGTTAAAGCAACAGGCAATAAAAGAAAAAATAGAAAACCTAAGAGACGTCGTCAAAAAACTTCGAACTAAAAAGTTTCTAAATATTCTTAAAAATGAACTTCACAAAAAACCTATAATCGACTGTGCAACAAGATGGAATTCGACATACAATATGATTGAACGCTTATTGGAAATGAGAGAGATTGTAACTACATTAAGCGCGAATAATATGGAATTATTCCTCTGTTCTGATGACTGGTCCTTCGCCAATGAATTTGTTGGAATATTTAAACCTATTTATACAGCTACAATGAAGCTGCAAACTGAACAACTGTGTTATAGCGAGTTATGTATTATTATAATGGATATAACATTCCAAATTGACGCTTTGCCAAACTCGGAAATGAAAACTCTACTAAAAGGGTCCTTGAAAACACGAACCGCTAAGCTATTTGATAACGAGCTCTTCAATGCAGCCGTGTTTTTGGATCCACGTGTTAAAGTCTGCATAACAAGTGAACAGAAGCAAAGAGCGAAAAAGTTCATAGTGTCGTTATATAAACGCATGAACTCAATAGAAGGTACGTTTGCTAAATGAATGCCAAACAATAACATTTTACTGTAATCACATTTTATATTTCAGAATCCCCCGCAGATAACACAGTCTACACAATACTAAATGATATGCCGTCAACAAGCAGGGCCAGTACAGCGAAATCTTTTTCCGAATATCTGCAGATTTTAGATCCTACTACATATACGCCGCATTCTTCAAATCTCGCAAATCTTGAACCCGAATTCTCCATTTACGAGCAACAGTCTAGATTACCACTGAACGGAAATGTTATAGAATATTGGGATTCTCAGAAAAACAATATTAGTGGTATTGCTAAAATTGTACTGGCAATACCATCAACCCAAGTAAGTGTGGAACGGTTGTTTTCAGTTATGAAATACATTCTGTCCGATCAGCGTAATCGATTATCAGCGTTAAATCTTGAGCATATACTAATGGTAAAAGTTAACGGTATTTTTAATTACCAGTTCAGTAACGACTAAGTTATCTGTTGAGGTAGTATTATGTTTATTTATAATATAATTTTTATGTTAAACTTTTAATGTTTATATGTATTTATGTATTTATTAATTTGAATTAAATATAAATAAATAAAATTTATTAAAATCTGTTATACATTTGGGACACAATTATAGGAACATGAGTATAATATACCAAAAATCAAAACGCACTTCCAATTTTTCTAAACCAAAACCAAAAATATTTAACTTGAAGATATTATGTGCCCCAGAGGATTTTTATTTAAATTTTTAGATGAAATATTTATATATTTTAGATATTTTTATTGGTACCACAAAGTAGCAGGCAACTTTACTATGTTTTATATAAAAACCCGACATAATTATGTTCATTTTTGTATTCATAACAAGATAGTGTTATTATGAAAACAAAAATGAACATTATTATGCCACTAAATTTTGGACACATTTACATGTAAAATGCCTATCAAAAATCTAACATTTCCACACAGATCATAAGAACCATATGTGTGGTTCATTAGCTTTACGATATTTGTTAAGTGTTGCGGCTCGTGGAACACTACGATTTTTATTGCTCCGCAGCCGAACACTACGATTTTTATTGATCCTTTGTTTCGATTTTTAGAGATCCGGCAGTCGGAACACTAACATTTTTAGTGCTCCGCAGCCGAACACTACGATTTTTATTGATCCATTGCTTCTATTTTTAGAGATCCGGCAGTCGGAACACTACTATTTTTAGTGCTCCGCAGTCGAACACTACGATTTTTATTGATCCATTGTTTCGATTTTTAGAGATCCGGCAGTCGGAACACTACGATTTTTAGTGATCTGGCAGTCGGAACACTACGATTTTTAGTGCTCCGCAGCCGAACACTACGATTTTTATTGAATCCATTCTCCAAAAATCAAATCAGACGTTTTTCACGTGTTCTATTATAGTTTATTTCTTAATTTGTATTTATTAAAAAAAATTATAAAATATTTAATTTTCCTCACCAATCATAATAAACTCCTTTGTGGTATTTTCTATGTATCCACAGTCAGAACACTACAATTTTTAGTGCGCCATTGTACAGGAACCGAATTAAAGTTTGTCATATTTTCTACTTAAGTTCCCAACGTTATTAATTAATATGTATACATACATGGATATAACAGGTGTATCTGTGTTTTTATGTCTTAATTTGTACTTATCTCAAAAATTATAAATATTTAATTTTCCTCCCAAATCATAATAAACTCGTGTGTGTTACATTATCATTACGTTATTTTTTAGTGTTCCGACATGTGGTACACTACGATTTTTTAGTGCTCCGACTGCGGAACACTACGATTTTTAGTGTTCCGACTGCGGAGCACTACGATTTTTAGTGTTCCGACTGCGGAGCACTACGATTTTTAGTGCTCCGACTGCGGAGCACTACGATTTTTAGTGTTCCGACTGCGGTACCCAACGTTTTTAGTGTACCAAAATGTGGTACACTACGTTTTTCGTTGTGCTCCGGAACAGTATCACTAAAATATTTTTTAGTGTTTGTGTTCCGGAACACTAACGCTAAAAATATTTTAGTGATACTGTTCTCGGAGCGGTACACTATGTTAGTGTACTGTTTATTTTCGAACTCTGGTGTATACCAACCCTTATTGAGTCATATGCCTGAATGTGGTATTTGTTTTGTTGTTGGATTTGTGGTGCTTAATATTAATAAATAAGAGAGGAGAAAACAAAAACAAATGCAGAAAATTTAAGATATTGATCATATGTTTGAGGCAATACCAATTCAAAAAAAAAAAAAAAAAAACAACAGAAAAGAAAGCACCTAATATTTTAAATAGACGTTTGGCTCGTTGATAGACGGGAATATAGCTCGCTGCTTAAAATATTTGTTTTGGGATAGAAAATAAAAAAGAATAAATAAAACAAAACCGATTGGCTCTTGGGGCAGGTTATGATTACAATATTTGGATACTAATGATATGAGAGTTTTCTTGTGTTTTTTTGGCGACAGTGGCACAGAAATTTGCACTCATAAAGAACTTGTTAAAGAACAAAATATAATTTGTGTTTATATGGGAGCGGTCAATCAGATCAAATACAACATATATGAACACAAACAAATTTACTCGTTGCTGAAAAGGGCATAAATTGAACAGTGCGTTGGAGGACAGATTGTGTGGCCTCTTATGGTAAACGTGTTAACTTGCTCAAAGCAGTTGTGTGTGCATTGGCAAGCTAATGAGGATTTGTTGATATTTCAAATTAGACATTTGGTTTTAGCACAGTGTGCCGATTTGAGTGATGCACATTGATATGAAGATTACAATAAAACACATTGGGGAATTGGTAGATTGTGGCAACTGAGAATTTGTTGATGAGTTGTTCAAAGGCCTGAAGTGTCGGAGTTTGGACAACAGCTTTCCCGTGGGAAATGTTGTTTTAACAGATATCTGGTGGGTTGATGTAAAGACAGTTATTCTCGTGGAGACCTTGTTAAAAAATAAGATAAAATTGTTGGGCGCTTTCTCATGGAGAATATGTTAGCAAATATTTGTTTTGTTTACAACAATTTTTTGTAGGAGAACCTGTTTTGAAAATTTCTCAAACCATTTGTGGATGAGAACAGTTTCTCGTGGAGAAACGTTTGAATAATAGTCATTGAATGAAAACACAGCCTTCTCGTGGAGAAGTTATTTTTGGAAATATTTATTGGCAAATGATAAATTATTGGTGCTTGCTGTGCAACTTTCTCGGGGAGTTTTCTTGGCCAATGTTTTGATTGTCAACGTTTGGGTGATTACTTTCTCGAGGATAAATTTCTGAAGTGTGGTCGATTGAGTTCCAACTTTCTCGAGGAGAAGTGTGGAGCTTTTTCTTTTGTGAAGAACTTTTATTATCATCGAAATTGGTTAATATCTTTCTCGTGACGAAGCTGAGGTCTACCATTGTCTCGTGGAGACTTCTTTGTGTGGTCTAAAATTAATCCAATACCCCCTTTAATTTTGAAGTGAGGGTTTATGGTACTTGCACATATTGACTGAAAGTTTGAATTGGTGGTGGATAGCTGTATAGTCGGTTTCGTACAGTGGGTGCGGAATACAGAAAGGGCTAGAAAATAAAATTAAAATATTTTGATGTGATTGCGTATTGTGGATACGAAATACCGATTGAGCCCAGGGGCTAAAAGCTTTCTCGTGGGGAAAGTAAAATTATTTGGAGCATTTGGCTGTGCACAGTGGTGTGGAAACAGCAAATATCAGAATTGTTGATGACTATTAACTTTTCCAGGAATTTTGCGAATTTTTCTTACTCATTAAAGGACTGATGAATATTAGCTTTCTCGTGAATTTTGCGGATTTTTCTTACTCATTAAATGCCTGGTGATTATTAGCTTCCTCGTGAATTTTGCGAATTTTTTCTTACTCATTACATTGTGTATATTGTTAACTTTCTCGTGAGGGTTTCCTCTTGCTCCTTTACATTTTTAAATCCATTAACTTTCTCTTGAAGTTTTTCTTGCGGATGGGCGTAAGCTCCCACTAAGTGCTGATATAAATAACTTCCTCTTAGTATTTGGTGGTAAATTTTGTCTGTCTCCTTTACATAGAGGAACTTGCTCGTAAAGATTTACGTTTTGTCTTGAGATTTTATAATCGAGTGCGGGTTGGTCCGTAAAGTGTCGATATATTTCGCTTCGAGCATTTCCCTAAAAAACATGTCGACTTTCGAAGATTTTCTTGTCCAATGTGATGAAATTGTTTCATTCTTGGAGCGTGTAGAGGGGACGGATGCTTCCGCATACAACGAATCAGCGATTGAGGCTGAAAAGGCAGAGATTCTGAGTTCATGGGCGGACTGGAAAGAGAGCTACAAGAAATGTTTAGCGGATCCAGAGTGTAGTAAGAAAAATAAAGAGGTTATGAAAACGAAAAAGAATGTGGCCCATGGGGCCTATATTAAAATTGTGAGCTTGCTCGGGGAATGGAAAGAGAAAGTTAAGAGTGTTCCGTCGTCCTCTATTCAGAAACCCTCTTCCTCGGTCGCGGTACCCCCCTGCGATACCGAAATGTTTTATGGGGATTATGTCTCGTGGCCTAGCTTTCGTGATTTATTCACGGCTATTTACATGACAAATAAGAAGCTCAGTCCTGTAGAGAAGCTATACCACCTTTTTCAGAAAACAGGTGGTGAGGCGAGAGAAATAAATCGCCATATTCCCTTAACGGCAGAAGGTTTACCGGTTGCATGGGACAACCTGAAAAACCAATACGAAAATAAGAGGATTCTGATTAACTCTCAATTGAGAATTTTGTTTAATTTGGCCCATTGTGGGCAAGAGTCACCCAGCGGTCTCAAAAAGTTGCAGCGTGATATCACGAACTGCATTTCTGTCCTAGAGTCATTAAAGATAGACGTTAAATCGTGGGATCCGGTTTTTGTTTACCAATGTTCCACAAAGATGCCGAAACTAACTTTGTCTCTTTGGGAACAGTCCTTGAGTAACAAGACTGAAATGCCTCATTGGGATGATTTAAATAAGTTTTTAACGGAAAGATATCAGGCCCTAGAAAGTGTGTCGGACATTACTGGACCCAGTACTGCGCAGTCGAATCAAAACTCTCGCGCCAAGTTTACTCAGTTTGACAAATCAAAGCAGTTTAAGGTCCATCATACCAAGGTCAATGAAGATAAATGCAAATTGTGCAAAGGGGCTCATGTGATAAAATCTTGTCCGAAGTTTCTCAGCATGGAGTTTAGGAGCAGGCTCAATGTGATTAGAAGAGAGAATCGGTGCATAAATTGTTTGGCTCTTGGTCATAGAGCGACTGATTGTAGGTCGCAGGGTTGTCCTAAATGCTCATTGAAACATCATGTGCTTCTCCATAAAAATAAAGTTCCTCAAAATGATTCTAGGGGTTCGAAAAATGCTTCCTCGTGTAATCCACCCTCATCTACGAATATAAATGTTGCGTCGGATGGTCCGTCGACTTCTGCTAATGCTCGGGCATTTCATACTACGGTGACAAATAGGACAATGCTTGCCACCGCTTGGGTGAATATTGTAAAAGATGGAGTTTCTTATAGGGTCCGTGCCTTGATAGACCCTTGCTCGGACGATACGTTCATTGCCTCGAGGGTCCAAAAACAATTAAGGTTACCAACAAGTTCTGTCTCGGCGGATATTTCTGGTTTGGGTGGAGAACATTTAACGAAATGTTCTAAAGTGGCTACAATAACAGTTGGTTCGATCAAAAATACCTCTTTCTCAATGGACTTGGAGGCTTTTGTGGTCCCGGAAATTACGGGGGATATTCCTACGCAGCCTTTACAGACAATTTGTGCTGAAGAGCTTCCGGATCTAGACTTTGCAGATCCGAAGTTTTATCAAAGTGGTCCTGTGGACATATTGCTCGGGGGCAACGTTTATCCCATAATATTGCTCAATGGGGTGAGAAAGAATATTCTAGGCTCTTTGTTAGCGCAAGAGACAGTTTTTGGCTGGATTTTGACGGGTCCTGCTACCAATTCAGCCGAGCAACATAGAGTGAGCGTGTCCCACTATACCAAAGTGTCTGTAAGGGATCAACTGGCGAAGTTTTGGGAAATTGAGGAGGTGCGTAGGGTACCCACTGTCTCAGTGGATGATCGAAGATGTGAGGAGATCTTCCAGTCTACGACAATTAGATGCTCGGACGGAAGGTATATGGTAGACTTACCCTTTAGAACTGATTTGACTTTTGAGTTGTCGTCAAAATCCAGCAGATTTATCGCTCTTACTCAGTTTTTACGCAACGAAACATCGTTATTGAGGAAGCCTGACCGGAAAACTGATTATGATGCTGTGTTGCTTGAGTACTTGTCCCTGGGGCACATGGAAAAGATTGAGGGTTTCATTAACTATCAAGATGGTTTTTATTTGCCACATCACGGGGTTTTCAAACCTGATAGTGCCACCACGAAGTTGCGGGTGGTTTTTAATGCCTCATGCCCCTCAGTAGGCGGGAAAAGTTTGAATGACGCTTTGTATGTTGGCCCTACGCTTCAAAAAGACATTGTGTCTTTGGTTCTGAATTGGCGCATGTTCAGATATGTCTTCAATGCGGATATTTCTAAAATGTACCGCCAAATTTGGATCAATCCGAAGCATGCTAAGTTTCAACGCATATTGTTTCGTACTTGCTCGGAGGATGAAGTATCAGATTACCAATTGAAGACGGTTACCTTTGGAGTTAACTGTGCTCCTTATTTGGCCCTTAGGACTCTCTTAAAACTAGCGGATGATGAGGAATATCGCTATCCAATTGGCTCAAAGATTTTGAGGAATAGCATGTATGTGGACGATGCCCTGGTGGGAAGTCATAGTGTATCTGAGGGGTTGAAAGCCAGAGCAGAATTGGTGGCAATCTTAGGATCTGCTGGCTTCGAATTGCGAAAGTGGACGTCTAATGCGAAAGAACTTTTAGAAGGACTTGCTCGTGGGCATTTATTGCATGAAGAATTTTTGGAGTTTGGGGACAAAAGTTCGGCAAAGACACTTGGCATTCGTTGGAATGCGGTGTCAGATAGTTTCTTCTTTATGATGGAAAAGTTAGAAGAGAAAAGTTCGTACACCAAGAGACAGGTGTTATCAATAATTGCCCGGATTTTTGACCCTTTGGGATGGCTTTCTCCGATTATAGTCAAGGCAAAGATTTTAATGCAGCAACTTTGGCTCGATGATATAGGATGGGACGATCCCCTAAAGCCTTTTACTCTTTTGAATTGGAAAAATTTTGTCTCCAGCTCCAGGGAGATCGAAAAGATAAGCATTCCCCGATGGGTAAATTTCTCACCAGATTGTGTGATTGAGCTGCATGGGTTTTGTGACTCGTCGGAGTCGGCATATGCTGCAGTTTTGTATTTGAGAGTAGAGGTGGGTGATTCAGTTTACTCGAATTTGCTGGTAGCAAAATCCAAGGTTGCTCCTTTGAAAAAGGTATCGTTGCCTCGTTTGGAGCTATGTGGGGCTCTTCTCCTGGCGGAGTTGGTGGACTCCGTAGTGCCACAGTTAAATCTTCCAAAAGCTCCGTTGGTAGCGTGGTCGGACTCAACAATAGTCCTTTCTTGGCTGAAGAAGCCCGCTTACACATGGACGACCTTTGTCTCAAATAGGGTAGCAATCATTCAGGAGAAAATTGGAGGTAATTGGCGCCATGTGCCAACGTTTGATAACCCGGCGGATCTAGCAACCCGGGGGCGGACTCCTTTGGAAGTAAAGGAGTGTAGTCTGTGGTGGCACGGACCAGACTGGCTCAAGCTGGAGAAGCAGAAATGGCCCTCCAGTGTGTTGATACCGGAAACCACCCTTGAGTGCAAACCGGTTAAGGTCAATCTTGCTCGATCGGCCGTGGAAGAAGATGTCTTAGAAAGATTTTCCCGTCTCTCTACAGCTACAAATGTCATCCCGTATATCTTCCGATTCTTCCGACGGAGCCACCCCAAGACTAAGAAGACTGTCTCTTTCGGTAGTATAAAATTGTCCCCGGAGGAAATCAGATTTACTCGGCACCGGTTGATGTCACTGTCTCAAAGGATTCACTTTCCCTCGGAATTCGATTGCCTCCTCAAGGGGCGGAAGCTAGAGTCGGGTAGCCCTCTTCTGTCTTTGAACCCATTCCTCGATGATAACTTGCTCATTCGGGCTAACGGACGTTTGAGTTCCACCCTTTCTCTGCCGTATCAGGAAAGATACCCGATCATTTTGGCCTACCAAAGTAGATTCGCTTCCCTCTACGTCGACCAGGTGCACCGGCAGACGAACCATGGTGGTGTCCAGTTGACTCTCGCCACTACGCGGCTCGAATGTTGGATCCTCAGGGGTAGGAACTTGGTGAGGGCGCGATACCGGAAGTGCACAAGATGCGTTTTGGCTCAAAAAAGGCGACAAGGTCAACTAATGGCTGCGCTTCCTCCGGAGAGGACTACGTTTGGAAGGCCTTTCTCCACCTCTGGTGTCGATTTTGCTGGCCCCGTGGACATAAAAACCTTTAACGGGCGGGGTTGTCGTATCTCAAAGGGTTATATATGTCTTTTCGTTTGTTTTGTCACGAAAGCCATACATCTGGAGCCGGTAAGTGACCTGTCTACCCCAGCTTTCATGGGCGCTTTGGCTCGATTTGTCGCCAGGCGTGGCTGCCCCCTCCACATCTATTCCGACAACGGAAAAAACTTTGTGGGCGCTGATCGGGAGCTTCGGTCAAACTTTGGGAAGGTTGTCTCCGAATTGAAAGACGACTCAGTGGCTCGTTACGGGTTCCAGAAGCTGGAGTGGCATTTTATACCTGCCTCGGCGCCTCACATGGGAGGGCTTTGGGAGGCCGGCGTCAAGAGCTGCAAAAGCCACTTGAGGAAGATGTCCGGCCAGATCAGACACACGTTCGAGGAGCTGGCGACTATTCTGGCTAATATAGAATCGTGCCTGAACTCAAGGCCTCTAACCCCCTTGTCCGACAACATCGATGATCTCAACGTACTTACTCCTGGGCACTTTCTCATCGGGGGGTCTTTACTTGCTCCCGCGGAACCTGAGGAGGTCGAAAGTAGGACGTCCATGCAGAATCGTTGGCGGCGTGTGAAATTGGCCTCGCAAGAATTCTGCAGGCGCTGGAAGATGGAGTACCTCCGAGAGCTCCACAAGCGAACTAAGTGGAAGCAACCCCAGGAGGACTTGCAACTCTACGATATGGTGGTATTACACAAGGAGGCAATGGCTCCGAACGAATGGCGACTCGGCCGGGTCGTCAAAATGTATAAAGGGCCCGATGGGCGCGTAAGAGTGGTGGATCTGAGGACGCAAAATGGTGTCATCTCTCGACCGGTCCATAAGCTAGTCCTTCTTCCCAGAAATTAAACCTTCTTGCTCCACAGGCCAGCCAAACGTTGTCTTTCCCACTATTTTTTGTATGGAATTCTTACCCCCTAACTAATTTTTGTTCCTTTCCAGATGAGCTACAACGAGCAGTACAAGTGCCCCATGTGCGACACCCGCCATGCCTTGCAGCACTGCCGGGCTTTCTTACAGATGTCCCCGCAGTCGAAGTCGACTTTCGTCCGAGTGTCCCTCTACTGCGTTAACTGTTTGGGAATGGGACACGTTGTACTTCATTGCCCCGCGAAGAAGGGGTGCCGTACCTGTACCTTGCCCCACCACACGTTAATGCACCCCCTCGACACCAACTACAACTATTGGCTAAAGATGTCAGCCCAGGTCAAGCTTCGTATCCCTGGTGTACTCGAGCCCTGGGTGGAAGTTAAGGTGCTGCTTGACCCCCGCCATCCAGACAGCACCATAATGCTCGGTAGCTCCGTGGGTGAGGACGAGACCAAGCTCAAGCCCTTGAACAAGGCGGTGCTGACGGCCAACAACAACGGGGTTCGCACGTATACTACGTACCTACGGAAGAGCACCCGTCGTTTAGTCGAGCCGAGAGAGCCCATTGATCCCCGGCAGATACGCCAGACTTACCGAAAGGCCGAGGTTGCTGACCCGGAATTCCAACACCCTGGAGTAGTCAACGTGGTTTTAGGTGCGGATGCCGCGAAAGGCGTATTTCTAGGCCTCCCCATTGCCCTGTCGGGCCGGCTTTATGCCCAAAACACCATCTTTGGATGGGCATTTTTTGGAGCGGTCCCTCTAAGAGCCTAACTTCCTCGCTACGTCTCAATGGTGCCATTCCTTGCTCTTGACTGGCTCTGGGGCGATATACACGATTCCTCGCAATGTCTCAGGGATGTCAACATTCGCTACTGGCTGGCTCTGGGGCAACATAAGTATTATAAACATGAATTAATTTATTTATTTTATTATCTTTATTTACTATTACTACCCTAAGAAGTAAAATGTATTATTTTTGGTTTAATTGGGACCTAGTCCCAATGGGGGGGAGTATGTTTATGTGAGCGGGAAACGCTGCATTAGCAGCACCTAAATATATCAATGGGTTCCACTCACATAAACGTCACTCTCTCCCGAGAGCTATGAACAACGAATTCGCCGTATCATACGTTGTTGTTCTCTTTTTGTTTTCCTTTTTTTGATGCTCGAACTTTCGTTCGCTTTTGTGTTTTGACTATCAACTAGAAAAGTAAAACTCCACGAGACAGTGCGAAAGGAAAAAAAAGATAGAACTGTGAATTTAACTAAAACGAAATTAGTTGTCTGAATTGTCATTAAATTTTTAAGTTATTAAAAATCGGTCTAAAACCTCGTAATAAGCAGAATTGTCATTAAATTGTTTTAGAAGTGAAATCATAATAAAACTCTTGTAATAGAAAACCCAAACAAAACCCAAGACTTTTTAGTGCTGTGTGAGAATTGAGATTTTCCCCAAGGGAAGAAAGGCGTGTGAATCGTTGGTGCCCTGAAACAGACGTGCGTCACAAGCAGCCGCAGGCTCGAATTGGTTCCATCCTAGAGGCAGCAACCAGGTAAAGGTTGGGTTGGTCAGGGATCGTCGTCCGTCGTGACCATCCCTTAGTGAGTTGTTTAGGCAGAACAACATTAACATTTGACATTTGAAATTCCTAGTGGTGGCCACACCTCTCCACCAAAAATTGTCAAGAAAGGTCGATGTATTGATAAAACCCCCATATAACGGTACCTCCCGATTTTTAGTAGTTTGATGATTTTAGCTACAATATTAAACCGAACTAGCAGTAATTTGACATTTGAAGTTCTTAGTGGTCACAACACCTCTCCATCAAAAATTGTCCACATAGGTCCATGTTCGGATATAGCTTCCATATAACGGTACCTCCCAATTTTCAGTAGTTTTGCAATTTTAGCTACAATTTTTAACCGAACTAACTGTAATTTTACATTTGAAGGTTGTAGTGGTCACAACTCATCTGCATCAACAATTTTCAACATAGCCCCAATATAACGATACTTCCCGATTTTCGGTACTTTGAGGATTTTACTTAAAATGTTTAACCGAACGTAGGTCCATGTTTTGGTATAGCCCCAAAACAAACCTCCCGATTTTCCATACCTTAGCTTTATTTTTTGGACGAACTTTCGTGTAATTTGAATTTTAAAAGCCAACAAAAATTCTGCAACAAAAAAGTTCATATTTTCGTATAGCCCCCATACCTACGAACTAGCTGTTAATGACATTTGAAGTTCCCACGTTAGGTACCGATTTTCGGTATTTTGAGGATTCTAGCTGCAATTTTTAACCGAATTAGGAGTTATTTGACATTAAAGGCTCCCATCAAAAACTGTCAACATAGGTCCATGTTTTATTATAACCCCTATATAACGGTACCTCCCAATTTCTCGCCCACCAAAAATTGTCAACATACATAGTTAGATATAGGCACCATAAAAAAGGCCCTCCCGAATGAAGCATTTTATGTACATTATCTGACATTTTAACGTACCCACTTAAAGTTGGGGACAGAGATGAAAACTAATTATTCCATTTTAGTTTAGAATATTTTATGGTGGAGGGTATGAAAAGTTCGGCCCGGCCGAACTTAACGCTTTTTTACTTGTTAAATCTCACTTAAGGTCGCAATTTTGATTGGATCGTCACAAAATGTTGAAGGTTAAGGGGGTCCCATAGAGAAAGAAGCCTATTGATTTTGGTAATGGTCAGACAATATTCAGGTGTCAGAATGGACAAAAATTTTATGTGGAGAACATTCAGCGTTTTATTTATATGCAAATATCTCCGCTACTAGTAGGCGTATTCCAAAATGAAAGTTCGTCAATGAAAGGAGATAAGATTTTCTTTACATTGTTGCAAAGTAGGTTGGCGTAGGTGGTCAAACAACGGTGATATCGCAAAAGTCTGTAATGCATCCCATATTTACAATTTTTCAGTCACGCTACATATCGCACCATAATATGGAGGGTATAATAAAATTTGTCATTCCGTTTGCAACAGGTAATTTGTCGGTATATGTAGGTCCACGTCTTCATATAGCCCCCATAGGTTGTGGCCTGAATATTCCTCCGAAATGGCTGAAATTTTGTACTAAGTCTTCGTTGGGGGTATACAACTTTCCCCCAGAATTTTGTCGGTTTAGGTAAACGCCTTTATATAGCCGCCATAGAACGGTACCTCCCGATTTTCGGTATTTTGAAGGTTGTGGCCACAATAATCCACCGATATGGCTTAAATTTGATATTTAGTTTTCCTTGGGAGTATAAAACATTCTATATGAAATTTGTCTGTATAGGTTCATGCCTTCATATAGCCCCCATAGAACGGTACCTCCCAATTTTCGGTATTTTGAAGTTTGTGGCATCAATATTCCACCGAAATTGTTAAAATTTGGTATATAGTATTCATTCAGTGTAGAAATGTTCCATATGAAAGTTCTCGGTATATGTCCACGCCTTCATATAGCCCCATAGAACAATACCTCCCGATTATCGGTATTGTGCGGGTTGTGGCCTCAATATTCCTCCGAAATGGCTAAAAATTTGGTATTTAGTCTTCATTGGGGGTATAAAACTTTCCCCCAGAAAATTTTCGGTACCAATTCACGAATTAGTATAGCACCCATAGAAGGGTACCTACCGATTTTCGGTATTTTGAAGGTTGTGACCACAAAAATATTCAACTTTCCCCTGTAAATTTGTCGGTATGAGTCCACGCCTTCCTATTGCCCCATAGAACGGTACATCCCAAATGGCTGAAATTTGGTATTTAGCCTTCGTTGGGGGTACAAAACATTCCACCTGAAATTTTTAGGTATAGGTCCACCCTTTCCTATTGCCCTTAAAGAACGGTACATCCTGATTTTCGGTATTTTAAAGGTTTGCGACCACAATACCGAAAATCAGCCACCAAAATGGCTGAAATTTGGTATTTAGTCTTCGTTGGAGGTAAAAACCTTTCCGATTGAAATTCGTTGGTATCCCAGCAAAAATTGGGATCCATTAGTCATTACGTAACCCATTACAAAGTAATGTAAACATGTTTCTTTTCCCATTACAAGTAATCTGAAAAGTAATGGGATACTTCTTAAAAAAATTACAAGGCAAACCTACTTACTTTGCTCCTCACTAAGTAATGAGGACGGTGGCACAGTGAGTGTGTGTCCGACTATAAATCCTAGGGTTGTGTGTTCAACGCTTACTGTCGGCACGCGAGTTTTTTTAATTAAAAAATAACAGTTCGTGGTGCACATGTGCACTGCACATTTAAGTTCAAAATAAAGTAAAATAAAAGTAAGAAGTGTGATGAAATTAAAAAAAATCTCTACATAAACTGTTCTAAAAATAGAATTTTTTTCAACTTAATTTTCAACTTCTAGTGGCCACAGAATAACTAGTTATTCTAGTGGTCATAAAATAACTGAGTGCGACATGCCCTTGTAAAAATAATGGGGAAGAAAGGGGGTTTGTGAGTAGTTACGGCTGCCAAAAATCCCTTACAAAACCCATGATTTTGGGAGGACATTTTTTGCTGGGTATAGGTACACGTTTCGATATAGTCTCCATAGAATGGTAACATCCGATTTTCAAACTCTGAGGGTTGTGATATTCCAGAAGAGAATAATTAATCTTCAAATACACCCCAAAGATTTTCGGCATTTTGAACGTTTTACCCACATTATCTTACAGAAATATCGAAAGTTTGGTATTTAGACTTTTTGTGTCCAAAAACTTTCCGCCAGAAATTTGTCGGTATTGATCAATGTTTTGATATAAACCCCATAAAACGGTACCTCCCGAATTTCGTAAATTTTTTCAACTTAATTTTCAACTTCTAGTGGCCACAGAATAACTAGTTATTCTAGTGGTCATAAAATAACTGAGTGCGACATGCCCTTGTAAAAATAATGGGGAAGAAAGGGGGTTTGCGAGTAGTTACGGCTGCCAAAAAATCCTTACAAAACCCATGATTTTGGGAGGACTTTTTTTGCTGGGTGTAGGTCCACGTTTCGATATAGTCTCCATAGAATGGTACCTTCCGATTTTCAAACTCTGAGGGTTGTGATATTCCAGAAGAAAATTATTAATCTTCCAATATACCCTAAAGATTTTCGGCATTTTGAAGGTTTTACCCACATTATCTTACAGAAATATTGAAAGTTTGGTATTTAGACTTTTTGTGTCCAAAAACTTTCCGCCAGAAATTTGTCGGTATTGATCAAAGTTTTGATATAAACCCCATAGAACGGTACCTGCCGAATTGCGGTATTTTGAAATTGCTGAAATTTGGTATTTAGTCTTCTTCATAAACGAAAGGAACTAATTGTTCCATTTTACTTCAATACAACTCGTGGTGGAGGGTATAACAAGTTCGGCCCTGCCGAACTTAACGCTGACTCGTACTGACGAGTATCTCCGCTTTGATTGGATGCGTTCCAACAATGAAGACATTCTGAGCTTTAATATGTTCCCAATTGATGTTAAAAAAGACGCTGAATATCCCAATTTTTAATTTATGGAATTTTATTTCCATGTCAGATATTTCTGGACTTATTCCAAGGAGAAAGCTTGATAATGAAACTAAGCCATCTGAGCTTTTAATTAATACAAAACGTGGCATTTATGGTAAAATATCAAAGTTATTGCAAAAGGCCCTAAGCTATAACAATTTAAATATTTTGAAGTTTTTACTTTAAGGACAAATACCTCTGCTTCTATTTGGTATATTAAAGACAGGTAAAATGCTAATCAAGAAGACCAGCAAAGCTTTCAATCAGTAGCAAGTAGATGACGACAGTAGTCAAATATAAAATTAAATATTGTTTTGACTCAATTCGCCTTAAGTCATTTGGAATAAAAGCCAGATAGGTGAAAACTTTAGTATCTCCCTAAAAGAAATGTTTACGAGTGAAAAAGCTTGTGCACAGGGGTAGTGGTGTAGGTTATCACATAGTCGGCCCCGTCCCGACTATAGCCTTTGCTCACTTGTTTTTGTTTATAATTATTCTGGCATTAAAGGAAACTATTCCACATGTGATGCTTATTTAGCAAAAATCGAGTATTGGGTCGGTCGATCATTTTTTCATTAAAAAAACAACACACACAGCCAAGCATGCAAATCTAACGAGCCCCTATTCATAGCGTATATATCTTCATACAAGAGGTTATCTATGTAAATATTGATGTATACATGGGTGTCATGTGAAATAGTATCCACATCCCTGCAAGCAAAAACTGTCGCGGAAGTGACTTAGGCGTGTCGCCCAGGGCGATGAAAACAGTCGCGGCGATAGTCGCAGAAGTCACCCTGAAGTGACCTCCGTTGTGAAGAAATGAACCACGCCGGCGTGTCGTCTTGGAAGTCACTCCTGCGACACTTCTAGAAGATCATTTCCGCGATAGTTCTCGAAATTAAAAAAAGTATTTTTTCTATTTATTTTTATTTAAATTTTTTTTTATATTTATTATTTTTCTTCTCTTTTAGAGAAATTATTCTTTGCCATTTCCGCCTACATTTATTTTGTCATTTTAAAAATGTGATGTTTTGTTGCCTGACTTGGGAAGCGAACCCGGACCTTCAGAGTGCAAAGCGTGTATGCTTACCACTGCACCACCGCCTCATATAATCATCAGATAGAAAATGTTCTATATTTGTTCAAATGTGTTGAATCATTAAGTAAATGTAAACAATCGCCTTGGAAGTCACTCCGAAGTGTCGGCATACGCGATAAAACGTAACCACAAAAAGGCTATAGAAATTGTTTGTGTAATTCACCAACGATCTTCCTTGGGGTGTCTCCGGAGTGACCTCTTAGGCGAGGGAGTGTGAAACTCACTTCCAAT